>NC_135036.1:625000-1250000 GCF_051020975.1 Osmia lignaria lignaria
TGTTGTTATTAAATGTACATTGATCAGTGTGTAGTAACCAGTATATTACATTATATCTAATGTAGATATGATAATAATAATATTGTTATTAATTGTATATTACATATCTAATGTAGATATAGTACTAATGATATTCGCATTAAATATACTTTGATCTGTGGGAATGAATCAGTATATTACATTATATCGAATGTAGATATAGTACTAATGATATTGTTATTAAATCTACATTACATATCTAATGTAGGTATAGTACTAATGATATTGGTATTATATGTACATTGATCTGTGGGAATGAATCAGTATATTACATTATACCTCATGTAGATATAGTGCTAATGATATTGTTATTAAATGAACATTGATCTGTGGGAATGAATCAGTATATTACATTATATCGAATGTAGAAATAGTACTAATGATATTGGTATTAAATGTACATTGATCTGTGGGAAGGAATCCATATACTACATTATACCTAATGTAGATATGGTAATTACGATATTGTTTTTAAATGTACATTGATCTGTGTGAATGAAGCAGTATATTACATTATATCTCAGGCAGATATTTTTGCTAATGATATTGTTATTAAATGTACATTGATCTGTGGGAATGAATCAGTATATTACATTATATCGAATGTAGATATAGTACAAGTGATGGTGTTATTAAATGTACATTGATCTGTGGGTAGTAATCAGTATATTACATTATATCTAATGTAGATATGGTAATAATAATATTGTTATTAATTGTATATTACAAATCTAATGTAGATATAGTACTAATGATATTAACATTAAATGTACATTGATCTGTGGGAAGGAATCAGTATATTACATTATACCTCATGTAGATATAGTGCTAATGATATTGTTATTAAATGAACATTGATCTGTGGGAATGAACCAGTATATTGCATTATATCGAATGTAGATATAGTCCCAATGATATTGTTATTAAGTGTACATTGATCTGTGGGAATGAATCAGTATATTACATTATATCGAATGTACATATAGTCCCAATGATATTGTTAATAAGTGTACATTGATCAGTGGAAATGAATCAGTATATTACATTATATCGAATGTACATATAGTACTAATGATATTGGTATTATATGTACATTGTTCTGTTGGAATGAATCTGTACATGACATTATATCTATTGTAGATATAGTAATAATGGTATTGTTATTAAATGTACATTGATCTGTGGGAATGAATCAGTATAATACATTATATCGAATGTAGGTATAGTACTAATGATATTGTTATTCAATCTACATTACATATCTAATGTAGGTATAGTACTAATGATATTGGTATTATATGTACATTGATCTGTGGGAACGAATCAGTATATTACATTATATCGAATGTACATATAGTACTAATGATATTGGTATTATATGTACACTGATCTGTTGGAATGAATCTGTACATGACATTATATCTATTGTAGATATAGTAATAATGATATTGTTGTCACGTAGACAGACCGTTTTATCAAACGTGTCTCCTTTCAAATAAGCTTAAACATCTGGAAAGGAAAACTCTCGGGCAAACCGACCATTTACTCTCGTAATAAACAGAAGGCCCACCGATAGCAGAACCAAACACTTGGGAAAGCAATGGGTCCGCCGTAATCAAATAGCAGATGCAACCACTCTAAACTGTCGCAGAGGCAGGTGGACCCAGCCTGATCACTCGAATAGTAACCAGACCACCCTTCTTAATTAGTATATAAACCCGTTCGTACCAACGATCGGGGGCAGTACCAGAGTTCATCTCGTGTCGAGCACGTCGTGTACGGTAGTGAGTTGGTTACTATTAGGGAGATCGGGTTGAAGTCCCCTTCGAGCAACATTCACCTTATAGAATCCGCGAGTCGTGTTTCTATTTGGCATTACAATCAACCACACACAACACCCCCGCATTGCCAGTGCGTGAACACCGAGCATAGTGGAAATAGGTAATATATCACATTATACACCTATATTCGCGACAACAACATCTGTAATAGACCAAGATTGTAGAATATATACATTGCTGTGTCAAACCCACATTAGCATTCTCCTTTAAACCCAGTGAAACCTTGTGACAGTTCCTACCACAATACAATCTTACCGCTCGGGTTGTATTGATAAAAAAATAAGTTACGCGGCCGCCAATCAGAAAGCCTCTGATAGCCACGCGCGCTGCCAAGCCGTCGGCCACGTAACATTGTTATTAAATGTACATTGATCCGTGGGAATGAATCAGTATAATACATTATATCGAATGTAGATATAGTACTAATGATATTGTTATTAAATCTACATTACATATCTAATGTAGGTATAGTACTAATGATATTGGTATTATATGTACATTGATCTGTGGGAATGAATCAGTGTATTACATTATATCGAATGTAGATATAGTGCTAATGATGTTGTTATTAAATGTACATTGATCTGTGTGTAGTAACCAGTATATTACATTATATCTAATGTAGATATGATAATAATAATATTGCTATTAATTGTATATTACATATCTAATGTAGATATAGTACTAATGATATTGGCATTAAATATACTTTGATCTGTGGGAATGAATCAGTATATTACATTATATCGAATGTAGATATAGTACGAATGATATTGCTATTAAATCTACATTACATATCTAATGTAGGTATAGTACTAATGATATTGGTATTATATGTACATTGGTCTGTGGGAATGAATCAGTATATTACATTATACCTCAGGTAGATATAGTGCTAATGATATTGTTATTAAATGTACATTGATCTGTGGGAATGAATCAGTATATAACATTATATCGAATGTAGATATAGTACTACTGATATTGGTGTTATATGTACATTGATCTGTTGGAATGAATCTACACATGACATTATATCTATTGTAGATATAGTAATAATGATATTGTTATTAAATGTACATTGATCTGTGGGAATGAATCAGTATATTACATTATATCGAATGTAGATATAGTGCTAATGATGTTGTTATGAAATGTACATTGATCTGTGTGTAGAAACCAGTATATTACATTATATCTAATGTAGATATGATAATAATAATATTGTTATTAATTGTATATTACATATCTAATGTAGATATAGTACTACTGATATTGGCATTAAATGTACATTGATCTGTGGGAATGAATCAGTATATTACATTATATCGAATGTAGATATAGTACTAATGATATTGTTATTAAATGTACATTACATATCTAATGTAGGTATAGTACTAATGATATTGGTATTATATGTACATTGATCTGTGGGAATGAATCAGTATATTACATTATATCGAATGTAGATATAGTACTAATGATATTGGTATTATATGTACATTGTTCTGTTGCAATGAATCTGTACATGACATTATATCTATTGTAGATATAGTGCTAATGATGTTGTTCTTAAATGTACATTGATCTGTGGGTAGTAGTCAGTATATTATATTATATCTAATGTAGATATGGTACTAATGATATTGTTATTAAATGTACATTGATCTGTGGGAATGAATCAGTGTATTACATTATATCGAATGTAGATATAGTGCTAATGATGTTGTTATTAAATGTACATTGATCTGTGTGTAGTAACCAGTATATTACATTATATCTAATGTAGATATGATAATAATAATATTGTGATTAATTGTATATTACATATCTAACGTAGATATAGTACTAATGATATTGACATTAAATGCACTTTGATCTGTGGGAATGAATCAGTATATTACATTATATCTAATGTAGATATATTACTAATGATATTGTTATTAAATGTACATTGATCTGTGGGAATGAATCAGTATATTACATTATATCGAATGTAGATATAGTCCCAATGATATTGTTATTAAGTGTACATTGATCTGTGGGAATGAATCAGTATATTACATTATATCGAATGTAGATATAGTACAAGTGATGGTGTTATTAAATGTACATTGATCTGTGGGTAGTAATCAGTATATTACATTATATCGAATGTACATATAGTACTAATGATATTGGTATTATACGTACATTGTTCTGTTGGAATGAATCTGTACATGACATTATATCTATTGTAGATATAGTAATAATGGTATTGTTATTAAATGTACATTGATCTGTGGGAATGAATCAGTATAATACATTATATCGAATGTAGATATAGTACTAATGATATTGTTATTCAATCTACATTACATATCTAATGTAGGTGTAGTACTTATGATATTGGTATTATATGTACATTGATCTGTGGGAACGAATCAGTATATTACATTATATCGAATGTACATATAGTACTAATGATATTGGTATTATGTGTACACTGATCTGTTGGAATGAATCTGTACATGACATTATATCTATTGTAGATATAGTAATAATGATATTGTTACTAAATGTACATTGATCTGTGGGAATGAATCAGTATAATACATTATATCGAATGTAGATATAGTGCTAATGATGTTGTTCTTAAATGTACATTGATCTGTGGGTAGTAGTCAGTATATTATATTATATCTAATGTAGATATGGTACTAATGATATTGTTATTAAATGTACATTGATCTGTGGGAATGAATCAGTGTATTACATTATATCGAATGTAGATATAGTGCTAATGATGTTGTTATTAAATGTACATTGATCTGTGTGTAGTAACCAGTATATTACATTATATCTAATGTAGATATGATAATAATAATATTGTGATTAATTGTATATTACATATCTAATGTAGATATAGTACTAATGATATTGGCATTAAATATACTTTGATCTGTGGGAATGAATCAGTATATTACATTATACCTCATGTAGATATAGTGCTAATGATATTGTTATTAAATGAACATTGATCTGTGGGAATGAACCAGTATATTACATTATATCGAATGTAGATATAGTCCCAATGATATTGTTATTAAGTGTACATTGATCTGTGGGAATGAATCAGTATATTACATTATATCGAATGTACATATAGTACTAATGATATTGGTATTATATGTACATTGTTCTGTTGGAATGGATCTGTACATGACATTATATCTATTGTAGATATAGTAATAATGGTATTGTTATTAAATGTACATTGATCTGTGGGAATGATTCAGTATATTACATTATATCGAATGTAGATATAGTACTAATGATATTGTTATTAAATCTACATTACATATCTAATGTAGGTATAGTACTAATGATATTGGTATTATATGTACATTGATCTGTGGGAATGAATCAGTATATTACATTATATCGAATGTAGATATAGTACTAATGATATTGGTATTAAATGTACATTGATCTGTGGGAAGGAATCCGTATATTACATTATACCTAATGTAGATATGGTAATTACGATATTGTTTTTAAATGTACATTGATCTGTGTGAATGAAGCAGTATATTACATTATATCTCAGGCAGATATTTTGCTAATGATATTGTTATTAAATGTACATTGATCTGTGGGAATGAATCAGTATATTACATTATATCGAATGTAGATATAGTACAAGTGATGGTGTTATTAAATGTACATTGATCTGTGGGTAGTAATCAGTATATTACATTATATCTAATGTAGATATGGTAATAATAATATTGTTATTAATTGTATATTACAAATCTAATGTAGATATAGTACTAATGATATTAACATTAAATGTACATTGATCTGTGGGAAGGAATCAGTATATTACATTATACCTCATGTAGATATAGTGCTAATGATATTGTTATTAAATGAACATTGATCTGTGGGAATGAATCAGTATATTACATTATATCGAATGTAGATATAGTCCCAATGATATTGTTATTAAGTGTACATTGATCTGTGGGAATGAATCAGTATATTACATTATATCGAATGTACATATAGTACTAATGATGTTGGTATTATATGTACATTGTTCTGTTGGAATGAATCTGTACATGACATTATATCTATTGTAGATATAGTAATAATGGTATTGTTATTAAATGTAAATTGATCTGTGGGAATGAATCAGTATAATACATTATATCGAATGTAGATATAGTACAAGTGATGGTGTTATTAAATGTACATTGATCTGTGGGTAGTAATCAGTATATTACATTATATCTAATGTAGATATGGTAATAATAATATTGTTATTAATTGTATATTACAAATCTAATGTAGATATAGTACTAATGATATTAACATTAAATGTACATTGATCTGTGGGAAGGAATCAGTATATTACATTATACCTCATGTAGATATAGTGCTAATGATATTGTTATTAAATGAACATTGATCTGTGGGAATGAATCAGTATATTACATTATATCGAATGTAGATATAGTCCCAATGATATTGTTATTAAGTGTACATTGATCTGTGGGAATGAATCAGTATATTACATTATATCGAATGTACATATAGTACTAATGATGTTGGTATTATATGTACATTGTTCTGTTGGAATGAATCTGTACATGACATTATATCTATTGTAGATATAGTAATAATGGTATTGTTATTAAATGTAAATTGATCTGTGGGAATGAATCAGTATAATACATTATATCGAATGTAGATATAGTACTAATGATATTGTTATTAAATCTACATTACATATCTAATGTAGGTATAGTACTAATGATATTGGTATTATATGTACATTGATCTGTGGGAATGAATCAGTATATTACATTATACCTTATGTAGATATAGTGCTAATGATATTGTTATTAAATGTACATTGATCTGTGGGAATGAAACAGTATATAACATTATATCGAATGTAGACATAGTGCTAATGATGTTGTTATTAAATTTACATTGATCTGTGTGTAGTAACCAGTATATTACATTATATCTAATGTAGATATGATAATAATAATATTGTTATTAATTGTGTATTACATATCTAACGTAGATATAGTACTAGTGTTATTGACATTAAATGTACTTTGATCTGTGGGAATGAATCAGTATATTACATTATACCTTATGTAGATATAGTGCTAATGATATTGTTATTAAATGTACATTGATCTGTGGGAATGAAACAGTATATTACATTATATCGAATGTAGATATAGTGCTAATGATGTTGTTACTAAATGTACATTGATCTGTGGGTAGTAGTCAGTATATTACATTATAACTAATGTAGATATGATAATAATAATATTGTTATTAATTGTGTATTACATATCTAACGTAGATATAGTACTAATGATATTGACATTAAATGCACTTTGATCTGTGGGAATGAATCAGTATATTACATTATATCTAATGTAGATATATTACTAATGATATTGTTATTAAATGTACATTGATCTGTGGGAATGAATCAGAATATTACATTATATCGAATGTAGATATAGTACCAATGATATTGTTATTAAATGTACATTGATCTGTGGGAATGAATCAGTATATTACATTATATCGAATGTAGATATAGTACAAGTGATGGTGTTATTAAATGTACATTGATCTGTGCGTAGTAATCAGTATATTACATTATATCTAATGTAGATATGATAATAATAATATTGTTATCAATTGTATATTACATATCTATTGTAGATATAGTACTAATGATATTAACATTAAATGTACATTGATCTGTGGGAATGAATCAGTATATTACATTATACCTCATGTAGATATAGTACCAATGATATTGTTATTAAATGTACATTGATCTGTGGGAATGAATCAGTATATTACATTATATCGAATGTAGATATAGTACGAATGATATTGTTATTAAATCTACATTACATATCTAATGTAGGTATAGTACTAATGATATTGGTATTATATGTACATTGATCTGTGGGAATGAATCAGTATATTACATTATACCTCATGTAGATATAGTGCTAATGATATGGTTATTAAATGTACATTGATCTGTGGGAATGAATCAGTATATAACATTATATCGAATGTAGATATAGTGCTAATGATGTTGTTATTAAATGTACATTGATCTGTGTGTAGTAACCAGTATATTACATTATATCTAATGTAGATGTGATAATAATAATATTGTTATTAATTGTATATTACATATCTAATGTAGATATAGTACTAATGATATTCGCATTAAATATACTTTGATCTGTGGGAATGAATCAGTATATTACATTATATCGAATGTAGATATAGTACTAATGATATTGTTATTAAATCTACATTACATATCTAATGTAGGTATAGTACTAATGATATTGGTATTATATGTACATTGATCTGTGGGAATGAATCAGTATATTACATTATACCTCATGTAGATATAGTGCTAATGATATTGTTATTAAATGAACATTGATCCGTGGGAATGAATCAGTATATTACATTATATCGAATGTAGATATAGTACTAATGATATTGGTATTAAATGTACATTGATCTGTGGGAAGGAATCCGCATATTACATTATACCTAATGTAGATATGGTAATAACGATATTGTTTTTAAATGTACATTGATCTGTGTGAATGAAGCAGTATATTACATTATATCTCAGGCAGATATTTTGCTAATGATATTGTTATTAAATGTACATCGATCTGTGGGAATGAATCAGTATATTACATTATACCTCATGTAGATATAGTGCTAATGATATTGTTATTAAATGAACATTGATCTGTGGGAATGAACCAGTATATTACATTATATCGAATGTAGATATAGTCCCAATGATATTGTTATTAAGTGTACATTGATCTGTGGGAATGAATCAGTATATTACATTATATCGAATGTACATATAGTACTAATGATATTGGTATTATATGTACATTGTTCTGTTGGAATGGATCTGTACATGACATTATATCTATTGTAGATATAGTAATAATGGTATTGTTATTAAATGTACATTGATCTGTGGGAATGATTCAGTATATTACATTATATCGAATGTAGATATAGTACTAATGATATTGTTATTAAATCTACATTACATATCTAATGTAGGTATAGTACTAATGATATTGGTATTATATGTACATTGATCTGTGGGAATGAATCAGTATATTACATTATATCGAATGTAGATATAGTACTAATGATATTGGTATTAAATGTACATTGATCTGTGGGAAGGAATCCGTATATTACATTATACCTAATGTAGATATGGTAATTACGATATTGTTTTTAAATGTACATTGATCTGTGTGAATGAAGCAGTATATTACATTATATCTCAGGCAGATATTTTGCTAATGATATTGTTATTAAATGTACATTGATCTGTGGGAATGAATCAGTATATTACATTATATCGAATGTAGATATAGTACAAGTGATGGTGTTATTAAATGTACATTGATCTGTGGGTAGTAATCAGTATATTACATTATATCTAATGTAGATATGGTAATAATAATATTGTTATTAATTGTATATTACAAATCTAATGTAGATATAGTACTAATGATATTAACATTAAATGTACATTGATCTGTGGGAAGGAATCAGTATATTACATTATACCTCATGTAGATATAGTGCTAATGATATTGTTATTAAATGAACATTGATCTGTGGGAATGAATCAGTATATTACATTATATCGAATGTAGATATAGTCCCAATGATATTGTTATTAAGTGTACATTGATCTGTGGGAATGAATCAGTATATTACATTATATCGAATGTACATATAGTACTAATGATGTTGGTATTATATGTACATTGTTCTGTTGGAATGAATCTGTACATGACATTATATCTATTGTAGATATAGTAATAATGGTATTGTTATTAAATGTAAATTGATCTGTGGGAATGAATCAGTATAATACATTATATCGAATGTAGATATAGTACAAGTGATGGTGTTATTAAATGTACATTGATCTGTGGGTAGTAATCAGTATATTACATTATATCTAATGTAGATATGGTAATAATAATATTGTTATTAATTGTATATTACAAATCTAATGTAGATATAGTACTAATGATATTAACATTAAATGTACATTGATCTGTGGGAAGGAATCAGTATATTACATTATACCTCATGTAGATATAGTGCTAATGATATTGTTATTAAATGAACATTGATCTGTGGGAATGAATCAGTATATTACATTATATCGAATGTAGATATAGTCCCAATGATATTGTTATTAAGTGTACATTGATCTGTGGGAATGAATCAGTATATTACATTATATCGAATGTACATATAGTACTAATGATGTTGGTATTATATGTACATTGTTCTGTTGGAATGAATCTGTACATGACATTATATCTATTGTAGATATAGTAATAATGGTATTGTTATTAAATGTAAATTGATCTGTGGGAATGAATCAGTATAATACATTATATCGAATGTAGATATAGTACTAATGATATTGTTATTAAATCTACATTACATATCTAATGTAGGTATAGTACTAATGATATTGGTATTATATGTACATTGATCTGTGGGAATGAATCAGTATATTACATTATACCTTATGTAGATATAGTGCTAATGATATTGTTATTAAATGTACATTGATCTGTGGGAATGAAACAGTATATAACATTATATCGAATGTAGACATAGTGCTAATGATGTTGTTATTAAATTTACATTGATCTGTGTGTAGTAACCAGTATATTACATTATATCTAATGTAGATATGATAATAATAATATTGTTATTAATTGTGTATTACATATCTAACGTAGATATAGTACTAGTGTTATTGACATTAAATGTACTTTGATCTGTGGGAATGAATCAGTATATTACATTATACCTTATGTAGATATAGTGCTAATGATATTGTTATTAAATGTACATTGATCTGTGGGAATGAAACAGTATATTACATTATATCGAATGTAGATATAGTGCTAATGATGTTGTTACTAAATGTACATTGATCTGTGGGTAGTAGTCAGTATATTACATTATAACTAATGTAGATATGATAATAATAATATTGTTATTAATTGTGTATTACATATCTAACGTAGATATAGTACTAATGATATTGACATTAAATGCACTTTGATCTGTGGGAATGAATCAGTATATTACATTATATCTAATGTAGATATATTACTAATGATATTGTTATTAAATGTACATTGATCTGTGGGAATGAATCAGAATATTACATTATATCGAATGTAGATATAGTACCAATGATATTGTTATTAAATGTACATTGATCTGTGGGAATGAATCAGTATATTACATTATATCGAATGTAGATATAGTACAAGTGATGGTGTTATTAAATGTACATTGATCTGTGCGTAGTAATCAGTATATTACATTATATCTAATGTAGATATGATAATAATAATATTGTTATCAATTGTATATTACATATCTATTGTAGATATAGTACTAATGATATTAACATTAAATGTACATTGATCTGTGGGAATGAATCAGTATATTACATTATACCTCATGTAGATATAGTACCAATGATATTGTTATTAAATGTACATTGATCTGTGGGAATGAATCAGTATATTACATTATATCGAATGTAGATATAGTACGAATGATATTGTTATTAAATCTACATTACATATCTAATGTAGGTATAGTACTAATGATATTGGTATTATATGTACATTGATCTGTGGGAATGAATCAGTATATTACATTATACCTCATGTAGATATAGTGCTAATGATATGGTTATTAAATGTACATTGATCTGTGGGAATGAATCAGTATATAACATTATATCGAATGTAGATATAGTGCTAATGATGTTGTTATTAAATGTACATTGATCTGTGTGTAGTAACCAGTATATTACATTATATCTAATGTAGATGTGATAATAATAATATTGTTATTAATTGTATATTACATATCTAATGTAGATATAGTACTAATGATATTCGCATTAAATATACTTTGATCTGTGGGAATGAATCAGTATATTACATTATATCGAATGTAGATATAGTACTAATGATATTGTTATTAAATCTACATTACATATCTAATGTAGGTATAGTACTAATGATATTGGTATTATATGTACATTGATCTGTGGGAATGAATCAGTATATTACATTATACCTCATGTAGATATAGTGCTAATGATATTGTTATTAAATGAACATTGATCCGTGGGAATGAATCAGTATATTACATTATATCGAATGTAGATATAGTACTAATGATATTGGTATTAAATGTACATTGATCTGTGGGAAGGAATCCGCATATTACATTATACCTAATGTAGATATGGTAATAACGATATTGTTTTTAAATGTACATTGATCTGTGTGAATGAAGCAGTATATTACATTATATCTCAGGCAGATATTTTGCTAATGATATTGTTATTAAATGTACATCGATCTGTGGGAATGAATCAGTATATTACATTATACCTAATGTAGATATAGTAATAATGATATTGTTATTAAATGAACATTGATCTGTGGGAATGAATCAGTATATTACATTATATCGAATGTAGATATAGTCCCAATGATATTGTTATTAAGTGTACATTGATCTGTGGAAATGAATCAGTATATTACATTATATCGAATGTACATATAGTACTAATGATATTGGTATTATATGTACATTGTTCTGTTGGAATGAATCTGTACATGACATTATATCTATTGTAGATATAGTAATAATGGTATTGTTATTAAATGTACATTGATCTGTGGGAATGAATCAGTATAATACATTATACCGAATGTAGATATAGTACTAATGATATTGTTATTCAATCTACATTACATATCTAATGTAGGTATAGTACTAATGATATTGGTATTATATGTACATTGATCTGTGGGAACGAATCAGTATATTACATTATATCGAATGTACATATAGTACTAATGATATTGGTATTATATGTACACTGATCTGTGGGAATGAATCAGTATATTACATTATATCGAATGTAGATATAGTACGAATGATATTGTTATTAAATGAACATTGATCTGTGGGAATGAATCAGTATATTACATTATACCTCATGTAGATATAGTGCTAATGATATTGTTATTAAATGTACATTGATCTGTGGGAATGAATCAGTATATTACATTATATCGAATGTAGATATAGTGCTAATGATGTTGTTATTAAATCTACATTACATATCTAATGTAGGTATAGTACTAATGATATTGGTATTATATGTACATTGATCTGTGGGAATGAATCAGTATATTACATTATACCTTATGTAGATATAGTGCTAATGATATTGTTATTAAATGTACATTGATCTGTGGGAATGAAACAGTATATAACATTATATCGAATGTAGACATAGTGCTAATGATGTTGTTATTAAATTTACATTGATCTGTGTGTAGTAACCAGTATATTACATTATATCTAATGTAGATATGATAATAATAATATTGTTATTAATTGTGTATTACATATCTAACGTAGATATAGTACTAGTGTTATTGACATTAAATGTACTTTGATCTGTGGGAATGAATCAGTATATTACATTATACCTTATGTAGATATAGTGCTAATGATATTGTTATTAAATGTACATTGATCTGTGGGAATGAAACAGTATATTACATTATATCGAATGTAGATATAGTGCTAATGATGTTGTTACTAAATGTACATTGATCTGTGGGTAGTAGTCAGTATATTACATTATAACTAATGTAGATATGATAATAATAATATTGTTATTAATTGTGTATTACATATCTAACGTAGATATAGTACTAATGATATTGACATTAAATGCACTTTGATCTGTGGGAATGAATCAGTATATTACATTATATCTAATGTAGATATATTACTAATGATATTGTTATTAAATGTACATTGATCTGTGGGAATGAATCAGAATATTACATTATATCGAATGTAGATATAGTACCAATGATATTGTTATTAAATGTACATTGATCTGTGGGAATGAATCAGTATATTACATTATATCGAATGTAGATATAGTACAAGTGATGGTGTTATTAAATGTACATTGATCTGTGCGTAGTAATCAGTATATTACATTATATCTAATGTAGATATGATAATAATAATATTGTTATCAATTGTATATTACATATCTATTGTAGATATAGTACTAATGATATTAACATTAAATGTACATTGATCTGTGGGAATGAATCAGTATATTACATTATACCTCATGTAGATATAGTACCAATGATATTGTTATTAAATGTACATTGATCTGTGGGAATGAATCAGTATATTACATTATATCGAATGTAGATATAGTACGAATGATATTGTTATTAAATCTACATTACATATCTAATGTAGGTATAGTACTAATGATATTGGTATTATATGTACATTGATCTGTGGGAATGAATCAGTATATTACATTATACCTCATGTAGATATAGTGCTAATGATATGGTTATTAAATGTACATTGATCTGTGGGAATGAATCAGTATATAACATTATATCGAATGTAGATATAGTGCTAATGATGTTGTTATTAAATGTACATTGATCTGTGTGTAGTAACCAGTATATTACATTATATCTAATGTAGATGTGATAATAATAATATTGTTATTAATTGTATATTACATATCTAATGTAGATATAGTACTAATGATATTCGCATTAAATATACTTTGATCTGTGGGAATGAATCAGTATATTACATTATATCGAATGTAGATATAGTACTAATGATATTGTTATTAAATCTACATTACATATCTAATGTAGGTATAGTACTAATGATATTGGTATTATATGTACATTGATCTGTGGGAATGAATCAGTATATTACATTATACCTCATGTAGATATAGTGCTAATGATATTGTTATTAAATGAACATTGATCCGTGGGAATGAATCAGTATATTACATTATATCGAATGTAGATATAGTACTAATGATATTGGTATTAAATGTACATTGATCTGTGGGAAGGAATCCGCATATTACATTATACCTAATGTAGATATGGTAATAACGATATTGTTTTTAAATGTACATTGATCTGTGTGAATGAAGCAGTATATTACATTATATCTCAGGCAGATATTTTGCTAATGATATTGTTATTAAATGTACATCGATCTGTGGGAATGAATCAGTATATTACATTATACCTAATGTAGATATAGTAATAATGATATTGTTATTAAATGAACATTGATCTGTGGGAATGAATCAGTATATTACATTATATCGAATGTAGATATAGTCCCAATGATATTGTTATTAAGTGTACATTGATCTGTGGAAATGAATCAGTATATTACATTATATCGAATGTACATATAGTACTAATGATATTGGTATTATATGTACATTGTTCTGTTGGAATGAATCTGTACATGACATTATATCTATTGTAGATATAGTAATAATGGTATTGTTATTAAATGTACATTGATCTGTGGGAATGAATCAGTATAATACATTATACCGAATGTAGATATAGTACTAATGATATTGTTATTCAATCTACATTACATATCTAATGTAGGTATAGTACTAATGATATTGGTATTATATGTACATTGATCTGTGGGAACGAATCAGTATATTACATTATATCGAATGTACATATAGTACTAATGATATTGGTATTATATGTACACTGATCTGTGGGAATGAATCAGTATATTACATTATATCGAATGTAGATATAGTACGAATGATATTGTTATTAAATGAACATTGATCTGTGGGAATGAATCAGTATATTACATTATACCTCATGTAGATATAGTGCTAATGATATTGTTATTAAATGTACATTGATCTGTGGGAATGAATCAGTATATTACATTATATCGAATGTAGATATAGTGCTAATGATGTTGTTATTAAATGTACATTGATCTGTGGGTAGTAATCAGTATATCACATTATATCTAATGTAGATACGATAATAATAATATTGTTATTAATTGTATATTACATATCTAATGTAGATATGGTACTAATGATATTAACATTAAATGTACATTGATCTGTGGGAATGAATCAGTATATTACATTATACCTCATGTAGATATAGTTCTAATGATATTGTTATTAAATGTACATTGATCTGTGGGAATGAATCAGTCTATTACATTATATCGAATGTAGATATAGTACCAATGATATTGTTATTAAATGAACATTGACCTGTGGGAATGAATCAGTATATTACATTATATCGAATGTAGATATAGTACTAATGATATTGTTATTAAATCTACATTACATATCTAATGTAGGTATAGTACTAATGATATTGGTATTATATGTACATTGATCTGTGGGAATGAATCAGTATATTACATTATACCTCATGTAGATATAGTGCTAATGATATTGTTATTAAATGAACATTGATCTGTGGGAATGAATCAGTATATTACATTATATCGAATGTAGATATAGTCCCAATGATATTGTTATTAAGTGTACATTGATCTGTGGGAACGAATCAGTATATTACATTATATCGAATGTACATATAGTACTAATGATGTTGGTATTATATGTACATTGTTCTGTTGGAATGAATCTGTACATGACATTATATCTATTGTAGATATAGTAATAATGGTATTGTTATTAAATGTAAATTGATCTGTGGGAATGAATCAGTATAATACATTATATCGAATGTAGATATAGTACTAATGATATTGTTATTAAATCTACATTACATATCTAATGTAGGTATAGTACTAATGATATTGGTATTATATGTACATTGATCTGTGGGAATGAATCAGTATATTACATTATACCTTATGTAGATATAGTGCTAATGATATTGTTATTAAATGTACATTGATCTGTGGGAATGAAACAGTATATAACATTATATCGAATGTAGACATAGTGCTAATGATGTTGTTATTAAATTTACATTGATCTGTGTGTAGTAACCAGTATATTACATTATATCTAATGTAGATATGATAATAATAATATTGTTATTAATTGTGTATTACATATCTAACGTAGATATAGTACTAGTGTTATTGACATTAAATGTACTTTGATCTGTGGGAATGAATCAGTATATTACATTATACCTTATGTAGATATAGTGCTAATGATATTGTTATTAAATGTACATTGATCTGTGGGAATGAATCAGTATATTACATTATATCGAATGTAGATATAGTGCTAATGATGTTGTTATTAAATGTACATTGATCTGTGGGTAGTAGTCAGTATATTACATTATAACTAATGTAGATATGATAATAATAATATTGTTATTAATTGTGTATTACATATCTAACGTAGATATAGTACTAATGATATTGACATTAAATGTACTTTGATCTGTGGGAATGAATCAGTATATTACATTATATCTAATGTAGATATATTACTAATGATATTGTTATTAAATGTACATTGATCTGTGGTAATGAATCAGTATATTACATTATATCGAATGTAGATATTGTACCAATGATATTGTTATTAAATGTACATTGATCTGTGGGAATGAATCAGTATATTACATTATATCGAATGTAGATATAGTACAAGTGATGGTGTTATTAAATGTACATTGATCTGTGGGTAGTAATCAGTATATTACATTATATCTAATGTAGATATGATAATAATAACATTGTTATTAATTGTATATTACATATCTAATGTAGATATAGTACTAATGATATTAACATTAAATGTACATTGATCTGTGGGAATGAATCAGTATATTACATTATACCTCATGTAGATATAGTGCTAATGATATTGTTATTAAATGAACATTGATTTGTGGGAATGAATCAGTATATTACATTATATCGAATGTAGATATAGTCCCAATGATATTGTTATTAAATGAACATTGATCTGTGGGAATGAATCAGTATATTACATTATATCGAATGTAGATATAGTGCTAATGATATTGTTATTAAATGAACATTGATCTGTGGGAATGAATCAGTATATTACATTATATCGAATGTAGATATAGTCCCAATGATATTGTTATTAAGTGTACATTGATCTGTGGGAATGAATCAGTATATTACATTATATCGAATGTAGATATAGTGCTAATGATGTTGTTATTAAATGTACATTGATCTGTGGGTAATAATCAGTATATCACATTATATCTAATGTAGATATGATAATAATAATATTGTTATTAATTGTATATTACATATCTAATGTAGATATAGTACTAATGATATTAACATTAAATGTACATTGATCTGTGTGAATGAATCAGTATATTACATTATACCTCATGTAGATATAGTGCCAATGATATTGTTATTAAATGTACATTGATCTGTGGGAATGAATCAGTATATAACATTATATCGAATGTAGATATAGTACTAATGATATTGTTATTAAATCTACATTACATATCTAATTTAGATATAGTACTAATGATATTGGTATTAAATGTACATTGATCTGTGGGAATGAATTAGTATATTTCATTATATCGAATGTAGATATAGTACTACTGATATTGGTGTTATATGTACATTGATCTGTTGGAATGAATCTGTACATAACATTATATCGAATGTAGATATAGTACCAATGATATTGTTATTAAATGTACATTGATCTGTGGGAACGAATCAGTATACTACATTATATCGAATGTACATATAGTACTAATGATATTGGTATTATATGTACATTGATCTGTTGGAATGAATCTGTACATGACATTATATCTATTGTAGATATAGTAATAATGATATTGTTATTAAATGTACATTGATCTGTGGGAATGAACCAGTATATTACATTATATCGAATGGAGATATAGTGCTAATGATGTTGTTATTGAATGTACATTGATCTGTGGGTAGTAATCAGTATATCACATTATATCTAATGTAGATACGATAATAATAATATTGTTATTAATTGTATATTACATATCTAATGTAGATATAGTACTAATGATATTAACATTAAATGTACATTGATCTGTGGGAATGAATCAGTATATAACATTATATCGAATGTAGATATAGTACTAATGATATTGTTAATAAATACTACATTACATATCTAATGTAGGTATAGTACTAATGATATTGTTATTAAATGTGCATTGATCTGTGGGAACGAATCAGTATATTACATTATATCGAATGTAGATATAGTACCAATGATATTGTTATTAAATGAACATTGACCTGTGGGAATGAATCAGTATATTACATTATATCGAATGTAGATATAGTACTAATGATATTGTTATTAAATCTACATTACATATCTGATGTATGTATAGTACTAATGATATTGGTATTATATGTACATTGTTCTGTGGGAATGAATCAGTATATTACATTTTACCTCATGTAGATATAGTGCTAATGATATTGTTATTAAATGAACATTGATCTGTGGGAATGAATCAGTATATTACATTATATCGAATGTAGATATGGTACCAATGATATTGTTATTAAGTGTACATTGATCTGTGGGAATGAATAACTATATTACATTACATCTAATGTAGATATGATAATAATAATATTGTTATTAATTGTATATTACATATCTAATGTAGATATAGTACTAATGATATTGGCATTAAATATACTTTAATCTGTGGGAATGAATCAGTATATTACATTATATCGAATGTACATATAGTACTAATGATATTGTTATTAAATCTACATTACATATCTAATGTAGGTATAGTACTAATGATATTGGTATTATATGTACATTGATCTGTGGGAATGAATCAGTATATTACATTATACCTCATGTAGATATAGTGCTAATGATATTGTTATTAAATGAACATTGATCTGTGGGAATGAATCAGTATATTACATTATACCGAATGTAGATATAGTACTAATGATATTGGTATTAAATGTACATTGATCTGTGGGTAGTAATCAGTATATTACATTATATCTAATGTAGATATGATAATAATAATATTGTTATTAATTGTATATTACATATCTAATGTAGATATAGTACTAATGATATTAACATTAAATGTACATTGATCTGTGGGAATGAATCAGTATATTACATTATACCTCATGTAGATATAGTGCTAATGATATTGTTATTAAATGAACATTGATCTGTGGGAATGAATCAGTATATTACATTATATCGAATGTAGATATAGTCCCAATGATATTGTTATTAAGTGTACATTGATCTGTGGGAACGAATCAGTATATTACATTATATCGAATGTACATATAGTACTAATGATATTGTTATTAAATCTACATTACATATCTAATGTAGGTATGGTACTAATGATATTGTTATTAAATGTACATTGATCTGTGGGAATGAATCAGTATATTACATTATATCTAATGTAGATATATTACTAATGATATTGTTATTAAATGTACATTGATCTGTGGGAATGAATCAGAATATTACATTATATCGAATGTAGATATAGTACCAATGATATTGTTATTAAATGTACATTGATCTGTGGGAATGAATCAGTATATTACATTATATCGAATGTAGATATAGTCCCAATGATATTGTTATTAAGTGTACATTGATCTGTGGGAACGAATCAGTATATTACATTATATCGAATGTACATATAGTACTAATGATATTGTTATTAAATCTACATTACATATCTAATGTAGGTATGGTACTAATGATATTGTTATTAAATGTACATTGATCTGTGGGAATGAATCAGTATATTACATTATATCTAATGTAGATATATTACTAATGATATTGTTATTAAATGTACATTGATCTGTGGGAATGAAGCAGAATATTACATTATATCGAATGTAGATATAGTACCAATGATATTGTTATTAAATGTACATTGATCTGTGGGAATGAATCAGTATATTACATTATATCGAATGTAGATATAGTACAAGTGATGGTGTTATAAAATGTACATTGATCTGTGGGTAGTAATCAGTATATTACATTACATCTAATGTAGATATGATAATAATAATAGTGTTATTAATTGTATATTACATATCTAATGTAGATATAGTACTAATGATATTAACATTAAATGTACATTGATGTGTGGGAATGAATCAGTATATTACATTATACCTCATGTAGATATAGTGCTAATGATATTGTTATTAAATGAACATTGATCTGTGGGAATGAATCAGTATATTACATTATATCGAATGTAGATATAGTCCCAATGATATTGTTATTAAGTGTACATTGATCTGTGGGAACGAATCAGTATATTACATTATATCGAATGTACATATAGTACTAATGATATTGGTATTATATGTACATTGATCTGTTGGAATGAATCTGTACATGACATTATATCTATTGCAGATATAGTAATAATGATATTGTTATTAAATGTACATTGATCTGTGGGAATGAATCAGTATATTACATTATATCGAATGTAGATATAGTGCTAATGATGTTGTTATTAAATGTACATTGATCTGTGGGGAGTAATCAGTATATTACATTATATCTAATGTAGGTATGATAATAATAATATTGTTATCAATTGTATATTACATATCTATTGTAGATATAGTACTAATGATATTAACATTAAATGTACATTGATCTGTGGGAATGAATCAGTATATTACATTATACCTCATGTAGATATAGTACCAATGATATTGTTATTAAATGTACATTGATCTGTGGGAATGAATCAGTATATTACATTATATCGAATGTAGATATAGTACGAATGATATTGTTATTAAATCTACATTACATATCTAATGTAGGTATAGTACTAATGATATTGGTATTATATGTACATTGATCTGTGGGAATGAATCAGTATATTACATTATACCTCATGTAGATATAGTGCTAATGATATTGTTATTAAATGAACATTGATCCGTGGGAATGAATCAGTATATTACATTATATCGAATGTAGATATAGTACTAATGATATTGGTATTAAATGTACATTGATCTGTGGGAAGGAATCCGCATATTACATTATACCTAATGTAGATATGGTAATAACGATATTGTTTTTAAATGTACATTGATCTGTGTGAATGAAGCAGTATATTACATTATATCTCAGGCAGATATTTTGCTAATGATATTGTTATTAAATGTACATCGATCTGTGGGAATGAATCAGTATATTACATTATACCTAATGTAGATATCGTAATAATGATATTGTTATTAAATGAACATTGATCTGTGGGAATGAATCAGTATATTACATTATATCGAATGTAGATATAGTCCCAATGATATTGTTATTAAGTGTACATTGATCTGTGGAAATGAATCAGTATATTACATTATATCGAATGTACATATAGTACTAATGATATTGGTATTATATGTACATTGTTCTGTTGGAATGAATCTGTACATGACATTATATCTATTGTAGATATAGTAATAATGGTATTGTTATTAAATGTACATTGATCTGTGGGAATGAATCAGTATAATACATTATACCGAATGTAGATATAGTACTAATGATATTGTTATTCAATCTACATTACATATCTAATGTAGGTATAGTACTAATGATATTGGTATTATATGTACATTGATCTGTGGGAACGAATCAGTATATTACATTATATCGAATGTACATATAGTACTAATGATATTGGTATTATATGTACACTGATCTGTGGGAATGAATCAGTATATTACATTATATCGAATGTAGATATAGTACGAATGATATTGTTATTAAATGAACATTGATCTGTGGGAATGAATCAGTATATTACATTATACCTCATGTAGATATAGTGCTAATGATATTGTTATTAAATGTACATTGATCTGTGGGAATGAATCAGTATATTACATTATATCGAATGTAGATATAGTGCTAATGATGTTGTTATTAAATCTACATTACATATCTAATGTAGGTATAGTACTAATGATATTGGTATTATATGTACATTGATCTGTGGGAATGAATCAGTATATTACATTATACCTTATGTAGATATAGTGCTAATGATATTGTTATTAAATGTACATTGATCTGTGGGAATGAAACAGTATATAACATTATATCGAATGTAGACATAGTGCTAATGATGTTGTTATTAAATTTACATTGATCTGTGTGTAGTAACCAGTATATTACATTATATCTAATGTAGATATGATAATAATAATATTGTTATTAATTGTGTATTACATATCTAACGTAGATATAGTACTAGTGTTATTGACATTAAATGTACTTTGATCTGTGGGAATGAATCAGTATGTTACATTATACCTTATGTAGATATAGTGCTAATGATATTGTTATTAAATGTACATTGATCTGTGGGAATGAAACAGTATATTACATTATATCGAATGTAGATATAGTGCTAATGATGTTGTTACTAAATGTACATTGATCTGTGGGTAGTAGTCAGTATATTACATTATAACTAATGTAGATATGATAATAATAATATTGTTATTAATTGTGTATTACATATCTAACGTAGATATAGTACTAATGATATTGACATTAAATGCACTTTGATCTGTGGGAATGAATCAGTATATTACATTATATCTAATGTAGATATATTACTAATGATATTGTTATTAAATGTACATTGATCTGTGGGAATGAATCAGAATATTACATTATATCGAATGTAGATATAGTACCAATGATATTGTTTTTAAATGTACATTGATCTGTGGGAATGAATCAGTATATTACATTATATCGAATGTAGATATAGTACAAGTGATGGTGTTATTAAATGTACATTGATCTGTGCGTAGTAATCAGTATATTACATTATATCTAATGTAGATATGATAATAATAATATTGTTATCAATTGTATATTACATATCTATTGTAGATATAGTACTAATGATATTAACATTAAATGTACATTGATCTGTGGGAATGAATCAGTATATTACATTATACCTCATGTAGATATAGTACCAATGATATTGTTATTAAATGTACATTGATCTGTGGGAATGAATCAGTATATTACATTATATCGAATGTAGATATAGTACGAATGATATTGTTATTAAATCTACATTACATATCTAATGTAGGTATAGTACTAATGATATTGGTATTATATGTACATTGATCTGTGGGAATGAATCAGTATATTACATTATACCTCATGTAGATATAGTGCTAATGATATGGTTATTAAATGTACATTGATCTGTGGGAATGAATCAGTATATAACATTATATCGAATGTAGATATAGTGCTAATGATGTTGTTATTAAATGTACATTGATCTGTGTGTAGTAACCAGTATATTACATTATATCTAATGTAGATGTGATAATAATAATATTGTTATTAATTGTATATTACATATCTAATGTAGATATAGTACTAATGATATTCGCATTAAATATACTTTGATCTGTGGGAATGAATCAGTATATTACATTATATCGAATGTAGATATAGTACTAATGATATTGTTATTAAATCTACATTACATATCTAATGTAGGTATAGTACTAATGATATTGGTATTATATGTACATTGATCTGTGGGAATGAATCAGTATATTACATTATACCTCATGTAGATATAGTGCTAATGATATTGTTATTAAATGAACATTGATCCGTGGGAATGAATCAGTATATTACATTATATCGAATGTAGATATAGTACTAATGATATTGGTATTAAATGTACATTGATCTGTGGGAAGGAATCCGCATATTACATTATACCTAATGTAGATATGGTAATAACGATATTGTTTTTAAATGTACATTGATCTGTGTGAATGAAGCAGTATATTACATTATATCTCAGGCAGATATTTTGCTAATGATATTGTTATTAAATGTACATCGATCTGTGGGAATGAATCAGTATATTACATTATACCTAATGTAGATATAGTAATAATGATATTGTTATTAAATGAACATTGATCTGTGGGAATGAATCAGTATATTACATTATATCGAATGTAGATATAGTCCCAATGATATTGTTATTAAGTGTACATTGATCTGTGGAAATGAATCAGTATATTACATTATATCGAATGTACATATAGTACTAATGATATTGGTATTATATGTACATTGTTCTGTTGGAATGAATCTGTACATGACATTATATCTATTGTAGATATAGTAATAATGGTATTGTTATTAAATGTACATTGATCTGTGGGAATGAATCAGTATAATACATTATACCGAATGTAGATATAGTACTAATGATATTGTTATTCAATCTACATTACATATCTAATGTAGGTATAGTACTAATGATATTGGTATTATATGTACATTGATCTGTGGGAACGAATCAGTATATTACATTATATCGAATGTACATATAGTACTAATGATATTGGTATTATATGTACACTGATCTGTGGGAATGAATCAGTATATTACATTATATCGAATGTAGATATAGTACGAATGATATTGTTATTAAATGAACATTGATCTGTGGGAATGAATCAGTATATTACATTATACCTCATGTAGATATAGTGCTAATGATATTGTTATTAAATGTACATTGATCTGTGGGAATGAATCAGTATATTACATTATATCGAATGTAGATATAGTGCTAATGATGTTGTTATTAAATGTACATTGATCTGTGGGTAGTAATCAGTATATCACATTATATCTAATGTAGATACGATAATAATAATATTGTTATTAATTGTATATTACATATCTAATGTAGATATGGTACTAATGATATTAACATTAAATGTACATTGATCTGTGGGAATGAATCAGTATATTACATTATACCTCATGTAGATATAGTTCTAATGATATTGTTATTAAATGTACATTGATCTGTGGGAATGAATCAGTCTATTACATTATATCGAATGTAGATATAGTACCAATGATATTGTTATTAAATGAACATTGACCTGTGGGAATGAATCAGTATATTACATTATATCGAATGTAGATATAGTACTAATGATATTGTTATTAAATCTACATTACATATCTGATGTATGTATAGTACTAATGATATTGGTATTATATGTACATTGATCTGTGGGAATGAATCAGTATATTACATTTTACCTCATGTAGATATAGTGCTAATGATATTGTTATTAAATGAACATTGATCTGTGGGAATGAATCAGTATATTACATTATATCGAATGTAGATATGGTACCAATGATATTGTTATTAAGTGTACATTGATCTGTGGGAATGAATAAGTATATTACATTACATCTAATGTAGATATGATAATAATAATATTGTTATTAATTGTATATTACATATCTAATGTAGATATAGTACTAATGATATTGGCATTAAATATACTTTAATCTGTGGGAATGAATCAGTATATTACATTATATCGAATGTACATATAGTACTAATGATATTGTTATTAAATCTACATTACATATCTAATGTAGGTATAGTACTAATGATATTGGTATTATATGTACATTGATCTGTGGGAATGAATCAGTATATTACATTATACCTCATGTAGATATAGTGCTAATGATATTGTTATTAAATGAACATTGATCTGTGGGAATGAATCAGTATATTACATTATATCGAATGTAGATATAGTCCCAATGATATTGTTATTAAGTGTACATTGATCTGTGGGAACGAATCAGTATATTACATTATATCGAATGTACATATAGTACTAATGATGTTGGTATTATATGTACATTGTTCTGTTGGAATGAATCTGTACATGACATTATATCTATTGTAGATATAGTAATAATGGTATTGTTATTAAATGTAAATTGATCTGTGGGAATGAATCAGTATAATACATTATATCGAATGTAGATATAGTACTAATGATATTGTTATTAAATCTACATTACATATCTAATGTAGGTATAGTACTAATGATATTGGTATTATATGTACATTGATCTGTGGGAATGAATCAGTATATTACATTATACCTTATGTAGATATAGTGCTAATGATATTGTTATTAAATGTACATTGATCTGTGGGAATGAAACAGTATATAACATTATATCGAATGTAGACATAGTGCTAATGATGTTGTTATTAAATTTACATTGATCTGTGTGTAGTAACCAGTATATTACATTATATCTAATGTAGATATGATAATAATAATATTGTTATTAATTGTGTATTACATATCTAACGTAGATATAGTACTAGTGTTATTGACATTAAATGTACTTTGATCTGTGGGAATGAATCAGTATATTACATTATACCTTATGTAGATATAGTGCTAATGATATTGTTATTAAATGTACATTGATCTGTGGGAATGAATCAGTATATTACATTATATCGAATGTAGATATAGTGCTAATGATGTTGTTATTAAATGTACATTGATCTGTGGGTAGTAGTCAGTATATTACATTATAACTAATGTAGATATGATAATAATAATATTGTTATTAATTGTGTATTACATATCTAACGTAGATATAGTACTAATGATATTGACATTAAATGTACTTTGATCTGTGGGAATGAATCAGTATATTACATTATATCTAATGTAGATATATTACTAATGATATTGTTATTAAATGTACATTGATCTGTGGTAATGAATCAGTATATTACATTATATCGAATGTAGATATTGTACCAATGATATTGTTATTAAATGTACATTGATCTGTGGGAATGAATCAGTATATTACATTATATCGAATGTAGATATAGTACAAGTGATGGTGTTATTAAATGTACATTGATCTGTGGGTAGTAATCAGTATATTACATTATATCTAATGTAGATATGATAATAATAACATTGTTATTAATTGTATATTACATATCTAATGTAGATATAGTACTAATGATATTAACATTAAATGTACATTGATCTGTGGGAATGAATCAGTATATTACATTATACCTCATGTAGATATAGTGCTAATGATATTGTTATTAAATGAACATTGATTTGTGGGAATGAATCAGTATATTACATTATATCGAATGTAGATATAGTCCCAATGATATTGTTATTAAATGAACATTGATCTGTGGGAATGAATCAGTATATTACATTATATCGAATGTAGATATAGTGCTAATGATATTGTTATTAAATGAACATTGATCTGTGGGAATGAATCAGTATATTACATTATATCGAATGTAGATATAGTCCCAATGATATTGTTATTAAGTGTACATTGATCTGTGGGAATGAATCAGTATATTACATTATATCGAATGTAGATATAGTGCTAATGATGTTGTTATTAAATGTACATTGATCTGTGGGTAATAATCAGTATATCACATTATATCTAATGTAGATATGATAATAATAATATTGTTATTAATTGTATATTACATATCTAATGTAGATATAGTACTAATGATATTAACATTAAATGTACATTGATCTGTGTGAATGAATCAGTATATTACATTATACCTCATGTAGATATAGTGCCAATGATATTGTTATTAAATGTACATTGATCTGTGGGAATGAATCAGTATATAACATTATATCGAATGTAGATATAGTACTAATGATATTGTTATTAAATCTACATTACATATCTAATTTAGATATAGTACTAATGATATTGGTATTAAATGTACATTGATCTGTGGGAATGAATTAGTATATTTCATTATATCGAATGTAGATATAGTACTACTGATATTGGTGTTATATGTACATTGATCTGTTGGAATGAATCTGTACATAACATTATATCGAATGTAGATATAGTACCAATGATATTGTTATTAAATGTACATTGATCTGTGGGAACGAATCAGTATACTACATTATATCGAATGTACATATAGTACTAATGATATTGGTATTATATGTACATTGATCTGTTGGAATGAATCTGTACATGACATTATATCTATTGTAGATATAGTAATAATGATATTGTTATTAAATGTACATTGATCTGTGGGAATGAACCAGTATATTACATTATATCGAATGGAGATATAGTGCTAATGATGTTGTTATTGAATGTACATTGATCTGTGGGTAGTAATCAGTATATCACATTATATCTAATGTAGATACGATAATAATAATATTGTTATTAATTGTATATTACATATCTAATGTAGATATAGTACTAATGATATTAACATTAAATGTACATTGATCTGTGGGAATGAATCAGTATATAACATTATATCGAATGTAGATATAGTACTAATGATATGGTTAATAAATACTACATTACATATCTAATGTAGGTATAGTACTAATGATATTGTTATTAAATGTGCATTGATCTGTGGGAACGAATCAGTATATTACATTATATCGAATGTAGATATAGTACTAATGATATTGTTATTTAATGTACATTGATCTGTGGGAATGAATAAGTATATTACATTACATCTAATGTAGATATGATAATAATAATATTGTTATTAATTGTATATTACATATCTAATGTAGATATAGTACTAATGATATTGGCATTAAATATACTTTAATCTGTGGGAATGAATCAGTATATTACATTATATCGAATGTACATATAGTACTAATGATATTGTTATTAAATCTACATTACATATCTAATGTAGGTATAGTACTAATGATATTGGTATTATATGTACATTGATCTGTGGGAATGAATCAGTATATTACATTATACCTCATGTAGATATAGTGCTAATGATATTGTTATTAAATGAACATTGATCTGTGGGAATGAATCAGTATATTACATTATATCGAATGTAGATATAGTGCTAATGATGTTGTTATTAAATGTACATTGATCTGTGGGTAGTAATCAGTATATCACATTATATCTAATGTAGATACGATAATAATAATATTGTTATTAATTGTATATTACATATCTAATGTAGATATGGTACTAATGATATTAACATTAAATGTACATTGATCTGTGGGAATGAATCAGTATATTACATTATACCTCATGTAGATATAGTTCTAATGATATTGTTATTAAATGTACATTGATCTGTGGGAATGAATCAGTCTATTACATTATATCGAATGTAGATATAGTACCAATGATATTGTTATTAAATGAACATTGACCTGTGGGAATGAATCAGTATATTACATTATATCGAATGTAGATATAGTACTAATGATATTGTTATTAAATCTACATTACATATCTGATGTATGTATAGTACTAATGATATTGGTATTATATGTACATTGTTCTGTGGGAATGAATCAGTATATTACATTTTACCTCATGTAGATATAGTGCTAATGATATTGTTATTAAATGAACATTGATCTGTGGGAATGAATCAGTATATTACATTATATCGAATGTAGATATGGTACCAATGATATTGTTATTAAGTGTACATTGATCTGTGGGAATGAATAACTATATTACATTACATCTAATGTAGATATGATAATAATAATATTGTTATTAATTGTATATTACATATCTAATGTAGATATAGTACTAATGATATTGGCATTAAATATACTTTAATCTGTGGGAATGAATCAGTATATTACATTATATCGAATGTACATATAGTACTAATGATATTGTTATTAAATCTACATTACATATCTAATGTAGGTATAGTACTAATGATATTGGTATTATATGTACATTGATCTGTGGGAATGAATCAGTATATTACATTATACCTCATGTAGATATAGTGCTAATGATATTGTTATTAAATGAACATTGATCTGTGGGAATGAATCAGTATATTACATTATATCGAATGTAGATATAGTCCCAATGATATTGTTATTAAGTGTACATTGATCTGTGGGAACGAATCAGTATATTACATTATATCGAATGTACATATAGTACTAATGATATTGTTATTAAATCTACATTACATATCTAATGTAGGTATGGTACTAATGATATTGTTATTAAATGTACATTGATCTGTGGGAATGAATCAGTATATTACATTATATCTAATGTAGATATATTACTAATGATATTGTTATTAAATGTACATTGATCTGTGGGAATGAATCAGAATATTACATTATATCGAATGTAGATATAGTACCAATGATATTGTTATTAAATGTACATTGATCTGTGGGAATGAATCAGTATATTACATTATATCGAATGTAGATATAGTCCCAATGATATTGTTATTAAGTGTACATTGATCTGTGGGAACGAATCAGTATATTACATTATATCGAATGTACATATAGTACTAATGATATTGTTATTAAATCTACATTACATATCTAATGTAGGTATGGTACTAATGATATTGTTATTAAATGTACATTGATCTGTGGGAATGAATCAGTATATTACATTATATCTAATGTAGATATATTACTAATGATATTGTTATTAAATGTACATTGATCTGTGGGAATGAATCAGAATATTACATTATATCGAATGTAGATATAGTACCAATGATATTGTTATTAAATGTACATTGATCTGTGGGAATGAATCAGTATATTACATTATATCGAATGTAGATATAGTACAAGTGATGGTGTTATAAAATGTACATTGATCTGTGGGTAGTAATCAGTATATTACATTACATCTAATGTAGATATGATAATAATAATAGTGTTATTAATTGTATATTACATATCTAATGTAGATATAGTACTAATGATATTAACATTAAATGTACATTGATGTGTGGGAATGAATCAGTATATTACATTATACCTCATGTAGATATAGTGCTAATGATATTGTTATTAAATGAACATTGATCTGTGGGAATGAATCAGTATATTACATTATATCGAATGTAGATATAGTCCCAATGATATTGTTATTAAGTGTACATTGATCTGTGGGAACGAATCAGTATATTACATTATATCGAATGTACATATAGTACTAATGATATTGGTATTATATGTACATTGATCTGTTGGAATGAATCTGTACATGACATTATATCTATTGCAGATATAGTAATAATGATATTGTTATTAAATGTACATTGATCTGTGGGAATGAATCAGTATATTACATTATATCGAATGTAGATATAGTGCTAATGATGTTGTTATTAAATGTACATTGATCTGTGGGGAGTAATCAGTATATTACATTATATCTAATGTAGGTATGATAATAATAATATTGTTATCAATTGTATATTACATATCTATTGTAGATATAGTACTAATGATATTAACATTAAATGTACATTGATCTGTGGGAATGAATCAGTATATTACATTATACCTCATGTAGATATAGTACCAATGATATTGTTATTAAATGTACATTGATCTGTGGGAATGAATCAGTATATTACATTATATCGAATGTAGATATAGTACGAATGATATTGTTATTAAATCTACATTACATATCTAATGTAGGTATAGTACTAATGATATTGGTATTATATGTACATTGATCTGTGGGAATGAATCAGTATATTACATTATACCTCATGTAGATATAGTGCTAATGATATTGTTATTAAATGAACATTGATCCGTGGGAATGAATCAGTATATTACATTATATCGAATGTAGATATAGTACTAATGATATTGGTATTAAATGTACATTGATCTGTGGGAAGGAATCCGCATATTACATTATACCTAATGTAGATATGGTAATAACGATATTGTTTTTAAATGTACATTGATCTGTGTGAATGAAGCAGTATATTACATTATATCTCAGGCAGATATTTTGCTAATGATATTGTTATTAAATGTACATCGATCTGTGGGAATGAATCAGTATATTACATTATACCTAATGTAGATATCGTAATAATGATATTGTTATTAAATGAACATTGATCTGTGGGAATGAATCAGTATATTACATTATATCGAATGTAGATATAGTCCCAATGATATTGTTATTAAGTGTACATTGATCTGTGGAAATGAATCAGTATATTACATTATATCGAATGTACATATAGTACTAATGATATTGGTATTATATGTACATTGTTCTGTTGGAATGAATCTGTACATGACATTATATCTATTGTAGATATAGTAATAATGGTATTGTTATTAAATGTACATTGATCTGTGGGAATGAATCAGTATAATACATTATACCGAATGTAGATATAGTACTAATGATATTGTTATTCAATCTACATTACATATCTAATGTAGGTATAGTACTAATGATATTGGTATTATATGTACATTGATCTGTGGGAACGAATCAGTATATTACATTATATCGAATGTACATATAGTTCTAATGATATTGTTATTAAATGTACATTGATCTGTGGGAATGAATCAGTCTATTACATTATATCGAATGTAGATATAGTACCAATGATATTGTTATTAAATGTACATTGATCTGTGGGAATGAATCAGTATATTACATTGTATCGAATGTAGATATAGTACGAATGATATTGTTATTAAATCTACATTACATATCTAATGTAGGTATAGTACTAATGATATTGGTATTATATGTACATTGATCTGTGGGAATGAATCAGTATATTACATTATACCTCATGTAGATATAGTGCTAATGATATGGTTATTAAATGTACATTGATCTGTGGGAATGAATCAGTATATAACATTATATCGAATGTAGATATAGTGCTAATGATGTTGTTATTAAATGTACATTGATCTGTGTGTAGTAACCAGTATATTACATTATATCTAATGTAGATGTGATAATAATAATATTGTTATTAATTGTATATTACATATCTAATGTAGATATAGTACTAATGATATTCGCATTAAATATACTTTGATCTGTGGGAATGAATCAGTATATTACATTATATCGAATGTAGATATAGTACTAATGATATTGGTATTAAATCTACATTACATATCTAATGTAGGTATAGTACTAATGATATTGGTATTATATGTACATTGATCTGTGGGAATGAATCAGTATATTACATTATACCTCATGTAGATATAGTGCTAATGATATTGTTATTAAATGAACATTGATCCGTGGGAATGAATCAGTATATTACATTATATCGAATGTAGATATAGTACGAATGATATTGTTATTAAATGAACATTGATCTGTGGGAATGAATCAGTATATTACATTATACCTCATGTAGATATAGTGCTAATGATATTGTTATTAAATGTACATTGATCTGTGGGAATGAATCAGTATATAACATTATATCGAATGTAGATATAGTGCTAACGTATTGTTATTAAATCTACATTACATATCTAATGTAGGTATAGTACCAATGATATTGTTATTAAATGTGCATTGATCTGTGGGAATGAATCAGTATATTACATTATATCTATTGTAGATATAGTAATAATGGTATTGTTATTAAATGTACATTGATCTGTGGGAATGAATCAGTATAATACATTATACCGAATGTAGATATAGTACTAATGATATTGTTATTCAATCTACATTACATATATAATGTAGGTATAGTACTAATGATATTGGTATTATATGTACATTGATCTGTGGGAACGAATCAGTATATTACATTATATCGAATGTACATATAGTACTAATGATATTGGTATTAAATGTACATTGATCTGTGGGAAGGAATCCGTATATCACATTATACCTAATGTAGATATGGTAATAACGATATTGTTTTTAAATGTACATTGATCTGTGCGAATGAAGCAGTATATTACATTATATCTCAGGCAGATATTTTGCTAATGATATTGTTATTAAATGAACATTGATCTGTGGGAATGAATCAGTATATTACATTATACCTAATGTAGATATAGTAATAATGATATTGTTATTAAATGTACATTGATCTGTGGGAATGAATCAGTATATTACATTATATCGAATGTAGATATAGTGCTAATGATGTTGTTACTAAATGTACATTGATCTGTGGGTAGTCGTCAGTATATTACATTATAACTAATGTAGATATGATAATAATAATATTGTTATTAATTGTGTATTACATATCTAACGTAGATATAGTACTAATGATATTAACATTAAATGTACATTGATCTGTGAGAATGAATCAGTATATTACATTATATCGAATGTAGATATAGTACAAGTGATGGTGTTATTAAATGTACATTGATCTGTGGGTAGTAATCAGTATATTACATTATATCTAATGTAGATATGATAATAATAATATTGTTATTAATTGTATATTACATATCTGATGTAGATATAGTCCTAATGATATTGTTATTAAATGTACATTGATCTGTGGGAATGAATCAGTATAATACATTATATCGAATGTAGATATAGTACTAATGATATTGTTATTCAATCTACATTACATATCTAATGTAGGTATAGTACTAATGATATTGGTATTATATGTACATTGATCTGTGGGAACGAATCAGTATATTACATTATATCGAATGTACATATAGTACTAATGATATTGGTATTATATGTACACTGATCTGTTGGAATGAATCTGTACATGACATTATATCTATTGTAGATATAGTAATAATGATATTGTTATTAAATGTACATTGATCTGTGGGAATCAATCAGTATAATACATTATATCGAATGTAGATATAGTCCTAATGATATTGTTATTAAATGTACATTGATCTGTGGGAATGAATCAGTATATTACATTATATCGAATGTAGATATAGTACTAATGATATTGGTATTAAATGTACATTGATCTGTGGGAAGGAATCCGTATATTACATTATACCTAATGTAGATATGGTAATAACGATATTGTTTTTAAATGTACATTGATCTGTGTGAATGAAGCAGTATATTACATTATATCTCAGGCAGATATTTTGCTAATGATATTGTTATTAAATGTACATTGATCTGTGGGAATGCATCAGTATATTACATTATACCTAATGTAGATATAGTAATAATGATATTGTTATCAAATGTACATTGATCTGTGGGAATGAATCAGTATACTACATTATATCGAATGTAGATATAGTGCTAATGATGTTGTTACTAAATGTACATTGATCTGTGGGTAGTAGTCAGTATATTACATTATAACTAATGTAGATATGATAATAATAATATTGTTATTAATTGTGTATTACATATCTAACGTAGATATAGTACTAATGATATTGACATTAAATGTACTTTGATCTGTGGGAATGAATCAGTATATTACATTATATCTAATGTAGATATATTACTAATGATATTGTTATTAAATGTACATTGATCTGTGGGAATGAATCAGTATATTACATTATATCGAATGTAGATATAGTACAAGTGATGGTGTTATTAAATGTACATTGATCTGTGGGTAGTAATCAGTATATTACATTATATCTAATGTAGATATGGTAATAATAATATTGTTATTAATTGTATATTACATATCTAATGTAGATATAGTACTAATGATATTAACATTAAATGTACATTGATCTGTGGAAATGAATCAGTATATTACATTATATCGAATGTACATATAGTACTAATGATATTGGTATTTTATGTACATTGTTCTGTTGGAATGAATCTGTACATGACATTATATCTATTGTAGATATAGTAATAATGGTATTGTTATTAAATGTACATTGATCTGTGGGAATGAATCAGTATAATACATTATATCGAATGTAGATATAGTACTAATGTTTTTGTTATTCAATCTACATTACATATCTAATGTAGGTATAGTACTAATGATATTGGTATTATATGTACATTGTTCTGTTGGAATGAATCTGTACATGACATTATATCTATTGTAGATATAGTAATAATGGTATTGTTATTAAATGTACATTGATCTGTGGGAATGAATCAGTATATTACATTATACCTCATGTAGATATAGTGCTAATGACATTGTTATTAAATGAACATTGATCTGTGGGAATGAATCAGTATATTACATTATATCGAATGTAGATATAGTCCCAATGATATTGTTATTAAGTGTACATTGATCTGTGGAAATGAATCAGTATATTACATTATATCGAATGTACATATAGTACTAATGATATTGGTATTATATGTACATTGTTCTGTTGGAATGAATCTGTACATGACATTATATCTATTGTAGATATAGTAATAATGATATTGTTATTAAATGAACATTGATCTGTGGGAATGAATCAGTATATTACATTATATCGAATGTAGATATAGTACTAATGATATTGCTATTAAATGTACATTGATCTGTGGGAAGGAATCCGTATATTACATTATACCTAATGTAGATATGGTAATAACGATATTGTTTTTAAATGTACATTGATCTGTGTGAATGAAGCTGTATATTACATTATATCTCAGGCAGATATTTTGCTAATGATATTGTTATTAAATGTACATTGATCTGTGGGAATGAATCAGTGTGTTACATTATACCTAATGTAGATATAGTAATAATGATATTGTTATTAAATGTACATTGATCTGTGGGAATGAATCAGTATATTACATTATATCGAATTTAGATATAGTGCTAATGATGTTGTTGCTAAATGTACATTGATCTGTGGGTAGTAATCAGTATATTACATTATATCTAATGTAGATATGATAATAATAATATTGTTATTAATTGTATATTACATATCTGATGTAGATATAGTACTAATGATATTAACATTAAATGTACATTGATCTGTGGGAATGAATCAGTATATTACATTATACCTCATGTAGATATAGTGCTAATGATATTGTTATGAAATGAACATTGATCTGTGGGAATGAATCAGTATATTACATTATATCGAATGTAGATATAGTCCCAATGATATTGTTATTAAGTGTACATTGATCTGTGGAAATGAATCAGTATATTACATTATATCGAATGTACATATAGTACTAATGATATTGGTATTATATGTACATTGTTCTGTTGGAATGAATCTGTACATGACATTATATCTATTGTAGATATAGTAATAATGGTGTTGTTATTAAATGTACATTGATCTGTGGGAATGAATCAGTATAATACATTATATCGAATGTAGATATAGTACTAATGATATTGTTATTCAATCTACATTACATATCTAATGTAGATATATTACTAATGATATTGTTATTAAATGTACATTGATCTGTGGGAATGAATCAGTATATTACATTATATCGAATGTAGATATAGTACTAATGATATTGTTATTAAATCTACATTACATATCTAATGTAGGTATGGTACTAATGATATTGTTATTAAATGAACATTGATCTGTGGGAATGAATCAGTATATTACATTATACCTCATGTAGATATAGTGCTAATGATATTGTTATTAAATGAACATTGATCTGTGGGAATGAATCAGTATATTACATTATATCGAATGTAGATATAGTACTAATGATATTGGTATTAAATGTACATTGATCTGTGGGAGGGAATCCGTATATCACATTATACCTAATGTAGATATGGTAATAACGATATTGTTTTTAAATGTACATTGATCTGTGTGAATGAAGCAGTATAATACATTATATCTCAGGCAGATATTTTGCTAATGATATTGTTATTAAATGTACATTGATCTGTGGGAATGAATCAGTATATTACATTATACCTAATGTAGATATATAATAATGATATTGTTATTAAATGTGCATTGATCTGTGGGAACGAATCAGTATATTACATTATAACGAATGCAGATATAGTACCAATGATATTGTTATTAAATGTACATTGATCTGTGGGAATAAATCACTATATTACATTATATCGAATGTAGATATAGTACTAATGATATTGTTATTAAATCTACATTACATATCTAATGTAGGTATGGTACTAATGATATTGTTATTAAATGAACATTGATCTGTGGGAATGAATCAGTATATTACATTATATCGAATGTAGATATAGTCACAATGATATTGTTATTAAGTGTACATTGATCTGTGGGAATGCATCAGTATATTACATTATATCGAATGTACATACAGTACTAATGATATTGGTATTATATGTACATTGTTCTGTTGGAATGAATCTGTACATGACATTATATCTATTGTAGATATAGTAATAATGGTATTGTTATTAAATGTACATTGATCTGTGGGAATGAATCAGTATAATACATTATATCGAATGTAGATATAGTACGAACGATATTGTTATTAAATCTACATTACATATCTAATGTAGGTATAGTACTAATGATATTGGTATTATATGTACATTGATCTGTGGAAATGAATCAGTATATTACATTATATCGAATGTACATATAGTACTAATGATATTGGTATTATATGTACATTGATCTGTGGGAATGAATCAGTATAATACATTATATCGAATGTAGATATAGTCCCAATGATATTGTTATTCAATCTACATTACATATCTAATGTAGGTATAGTACTAATGATATTGGTATTATATGTACATTGATCTGTGGGAATGAATCAGTGTATTACATTATATCGAATGTAGATATAGTGCTAATGATGTTGTTATTAAATGTACATTGATCTGTGTGTAGTAACCAGTATATTACATTATATCGAATGTAGATATGGTACGAATGATATTGTTATTAAATCTACATTACATATCTAATGTAGGTATAGTACTAATGATATTGGTATTATATGTACATTGATCTGTGGGAATGAATCAGTATATTACATTATACCTTATGTAGATATAGTGCTAATGATATTGTTATTAAATGTACATTGATCTGTGGGAATGAAACAGTATATTACATTATATCGAATGTAGACATAGTGCTAATGATGTTGTTATTAAATGTACATTGATCTGTGTGTAGTAACCAGTATATTACATTATATCTAATGTAGATATGATAATAATAATATTGTTATTAATTGTATATTACATATCTAATGTAGATATAGTACTAATGATATTCGCATTAAATATACTTTGATCTGTGGGAATGAATCAGTATATTACATTGTAACGAATGTAGATATAGGACTAATGATATTGTTATTAAATCTACATTACATATCTAATGTAGGTATAGTACTAATGATATTGGTATTATATGTACATTGATCTGTGTGAATGAAGCAGTATATTACATTATATCTCAGGCAGATATTTTGCTAATGATATTGTTATTAAATGTACATTGATCTGTGGGAATGAATCAGTATATTACATTATACCTAATGTAGATATAGTAATAATGATATTGTTATCAAATGTACATTGATCTGTTGGAATGAATCTGTACATGACATTATATCTATTGTAGATATAGTAATAATGATATTGTTATTAAATGTACATTGGTCTGTGGGAATGAATCAGTATATTACATTATATCGAATGTAGATATAGTGCTAATGATGTTGTTATTAAATGTACATTGATCTGTGGGTAGTAATCAGTATATTACATTATATCTAATGTAGATATGGTAATAATAATATTGTTATTAATTGTATATTACATATCTAATGTAGATATAGTACTAATGATATTAACATTAAATGTACATTGATCTGTGGGAAGGAATCAGTATATTACATTATACCTCATGTAGATATAGTGCTAATGATATTGTTATTAAATGAACATTGATCTGTGGGAATGAATCAGTATATTACATTATACCGAATGTAGATATAGTCCCAATGATATTGTTATTAAGTGTACATTGATCTGTGGGAATGAATCAGTATATTACATTATATCGAATGTACATATAGTACTAATGATGTTGGTATTATATGTACATTGTTCTGTTGGAATGAATCTGTACATGACATTATATCTATTGTAGATATAGTAATAATGGTATTGTTATTAAATGTACATTGATCTGTGGGAACGAATCAGTATAATACATTATATCGAATGTAGATATAGTACTAATGATATTGTTATTAAATCTACATTACATATCTAATGTAGGTATAGTACTAATGATATTGGTATTATATGTACATTGATCTGTGGGAATGAATCAGTATATTACATTATACCTTATGTAGATATAGTGCTAATGATATTGTTATTAAATGTACATTGATCTGTGGGAATGAAACAGTATATTACATTATATCGAATGTAGACATAGTGCTAATGATGTTGTTATTAAATGTACATTGATCTGTGTGTAGTAACCAGTATATTACATTATATCTAATGTAGATATGATAATAATAATATTGTTATTAATTGTATATTACATATCTAATGTAGATATAGTACTAATGATATTCGCATTAAATATACTTTGATCTGTGGGAATGAATCAGTATATTACATTATAACGAATGTAGATATAGTACTAATGATATTGTTATTAAATCTACATTACATATCTAATGTAGGTATAGTACTAATGATATTGGTATTATATGTACATTGATCTGTGGGAATGAATCAGTATATTACATTATACCTCATGTAGATATAGTGCTAATGATATTGTTATTAAATGAACATTGATCTGTGGGAATGAATCAGTATATTACATTATATCGAATGTAGATATAGTACTAATGATATTGGTATTAAATGTACATTGATCTGTGGGAAGGAATCCGTATATTACATTATACCTAATGTAGATATAGTAATAATGATATTGTTATTAAATGTACATTGATCTGTGGGAATGAATCAGTATATTACATTATATCGAATTTAGATATAGTGCTAATGATGTTGTTACTAAATGTACATTGATCTGTGGGTAGTAGTCAGTATATTACATTATAACTAATGTAGATATGATAATAATAATATTGTTATTAATTGTGTATTACATATCTAACGTAGATATAGTACTAATGATATTGACATTAAATGTACTTTGATCTGTGGGAATGAATCAGTATATTACATTATATCTAATGTAGATATATTACTAATGATATTGTTATTAAATGTACATTGATCTGTGGGAATGAATCAGAATATTACATTATATCGAATGTAGATATAGTGCTAATGATGTTGTTATTAAATGTACATTGATGTGTGGGTAGTAATCAGTATATTACATTATATCTAATGTAGATATGATAATAATAATATTGTTATTAATTGTATATTACATATCTAATGTAGATATAGTACTAATGATATTAACATTAAATGTACATTGATCTGTGGGAATGAATCAGTATATTACATTATACCTCATGTAGATATAGTGCTAATGATATTGTTATTAAATGAACATTGATCTGTGGGAATGAATCAGTATATTACATTATATCGAATGAAGATATAGTCCCAATGATATTGTTATTAAGTGTACATTGATCTGTGGGAATGAATCAGTATATTACATTATATCGAATGTACATATAGTACTAATGATATTGGTATTATATGTACATTGTTCTGTTGGAATGAATCTGTACATGACATTATATCTATTGTAGATATAGTAATAATGGTATTGTTATTAAATGTACATTGATCTGTGGGAATGAATCAGTATAATACATTATATCGAATGTAGATATAGTACTAATGATATTGTTATTCAATCTACATTACATATCTAATGTAGGTATAGTACTAATGATATTGTTATTAAATCTACATTGCATATCTAATGTAGGTATAGTACTAATGATATTGGTATTATATGTACATAGATCTGTGGGAATGAATCCGTGTACTACATTATATCGAATGTAGATATAGTGCTAATGATGTTGTTATTAAATGAACATTGATCTGTGGGAATGAATCGGTATATTACATTATACCTAATGTAGATATGGTAATAACGATATTGTTTTTAAATGTACATTGATCTGTGTGAATGAAGCAGTATATTACATTATATCTCAGACAGATATTTTGCTAATGATATTGTTATTAAATGAACATTGATCTGTGGGAATGAATCAGTATATTACATTATACCTAATGTAGATATAGTAATAATGATATTGTTATTAAATGTACATTGATCTGTGGGAATGAATCAGTATATTACATTATATCGAATGTAGATATAGTGCTAATGATGTTGTTATTAAATGTACATTGATCTGTGGGTAATAATCAGTTTATCACATTATATCTAATGTAGATATGATAATAATAATATTGTTATTAATTGTATATTACATATCTAATGTAGATATAGTACTAATGATATTAACATTAAATGTACATTGATCTGTGTGGATGAATAAGTATATTACATTATACCTCATGTAGATATAGTGCTAATGATATTGTTATTAAATGTACATTGATCTGTGGGAATGAATCAGTATATTACATTATATCGAATGTAGATATAGTGCTAATGATGTTGTTATTAAATGTACATTGATCTGTGGGTAGTAATCAGTATATTACATTATATCTAATGTAGATATGATAATAATAATATTGTTATTAATTGTATATTACATATCTAATGTAGATATAGTACTAATGATATTAACATTAAATGTACATTGATCTGTGGGAATGAATCAGTATATTACATTATATCTAATGTAGATATATTACTAATGATATTGTTATTAACTGTACATTGATCTGTGGGAATGAATCAGTATATTACATTATACCTAATGTAGATATATAATAATGATATTGTTATTAAATGTGCATTGATCTGTGGGAACGAATCAGTATATTACATTATAACGAATGCAGATATAGTACCAATGATATTGTTATTAAATGTACATTGATCTGTGGGAATAAATCACTATATTACATTATATCGAATGTAGATATAGTACTAATGATATTGTTATTAAATCTACATTACATATCTAATGTAGGTATGGTACTAATGATATTGTTATTAAATGAACATTGATCTGTGGGAATGAATCAGTATATTACATTATATCGAATGTAGATATAGTCCCAATGATATTGTTATTAAGTGTACATTGATCTGTGGGAATGCATCAGTATATTACATTATATCGAATGTACATACAGTACTAATGATATTGGTATTATATGTACATTGTTCTGTTGGAATGAATCTGTACATGACATTATATCTATTGTAGATATAGTAATAATGGTATTGTTATTAAATGTACATTGATCTGTGGGAATGAATCAGTATAATACATTATATCGAATGTAGATATAGTACTAATGATATTGGTATTATATGTACATTGATCTGTGGGAATGATTCAGTATATTACATTATATCGAATGTAGATATAGTACTAATGATATTGTTATTAAATCTACATTACATATCTAATGTAGGTATAGTACTAATGATATTGGTATTATATGTACATTGATCTGTGGGAATGAATCAGTATATTACATTATATCGAATGTAGATATAGTACGAACGATATTGTTATTAAATCTACATTACATATCTAATGTAGGTATAGTACTAATGATATTGGTATTATATGTACATTGATCTGTGGAAATGAATCAGTATATTACATTATATCGAATGTACATATAGTACTAATGATATTGGTATTATATGTACATTGATCTGTGGGAATGAATCAGTATAATACATTATATCGAATGTAGATATAGTCCCAATGATATTGTTATTCAATCTACATTACATATCTAATGTAGGTATAGTACTAATGATATTGGTATTATATGTACATTGATCTGTGGGAATGAATCAGTGTATTACATTATATCGAATGTAGATATAGTGCTAATGATGTTGTTATTAAATGTACATTGATCTGTGTGTAGTAACCAGTATATTACATTAGATCGAATGTAGATATGGTACGAATGATATTGTTATTAAATCTACATTACATATCTAATGTAGGTATAGTACTAATGATATTGGTATTATATGTACATTGATCTGTGGGAATGAATCAGTATATTACATTATACCTTATGTAGATATAGTGCTAATGATATTGTTATTAAATGTACATTGATCTGTGGGAATGAAACAGTATATTACATTATATCGAATGTAGACATAGTGCTAATGATGTTGTTATTAAATGTACATTGATCTGTGTGTAGTAACCAGTATATTACATTATATCTAATGTAGATATGATAATAATAATATTGTTATTAATTGTATATTACATATCTAATGTAGATATAGTACTAATGATATTCGCATTAAATATACTTTGATCTGTGGGAATGAATCAGTATATTACATTGTAACGAATGTAGATATAGGACTAATGATCTTGTTATTAAATCTACATTACATATCTAATGTAGGTATAGTACTAATGATATTGGTATTATATGTACATTGATCTGTGTGAATGAAGCAGTATATTACATTATATCTCAGGCAGATATTTTGCTAATGATATTGTTATTAAATGTACATTGATCTGTGGGAATGAATCAGTATATTACATTATACCTAATGTAGATATAGTAATAATGATATTGTTATCAAATGTACATTGATCTGTTGGAATGAATCTGTACATGACATTATATCTATTGTAGATATAGTAATAATGATATTGTTATTAAATGTACATTGATCTGTGGGAATGAATCAGTATATTACATTATATCGAATGTAGATATAGTGCTAATGATGTTGTTATTAAATGTACATTGATCTGTGGGTAGTAATCAGTATATTACATTATATCTAATGTAGATATGGTAATAATAATATTGTTATTAATTGTATATTACATATCTAATGTAGATATAGTACTAATGATATTAACATTAAATGTACATTGATCTGTGGGAAGGAATCAGTATATTACATTATACCTCATGTAGATATAGTGCTAATGATATTGTTATTAAATGAACATTGATCTGTGGGAATGAATCAGTATATTACATTATACCGAATGTAGATATAGTCCCAATGATATTGTTATTAAGTGTACATTGATCTGTGGGAATGAATCAGTATATTACATTATATCGAATGTACATATAGTACTAATGATGTTGGTATTATATGTACATTGTTCTGTTGGAATGAATCTGTACATGACATTATATCTATTGTAGATATAGTAATAATGGTATTGTTATTAAATGTACATTGATCTGTGGGAACGAATCAGTATAATACATTATATCGAATGTAGATATAGTACTAATGATATTGTTATTAAATCTACATTACATATCTAATGTAGGTATAGTACTAATGATATTGGTATTATATGTACATTGATCTGTGGGAATGAATCAGTATATTACATTATACCTTATGTAGATATAGTGCTAATGATATTGTTATTAAATGTACATTGATCTGTGGGAATGAAACAGTATATTACATTATATCGAATGTAGACATAGTGCTAATGATGTTGTTATTAAATGTACATTGATCTGTGTGTAGTAACCAGTATATTACATTATATCTAATGTAGATATGATAATAATAATATTGTTATTAATTGTATATTACATATCTAATGTAGATATAGTACTAATGATATTCGCATTAAATATACCTTGATCTGTGGGAATGAATCAGTATATTACATTATAACGAATGTAGATATAGTACTAATGATATTGTTATTAAATCTACATTACATATCTAATGTAGGTATAGTACTAATGATATTGGTATTATATGTACATTGATCTGTGGGAATGAATCAGTATATTACATTATACCTCATGTAGATATAGTGCTAATGATATTGTTATTAAATGAACATTGATCTGTGGGAATGAATCAGTATATTACATTATATCGAATGTAGATATAGTACTAATGATATTGGTATTAAATGTACATTGATCTGTGGGAAGGAATCCGTATATTACATTATACCTAATGTAGATATAGTAATAATGATATTGTTATTAAATGTACATTGATCTGTGGGAATGAATCAGTATATTACATTATATCGAATTTAGATATAGTGCTAATGATGTTGTTACTAAATGTACATTGATCTGTGGGTAGTAGTCAGTATATTACATTATAACTAATGTAGATATGATAATAATAATATTGTTATTAATTGTGTATTACATATCTAACGTAGATATAGTACTAATGATATTGACATTAAATGTACTTTGATCTGTGGGAATGAATCAGTATATTACATTATATCTAATGTAGATATATTACTAATGATATTGTTATTAAATGTACATTGATCTGTGGGAATGAATCAGAATATTACATTATATCGAATGTAGATATAGTGCTAATGATGTTGTTATTAAATGTACATTGATGTGTGGGTAGTAATCAGTATATTACATTATATCTAATGTAGATATGATAATAATAATATTGTTATTAATTGTATATTACATATCTAATGTAGATATAGTACTAATGATATTAACATTAAATGTACATTGATCTGTGGGAATGAATCAGTATATTACATTATACCTCATGTAGATATAGTGCTAATGATATTGTTATTAAATGAACATTGATCTGTGGGAATGAATCAGTATATTACATTATATCGAATGAAGATATAGTCCCAATGATATTGTTATTAAGTGTACATTGATCTGTGGGAATGAATCAGTATATTACATTATATCGAATGTACATATAGTACTAATGATATTGGTATTATATGTACATTGTTCTGTTGGAATGAATCTGTACATGACATTATATCTATTGTAGATATAGTAATAATGGTATTGTTATTAAATGTACATTGATCTGTGGGAATGAATCAGTATAATACATTATATCGAATGTAGATATAGTACTAATGATATTGTTATTCAATCTACATTACATATCTAATGTAGGTATAGTACTAATGATATTGTTATTAAATCTACATTGCATATCTAATGTAGGTATAGTACTAATGATATTGGTATTATATGTACATAGATCTGTGGGAATGAATCCGTGTACTACATTATATCGAATGTAGATATAGTGCTAATGATGTTGTTATTAAATGAACATTGATCTGTGGGAATGAATCGGTATATTACATTATACCTAATGTAGATATGGTAATAACGATATTGTTTTTAAATGTACATTGATCTGTGTGAATGAAGCAGTATATTACATTATATCTCAGGCAGATATTTTGCTAATGATATTGTTATTAAATGAACATTGATCTGTGGGAATGAATCAGTATATTACATTATACCTAATGTAGATATAGTAATAATGATATTGTTATTAAATGTACATTGATCTGTGGGAATGAATCAGTATATTACATTATATCGAATGTAGATATAGTGCTAATGATGTTGTTATTAAATGTACATTGATCTGTGGGTAATAATCAGTTTATCACATTATATCTAATGTAGATATGATAATAATAATATTGTTATTAATTGTATATTACATATCTAATGTAGATATAGTACTAATGATATTAACATTAAATGTACATTGATCTGTGTGGATGAATAAGTATATTACATTATACCTCATGTAGATATAGTGCTAATGATATTGTTATTAAATGTACATTGATCTGTGGGAATGAATCAGTATATTACATTATATCGAATGTAGATATAGTGCTAATGATGTTGTTATTAAATGTACATTGATCTGTGGGTAGTAATCAGTATATTACATTATATCTAATGTAGATATGATAATAATAATATTGTTATTAATTGTATATTACATATCTAATGTAGATATAGTACTAATGATATTAACATTAAATGTACATTGATCTGTGGGAATGAATCAGTATATTACATTATATCTAATGTAGATATATTACTAATGATATTGTTATTAAATGTACATTGATCTGTGGGAATGAATCAGAATATTACATTATATCGAATGTAGATATAGTACCAATGATATTGTTATTAAATGTACCTTGATCTGTGGGAATGAATCAGTATATTACATTATATCGGATGTAGATATAGTGCTAATGATGTTGTTACTAAATGTACATTGATCTGTGGGTAGTCGTCAGTATATTACATTATAACTAATGTAGATATGATAATAATAATATTGTTATTAATTGTGTATTTCATATCTAACGTAGATATAGTACTAATGATATTAACATTAAATGTACATTGATCTGTGGGAAGGAATCCGTATATTACATTATACCTAATGTAGATATGGTAATAACGATATTGTTTTTAAATGTACATTGATCTGTGTGAATGAAGCAGTATATTACATTATAAATCAGGCAGATATTTTGCTAATGATATTGTTATTAAATGTACATTGATCTGTGGGAATGAATCAGTATATTACATTATACCTAATGTAGATACAGTAATAATGATATTGTTATTAAATGTACATTGATCTGTGGGAATGAATCAGTATATTACATTATATCGAATGTAGATATAGTGCTAATGATGTTGTTACTAAATGTACATTGATCTGTGGGTAGTAGTCAGTATATTACATTATAACTAATGTAGATATGATAATAATAATATTGTTATTAATTGTGTATTACATATCTGATGTAGATATAGTCCTAATGATATTGTTATTAAATGTACATTGATCTGTGGGAATGAATCAGTATAATACATTATATCGAATGTAGATATAGTACTAATGATATTGTTATTCAATCTACATTACATATCTAATGTAGGTATAGTACTAATGATATTGGTATTATATGTACATTGATCTGTGGGAACGAATCAGTATATTACATTATATCGAATGTACATATAGTACTAATGATATTGGTATTATATGTACACTGATCTGTTGGAATGAATCTGTACATGACATTATATCTATTGTAGATATAGTAATAATGATATTGTTATTAAATGTACATTGATCTGTGGGAATGAATCAGTATAATACATTATATCGAATGTAGATATAGTACTAATGATATTGTTATTAAATCTACATTACATATCTAATGTAGGTATAGTACTAATGATATTGGTATTATATGTACATAGATCTGTGGGAATGAATCCGTGTACTACATTATATCGAATGTAGATATAGTGCTAATGATGTTGTTATTAAATGTACATTGATCAGTGTGTAGTAACCAGTATATTACGTTATATTTAATGTAGATATGATAATAATAATATTGTTATTAATTGTATATTACATATCTAATGTAGATATAGTCCTAATGATATTGGCATTAAATATACTTTGATCTGTGGGAATGAATCAGTATATTACATTATATCGAATGTAGATATAGTACTAATGATATTGTTATTAAATCTACATTACATATCTAATGTAGGTATAGTACTAATGATATTGGTATTATATGTACATTGAATTGTGGGAATGAATCAGTATATTACATTATACCTCATGTAGATATAGTGCTAATGATATTGTTATTAAATGAACATTGATCTGTGGGAATGAATCAGTATATTACATTATATCGAATGTAGATATAGTACTAATGATATTGGTATTAAATGTACATTGATCTGTGGGAAGGAATCCGTATATTACATTATACCTAATGTAGATATGGTAATAACGATATTGTTTTTAAATGTACATTGATCTGTGTGAATGAAGCAGTATATTACATTATATCTCAGGCAGATATTTTGCTAATGATATTGTTATTAAATGTACATTGATCTGTGGGAATGAATCAGTATATTACATTATACCTAATGTAGATATAGTAATAATGATATTGTTATCAAATGTACATTGATCTGTGGGAATGAATCAGTATACTACATTATATCGAATGTAGATATAGTGCTAATGATGTTGTTACTAAATGTACATTGATCTGTGGGTAGTAGTCAGTATATTACATTATAACTAATGTAGATATGATAATAATAATATTGTTATTAATTGTGTATTACATATCTAACGTAGATGTAGTACTAATGATATTGACATTAAATGTACTTTGATCTGTGGGAATGAATCAGTATATTACATTATATCTAATGTAGATATATTACTAATGATATTGTTATTGAATGTACATTGATCTGTAGGAATGAATCAGAATATTACATTATATCGAATGTAGATATAGTACCAATGATATTGTTATTAAATCTACATTACATATCTAATGTAGGTATAGTACTAATGATATTGGTATTATATGTACATTGATCTGTGGGAACGAATCAGTATATTACATTATATCGAATGTACATATAGTACTAATGATATTGGTATTATATGTACACTGATCTGTTGGAATGAATCTGTACATGACATTATATCTATTGTAGATATAGTAATAATGATATTGTTATTAAATGTACATTGATCTGTGGGAATGAATCAGTATAATACATTATATCGAATGTAGATATAGTACTAATGATATTGTTATTAAATCTACATTACATATCTAATGTAGGTATAGTACTAATGATATTGGTATTATATGTACATAGATCTGTGGGAATGAATCCGTGTACTACATTATATCGAATGTAGATATAGTGCTAATGATGTTGTTATTAAATGTACATTGATCAGTGTGTAGTAACCAGTATATTACGTTATATCTAATGTAGATATGATAATAATAATATTGTTATTAATTGTATATTACATATCTAATGTAGATATAGTCCTAATGATATTGGCATTAAATATACTTTGATCTGTGGGAATGAATCAGTATATTACATTATATCGAATGTAGATATAGTACTAATGATATTGTTATTAAATCTACATTACATATCTAATGTAGGTATAGTACTAATGATATTGGTATTATATGTACATTGATCTGTGGGAATGAATCAGTATATTACATTATATCGAAGGTACATATAGTACTAATGATATTGGTATTATATGTACATTGTTCTGTTGAAATGAATCTGTACATGACATTATATCTATTGTAGATATAGTAATAATGGTATTGTTATTAAATGTACATTGATCTGTGGGAATGAATCAGTATATTACATTATACCTCATGTAGATATAGTGCTAATGATATTGTTATTAAATGAACATTGATCTGTGGGAATGAATCAGTATATTACATTATATCGAATGTAGATATAGTCCCAATGATATTGTTATTAAGTGTACATTGATCTGTGGAAATGAATCAGTATATTACATTATATCGAATGTACATATAGTACTAATGATATTGGTATTATATGTACATTGTTCTGTTGGAATGAATCTGTACATGACATTATATCTATTGTAGATATAGTAATAATGATATTGTTATTAAACGAACATTGATCTGTGGGAATGAATCAGTATATTACATTATATCGAATGTAGATATAGTACTAATGATATTGGTATTAAATGTACATTGATCTGTGGGAAGGAATCCGTATATTACATTATACCTAATGTAGATATGGTAATAACGATATTGTTTTTAAATGTACATTGATCTGTGTGAATGAAGCTGTATATTACATTATATCTCAGGCAGATATTTTGCTAATGATATTGTTATTAAATGAACATTGATCTGTGGGAATGAATCAGTATAATACATTATATCGAATGTAGATATAGTACGAATGATATTGTTATTAAATCTACATTACATATCTAATGTAGGTATAGTACTAATGATATTGGTATTATATGTACATTGATCTGTGGGAATGAATCAGTGTATTACATTATATCGAATGTAGATATAGTGCTAATGATGTTGTTATTAAATGTACATTGATCTGTGTGTAGTAACCAGTATATTACATTATATCTAATGTAGATATGATAATAATAATATTGTTATTAATTGTATATTACATATCTAATGTAGATATAGTACTAATGATATTGGCATTAAATATACTTTGATCTATGGGAATGAATCAGTATATTACATTATATCGAATGTAGATATAGTACGAATGATATTGTTATTAAATCTACATTACATATCTAATGTAGGTATAGTACTAATGATATTGGTATTATGTGTACATTGATCTGTGGGAATGAATCAGTATATTACATTATACCTCATGTAGATATAGTGCTAATGATATTGTTATTAAATGTACATTGATCTGTGGGAATAAATCAGTATATAACATTATATCGGATTTAGATATAGTACTAACGATATTGTTATTAAATCTACATTACATATCTAATGTAGGTATAGTAATAATGATATTGTTATTAAATGTGCATTGATCTGTGGGAACGAATCAGTATATTACATTATATCTAATGTAGATATATTACTAATGATATTGTTATTAAATGTACATTGATCTGTGGGAAGGAATCAGTATATTACATTATATCGAATGTAGATATAGTACAAGTGATGGTGTTATTAAATGTACATTGATATGTGGGTAGTAATCAGTATATTACATTATATCTAATGTAGATATGATAATAATAATATTGTTATTAATTGTATATTACATATCTAATGTAGATATAGTACTAATGATATTAACATTAAATGTACATTGATCTGTGGGAATGAATCAGTATATTACATTATACCTCATGTAGATATAGTGCTAATGATATTGTTATTAAATGAACATTGATCTGTGGGAATGAAACAGTATATTACATTATATCGAATGTAGATATAGTCCCAATGATATTGTTATTAAGTGTACATTGATCTGTGGAAATGAATCAGTATATTACATTATATCGAATGTACATATAGTACTAATGATATTGGTATTATATGTACATTGTTCTGTTGGAATGAATCTGTACATGACATTATATCTATTGTAGATATAGTAATAATGGTATTGTTATTAAATGTACATTGATCTGTGGGAATGAATCAGTCTATTACATTATATCGAATGTAGATATAGTACCAATGATATTGTTATTAAATGTACATTGATCTGTGGGAATGAATCAGTATATTACATTATATCGAATGTAGATATAGTGCTAATGATGTTGTTATTAAATGTACATTGATCTGTGGGTAGTAATCAGTATATTACATTATATCTAATGTAGATATGATAATAATAATATTGTTATTAATTGTATATTACATATCTAATGTAGATATAGTACTAATGATATTAACATTAAATGTACATTGATCTGTGGGAATGAATCAGTATATTACATTTTACCTCATGTAGATATAGTGCTAATGATATTGTTATTAAATGAACATTGATCTGTGGGAATGAATCAGTATATTACATTATATCGAATGTAGATATAGTACTAATGATATTGTTATTAAATCTACATTACATATCTAATGTATGTATAGTACTAATGATATTGGTATTATATGTACATTGATCTGTGGGAATGAATCAGTATATTACATTTTACCTCATGTAGATATAGTGCTAATGATATTGTTATTAAATGAACATTGATCTGTGGGAACGAATCAGTATATTACATTATATCGAATGTAGATATGGTACCAATGATATTGTTATTAAGTGTACATTGATCTGTGGGAATGAATAAGTATATTACATTACATCTAATGTAGATATGATAATAATAATATTGTTATTAATTGTATATTACATATCTAATGTAGATATAGTACTAATGATATTGGCATTAAATATACTTTAATCTGTGGGAATGAATCAGTATATTACATTATACCGAATGTAGATATAGTACTAATGATATTGTTAATAAATACTACATTACATATCTAATGTAGGTATAGTACTAATGATATTGTTATTAAATGTGCATTGATCTGTGGGAACGAATCAGTATATTACATTATATCGAATGTAGATATAGTACTAATGATATTGTTATTTAATGTACATTGATCTGTGGGAATGAATCAGTCTATTACATTATATCGAATGTAGATATAGTGCTAATGATGTTGTTATTAAATATACATTGATCTGTGGGTAATAATCAGTATATCACATTATATCTAATGTAGGTATGATAATAATAATATTGTTATTAATTGTATATTACATATCTAATGTAGATATGGTACTAATGATATTAACATTAAATGTACATTGATCTGTGTGAATGAATCAGTATATTACATTATACCTCATGTAGATATAGTGCTAATGATATTGTTATTAAATGTACATTGATCTGTGGGAATGAATCAGTCTATTACATTATATCGAATGTAGATATAGTACCAATGATATTGTTATTAAATGTACATTGATCTGTGGGAATGAATCAGTATATTACATTATATCGAATGTAGATATAGTACTAATGATATTGTTATTAAATCTACATTACATATCTAATGTATGTATAGTACTAATGATATTGGTATTATATGTACATTGATGTGTGGGAATGAATCAGTATATTACATTATACCTCATGTAGATATAGTGCTAACGATATTGTTATTAAATGAACATTGATCTGTGGGAATGAATCAGTATATTACATTATATCGAATGTAGATATAGTACCAATGATATTGTTATTAAATGTACATTGATCTGTGGGAATGAATCAGTATATTACATTATATCGAATGTAGATATAGTACTAATGATATTGGTATTATATGTACATTGATCTCTGGGAACGAATAAGTATATTACATTATATCGAATGTAGATATAGTACTACTGATATTGGTGTTATATGTACATTGATCTGTTGGAATGAATCTGTACATGACATTATATCTATTGTAGATATAGTAATAATGGTACTGTTATTAAATGTACATTGTTGTGTGGGAATGAATCAGTATATTACATTATATCTCAGGCAGATATTTTGCTAATGATATTGTTATTAAATGTACATTGATCTGTGGGAATGAATCAGTATATTACATTATACCTCATGTAGATATAGTGCTAATGATATTGTTATTAAATGAACATTGATCTGTGGGAATGAATCAGTATATTACATTATACCTCATGTAGATATAGTGCTAATGATATTGTTATTAAGTGTACATTGATCTGTGGGAATGAACCAGTATATTACATTATATCGAATGTAGATATAGTGCTAATGATGTTGTTATTAAATGTACATTGATCTGTGGGTAGTAATCAGTATATCACATTATATCTACTGTAGATACGATAATAATAATATTGTTATTAATTGTATATTACATATCTAATGTGGATATGGTACTAATGATATTAACATTAAATGTACATTGATCTGTGGGAATGAACCAGTATATTACATTATACCTCATGTAGATATAGTGCTAAAGATATTGTTATTAAATGTACATTGATGTGGGGGTAGTAATCAGTATATTACATTATATCTAATGTAGATATGATAATAATAATATTGTTATTAATTGTATATTACATATCTAATGTAGATATAGTACTAATGATATTAACATTAAATGTACATTGATCTGTGGGAATGAATCAGTATATTACATTATATCGAATGTAGATATAGTGCTGATGATGTTGTTATTAAATGTACATTGATCTGTGTGTAGTAACCAGTATATTACATTATATCTAATGTAGATATGATAATAATAATATTGTTATTAATTGTATATTACATATCTAATGTAGATATAGTACTAATGATATTGGCATTAAATATACTTTGATCTATGGGAATGAATCAGTATATTACATTATATCGAATGTAGATATAGTACGAATGATATTGTTATTAAATCTACATTACATATCTAATGTAGGTATAGTACTAATGATATTGGTATTATGTGTACATTGATCTGTGGGAATGAATCAGTATATTACATTATACCTCATGTAGATATAGTGCTAATGATATTGTTATTAAATGTACATTGATCTGTGGGAATAAATCAGTATATAACATTATATCGGATGTAGATATAGTACTAACGATATTGTTATTAAATCTACATTACATATCTAATGTAGGTATAGTACTAATGATATTGTTATTAAATGTGCATTGATCTGTGGGAACGAATCAGTATATTACATTATATCTAATGTAGATATATTACTAATGATATTGTTATTAAATGTACATTGATCTGTGGGAAGGAATCAGTATATTACATTATATCGAATGTAGATATAGTACAAGTGATGGTGTTATTAAATGTACATTGATATGTGGGTAGTAATCAGTATATTACATTATATCTAATGTAGATATGATAATAATAATATTGTTATTAATTGTATATTACATATCTAATGTAGATATAGTACTAATGATATTAACATTAAATGTACATTGATCTGTGGGAATGAATCAGTATATTACATTATACCTCATGTAGATATAGTGCTAATGATATTGTTATTAAATGAACATTGATCTGTGGGAATGAAACAGTATATTACATTATATCGAATGTAGATATAGTCCCAATGATATTGTTATTAAGTGTACATTGATCTGTGGAAATGAATCAGTATATTACATTATATCGAATGTATATATAGTACTAATGATATTGGTATTATATGTACATTGTTCTGTTGGAATGAATCTGTACATGACATTATATCTATTGTAGATATAGTAATAATGGTATTGTTATTAAATGTACATTGATCTGTGGGAATGAATCAGTCTATTACATTATATCGAATGTAGATATAGTACCAATGATATTGTTATTAAATGTACATTGATCTGTGGGAATGAATCAGTATATTACATTATATCGAATGTAGATATAGTGCTAATGATGTTGTTATTAAATGTACATTGATCTGTGGGTAGTAATCAGTATATTACATTATATCTAATGTAGATATGATAATAATAATATTGTTATTAATTGTATATTACATATCTAATGTAGATATAGTACTAATGATATTAACATTAAATGTACATTGATCTGTGGGAATGAATCAGTATATTACATTTTACCTCATGTAGATATAGTGCTAATGATATTGTTATTAAATGAACATTGATCTGTGGGAATGAATCAGTATATTACATTATATCGAATGTAGATATAGTACTAATGATATTGTTATTAAATCTACATTACATATCTAATGTATGTATAGTACTAATGATATTGGTATTATATGTACATTGATCTGTGGGAATGAATCAGTATATTACATTTTACCTCATGTAGATATAGTGCTAATGATATTGTTATTAAATGAACATTGATCTGTGGGAACGAATCAGTATATTACATTATATCGAATGTAGATATGGTACCAATGATATTGTTATTAAGTGTACATTGATCTGTGGGAATGAATAAGTATATTACATTACATCTAATGTAGATATGATAATAATAATATTGTTATTAATTGTATATTACATATCTAATGTAGATATAGTACTAATGATATTGGCATTAAATATACTTTAATCTGTGGGAATGAATCAGTATATTACATTATATCGAATGTAGATATAGTACGAATGATATTGTTATTAAATCTACATTACATATCTAATGTAGGTATAGTACTAATGATATTGGTATTATATGTACATTGATCTGTGGGAATGAATCAGTATATTACATTATATCGAATGTACATATAGTACTAATGATATTGGTATTACATGTACATTGATCTGTTGGAATGAATCTGTACATGACATTATATCTATTGTAGATATAGTGCTAATGATATTGTTATTAAATGAACATTGATCTGTGGGAATGAATCAGTATATTACATTATATCGAATGTAGATATAGTGCTAATGATGTTGTTATTAAATGTACATTGATCTGTGGGTAGTAATCAGTATATCACATTATATCTAATGTAGATACGATAATAATAATATTGTTATTAATTGTATATTACATATCTAATGTAGATATGGTACTAATGATATTAACATTAAATGTACATTGATCTGTGGGAATGAATCAGTATATTACATTATACCTCATGTAGATATAGTTCTAATGATATTGTTATTAAATGTACATTGATCTGTGGGAATGAATCAGTCTATTACATTATATCGAATGTAGATATAGTACCAATGATATTGTTATTAAATGAACATTGACCTGTGGGAATGAATCAGTATATTACATTATATCGAATGTAGATATAGTACTAATGATATTGTTATTAAATCTACATTACATATCTGATGTATGTATAGTACTAATGATATTGGTATTATATGTACATTGTTCTGTGGGAATGAATCAGTATATTACATTTTACCTCATGTAGATATAGTGCTAATGATATTGTTATTAAATGAACATTGATCTGTGGGAATGAATCAGTATATTACATTATATCGAATGTAGATATGGTACCAATGATATTGTTATTAAGTGTACATTGATCTGTGGGAATGAATAACTATATTACATTACATCTAATGTAGATATGATAATAATAATATTGTTATTAATTGTATATTACATATCTAATGTAGATATAGTACTAATGATATTGGCATTAAATATACTTTAATCTGTGGGAATGAATCAGTATATTACATTATATCGAATGTACATATAGTACTAATGATATTGTTATTAAATCTACATTACATATCTAATGTAGGTATAGTACTAATGATATTGGTATTATATGTACATTGATCTGTGGGAATGAATCAGTATATTACATTATACCTCATGTAGATATAGTGCTAATGATATTGTTATTAAATGAACATTGATCTGTGGGAATGAATCAGTATATTACATTATATCGAATGTAGATATAGTCCCAATGATATTGTTATTAAGTGTACATTGATCTGTGGGAACGAATCAGTATATTACATTATATCGAATGTACATATAGTACTAATGATATTGTTATTAAATCTACATTACATATCTAATGTAGGTATGGTACTAATGATATTGTTATTAAATGTACATTGATCTGTGGGAATGAATCAGTATATTACATTATATCTAATGTAGATATATTACTAATGATATTGTTATTAAATGTACATTGATCTGTGGGAATGAATCAGAATATTACATTATATCGAATGTAGATATAGTACCAATGATATTGTTATTAAATGTACATTGATCTGTGGGAATGAATCAGTATATTACATTATATCGAATGTAGATATAGTCCCAATGATATTGTTATTAAGTGTACATTGATCTGTGGGAACGAATCAGTATATTACATTATATCGAATGTACATATAGTACTAATGATATTGTTATTAAATCTACATTACATATCTAATGTAGGTATGGTACTAATGATATTGTTATTAAATGTACATTGATCTGTGGGAATGAATCAGTATATTACATTATACCTCATGTAGATATAGTACCAATGATATTGTTATTAAATGTACATTGATCTGTGGGAATGAATCAGTATATTACATTATACCTCATGTAGATATAGTACGAATGATATTGTTATTAAATCTACATTACATATCTAATGTAGGTATAGTACTAATGATATTGGTATTATATGTACATTGATCTGTGGGAATGAATCAGTATATTACATTATACCTCATGTAGATATAGTGCTAATGATATGGTTATTAAATGTACATTGATCTGTGGGAATGAATCAGTATATAACATTATATCGAATGTAGATATAGTGCTAATGATGTTGTTATTAAATGTACATTGATCTGTGTGTAGTAACCAGTATATTACATTATATCTAATGTAGATGTGATAATAATAATATTGTTATTAATTGTATATTACATATCTAATGTAGATATAGTACTAATGATATTCGCATTAAATATACTTTGATCTGTGGGAATGAATCAGTATATTACATTATATCGAATGTAGATATAGTACTAATGATATTGGTATTAAATCTACATTACATATCTAATGTAGGTATAGTACTAATGATATTGGTATTATATGTACATTGATCTGTGGGAATGAATCAGTATATTACATTATACCTCATGTAGATATAGTGCTAATGATATTGTTATTAAATGAACATTGATCCGTGGGAATGAATCAGTATATTACATTATATCGAATGTAGATATAGTACGAATGATATTGTTATTAAATGAACATTGATCTGTGGGAATGAATCAGTATATTACATTATACCTCATGTAGATATAGTGCTAATGATATTGTTATTAAATGTACATTGATCTGTGGGAATGAATCAGTATATAACATTATATCGAATGTAGATATAGTGCTAACGTATTGTTATTAAATCTACATTACATATCTAATGTAGGTATAGTACCAATGATATTGTTATTAAATGTGCATTGATCTGTGGGAATGAATCAGTATATTACATTATATCTATTGTAGATATAGTAATAATGGTATTGTTATTAAATGTACATTGATCTGTGGGAATGAATCAGTATAATACATTATACCGAATGTAGATATAGTACTAATGATATTGTTATTCAATCTACATTACATATATAATGTAGGTATAGTACTAATGATATTGGTATTATATGTACATTGATCTGTGGGAACGAATCAGTATATTACATTATATCGAATGTACATATAGTACTAATGATATTGGTATTAAATGTACATTGATCTGTGGGAAGGAATCCGTATATCACATTATACCTAATGTAGATATGGTAATAACGATATTGTTTTTAAATGTACATTGATCTGTGCGAATGAAGCAGTATATTACATTATATCTCAGGCAGATATTTTGCTAATGATATTGTTATTAAATGAACATTGATCTGTGGGAATGAATCAGTATATTACATTATACCTAATGTAGATATAGTAATAATGATATTGTTATTAAATGTACATTGATCTGTGGGAATGAATCAGTATATTACATTATATCGAATGTAGATATAGTGCTAATGATGTTGTTACTAAATGTACATTGATCTGTGGGTAGTCGTCAGTATATTACATTATAACTAATGTAGATATGATAATAATAATATTGTTATTAATTGTGTATTACATATCTAACGTAGATATAGTACTAATGATATTAACATTAAATGTACATTGATCTGTGAGAATGAATCAGTATATTACATTATATCGAATGTAGATATAGTACAAGTGATGGTGTTATTAAATGTACATTGATCTGTGGGTAGTAATCAGTATATTACATTATATCTAATGTAGATATGATAATAATAATATTGTTATTAATTGTATATTACATATCTGATGTAGATATAGTCCTAATGATATTGTTATTAAATGTACATTGATCTGTGGGAATGAATCAGTATAATACATTATATCGAATGTAGATATAGTACTAATGATATTGTTATTCAATCTACATTACATATCTAATGTAGGTATAGTACTAATGATATTGGTATTATATGTACATTGATCTGTGGGAACGAATCAGTATATTACATTATATCGAATGTACATATAGTACTAATGATATTGGTATTATATGTACACTGATCTGTTGGAATGAATCTGTACATGACATTATATCTATTGTAGATATAGTAATAATGATATTGTTATTAAATGTACATTGATCTGTGGGAATCAATCAGTATAATACATTATATCGAATGTAGATATAGTCCTAATGATATTGTTATTAAATGTACATTGATCTGTGGGAATGAATCAGTATATTACATTATATCGAATGTAGATATAGTACTAATGATATTGGTATTAAATGTACATTGATCTGTGGGAAGGAATCCGTATATTACATTATACCTAATGTAGATATGGTAATAACGATATTGTTTTTAAATGTACATTGATCTGTGTGAATGAAGCAGTATATTACATTATATCTCAGGCAGATATTTTGCTAATGATATTGTTATTAAATGTACATTGATCTGTGGGAATGCATCAGTATATTACATTATACCTAATGTAGATATAGTAATAATGATATTGTTATCAAATGTACATTGATCTGTGGGAATGAATCAGTATACTACATTATATCGAATGTAGATATAGTGCTAATGATGTTGTTACTAAATGTACATTGATCTGTGGGTAGTAGTCAGTATATTACATTATAACTAATGTAGATATGATAATAATAATATTGTTATTAATTGTGTATTACATATCTAACGTAGATATAGTACTAATGATATTGACATTAAATGTACTTTGATCTGTGGGAATGAATCAGTATATTACATTATATCTAATGTAGATATATTACTAATGATATTGTTATTAAATGTACATTGATCTGTGGGAATGAATCAGTATATTACATTATATCGAATGTAGATATAGTACAAGTGATGGTGTTATTAAATGTACATTGATCTGTGGGTAGTAATCAGTATATTACATTATATCTAATGTAGATATGGTAATAATAATATTGTTATTAATTGTATATTACATATCTAATGTAGATATAGTACTAATGATATTAACATTAAATGTACATTGATCTGTGGAAATGAATCAGTATATTACATTATATCGAATGTACATATAGTACTAATGATATTGGTATTTTATGTACATTGTTCTGTTGGAATGAATCTGTACATGACATTATATCTATTGTAGATATAGTAATAATGGTATTGTTATTAAATGTACATTGATCTGTGGGAATGAATCAGTATAATACATTATATCGAATGTAGATATAGTACTAATGTTTTTGTTATTCAATCTACATTACATATCTAATGTAGGTATAGTACTAATGATATTGGTATTATATGTACATTGTTCTGTTGGAATGAATCTGTACATGACATTATATCTATTGTAGATATAGTAATAATGGTATTGTTATTAAATGTACATTGATCTGTGGGAATGAATCAGTATATTACATTATACCTCATGTAGATATAGTGCTAATGACATTGTTATTAAATGAACATTGATCTGTGGGAATGAATCAGTATATTACATTATATCGAATGTAGATATAGTCCCAATGATATTGTTATTAAGTGTACATTGATCTGTGGAAATGAATCAGTATATTACATTATATCGAATGTACATATAGTACTAATGATATTGGTATCAAATGTACATTGATCTGTGGGAATGAATCAGTATACTACATTATATCGAATGTAGATATAGTGCTAATGATGTTGTTACTAAATGTACATTGATCTGTGGGTAGTAGTCAGTATATTACATTATAACTAATGTAGATATGATAATAATAATATTGTTATTAATTGTGTATTACATATCTAACGTAGATGTAGTACTAATGATATTGACATTAAATGTACTTTGATCTGTGGGAATGAATCAGTATATTACATTATATCTAATGTAGATATATTACTAATGATATTGTTATTGAATGTACATTGATCTGTAGGAATGAATCAGAATATTACATTATATCGAATGTAGATATAGTACCAATGATATTGTTATTAAATCTACATTACATATCTAATGTAGGTATAGTACTAATGATATTGGTATTATATGTACATTGATCTGTGGGAACGAATCAGTATATTACATTATATCGAATGTACATATAGTACTAATGATATTGGTATTATATGTACACTGATCTGTTGGAATGAATCTGTACATGACATTATATCTATTGTAGATATAGTAATAATGATATTGTTATTAAATGTACATTGATCTGTGGGAATGAATCAGTATAATACATTATATCGAATGTAGATATAGTACTAATGATATTGTTATTAAATCTACATTACATATCTAATGTAGGTATAGTACTAATGATATTGGTATTATATGTACATAGATCTGTGGGAATGAATCCGTGTACTACATTATATCGAATGTAGATATAGTGCTAATGATGTTGTTATTAAATGTACATTGATCAGTGTGTAATAACCAGTATATTACGTTATATCTAATGTAGATATGATAATAATAATATTGTTATTAATTGTATATTACATATCTAATGTAGATATAGTCCTAATGATATTGGCATTAAATATACTTTGATCTGTGGGAATGAATCAGTATATTACATTATATCGAATGTAGATATAGTACTAATGATATTGTTATTAAATCTACATTACATATCTAATGTAGGTATAGTACTAATGATATTGGTATTATATGTACATTGATCTGTGGGAATGAATCAGTATATTACATTATATCGAAGGTACATATAGTACTAATGATATTGGTATTATATGTACATTGTTCTGTTGAAATGAATCTGTACATGACATTATATCTATTGTAGATATAGTAATAATGGTATTGTTATTAAATGTACATTGATCTGTGGGAATGAATCAGTATATTACATTATACCTCATGTAGATATAGTGCTAATGATATTGTTATTAAATGAACATTGATCTGTGGGAATGAATCAGTATATTACATTATATCGAATGTAGATATAGTCCCAATGATATTGTTATTAAGTGTACATTGATCTGTGGAAATGAATCAGTATATTACATTATATCGAATGTACATATAGTACTAATGATATTGGTATTATATGTACATTGTTCTGTTGGAATGAATCTGTACATGACATTATATCTATTGTAGATATAGTAATAATGATATTGTTATTAAATGAACATTGATCTGTGGGAATGAATCAGTATATTACATTATATCGAATGTAGATATAGTACTAATGATATTGGTATTAAATGTACATTGATCTGTGGGAAGGAATCCGTATATTACATTATACCTAATGTAGATATGGTAATAACGATATTGTTTTTAAATGTACATTGATCTGTGTGAATGAAGCTGTATATTACATTATATCTCAGGCAGATATTTTGCTAATGATATTGTTATTAAATGAACATTGATCTGTGGGAATGAATCAGTATAATACATTATATCGAATGTAGATATAGTACGAATGATATTGTTATTAAATCTACATTACATATCTAATGTAGGTATAGTACTAATGATATTGGTATTATATGTACATTGATCTGTGGGAATGAATCAGTGTATTACATTATATCGAATGTAGATATAGTGCTAATGATGTTGTTATTAAATGTACATTGATCTGTGTGTAGTAACCAGTATATTACATTATATCTAATGTAGATATGATAATAATAATATTGTTATTAATTGTATATTACATATCTAATGTAGATATAGTACTAATGATATTGGCATTAAATATACTTTGATCTATGGGAATGAATCAGTATATTACATTATATCGAATGTAGATATAGTACGAATGATATTGTTATTAAATCTACATTACATATCTAATGTAGGTATAGTACTAATGATATTGGTATTATGTGTACATTGATCTGTGGGAATGAATCAGTATATTACATTATACCTCATGTAGATATAGTGCTAATGATATTGTTATTAAATGTACATTGATCTGTGGGAATAAATCAGTATATAACATTATATCGGATTTAGATATAGTACTAACGATATTGTTATTAAATCTACATTACATATCTAATGTAGGTATAGTAATAATGATATTGTTATTAAATGTGCATTGATCTGTGGGAACGAATCAGTATATTACATTATATCTAATGTAGATATATTACTAATGATATTGTTATTAAATGTACATTGATCTGTGGGAAGGAATCAGTATATTACATTATATCGAATGTAGATATAGTACAAGTGATGGTGTTATTAAATGTACATTGATATGTGGGTAGTAATCAGTATATTACATTATATCTAATGTAGATATGATAATAATAATATTGTTATTAATTGTATATTACATATCTAATGTAGATATAGTACTAATGATATTAACATTAAATGTACATTGATCTGTGGGAATGAATCAGTATATTACATTATACCTCATGTAGATATAGTGCTAATGATATTGTTATTAAATGAACATTGATCTGTGGGAATGAAACAGTATATTACATTATATCGAATGTAGATATAGTCCCAATGATATTGTTATTAAGTGTACATTGATCTGTGGAAATGAATCAGTATATTACATTATATCGAATGTACATATAGTACTAATGATATTGGTATTATATGTACATTGTTCTGTTGGAATGAATCTGTACATGACATTATATCTATTGTAGATATAGTAATAATGGTATTGTTATTAAATGTACATTGATCTGTGGGAATGAATCAGTCTATTACATTATATCGAATGTAGATATAGTACCAATGATATTGTTATTAAATGTACATTGATCTGTGGGAATGAATCAGTATATTACATTATATCGAATGTAGATATAGTGCTAATGATGTTGTTATTAAATGTACATTGATCTGTGGGTAGTAATCAGTATATTACATTATATCTAATGTAGATATGATAATAATAATATTGTTATTAATTGTATATTACATATCTAATGTAGATATAGTACTAATGATATTAACATTAAATGTACATTGATCTGTGGGAATGAATCAGTATATTACATTTTACCTCATGTAGATATAGTGCTAATGATATTGTTATTAAATGAACATTGATCTGTGGGAATGAATCAGTATATTACATTATATCGAATGTAGATATAGTACTAATGATATTGTTATTAAATCTACATTACATATCTAATGTATGTATAGTACTAATGATATTGGTATTATATGTACATTGATCTGTGGGAATGAATCAGTATATTACATTTTACCTCATGTAGATATAGTGCTAATGATATTGTTATTAAATGAACATTGATCTGTGGGAACGAATCAGTATATTACATTATATCGAATGTAGATATGGTACCAATGATATTGTTATTAAGTGTACATTGATCTGTGGGAATGAATAAGTATATTACATTACATCTAATGTAGATATGATAATAATAATATTGTTATTAATTGTATATTACATATCTAATGTAGATATAGTACTAATGATATTGGCATTAAATATACTTTAATCTGTGGGAATGAATCAGTATATTACATTATACCGAATGTAGATATAGTACTAATGATATTGTTAATAAATACTACATTACATATCTAATGTAGGTATAGTACTAATGATATTGTTATTAAATGTGCATTGATCTGTGGGAACGAATCAGTATATTACATTATATCGAATGTAGATATAGTACTAATGATATTGTTATTTAATGTACATTGATCTGTGGGAATGAATCAGTCTATTACATTATATCGAATGTAGATATAGTGCTAATGATGTTGTTATTAAATATACATTGATCTGTGGGTAATAATCAGTATATCACATTATATCTAATGTAGGTATGATAATAATAATATTGTTATTAATTGTATATTACATATCTAATGTAGATATGGTACTAATGATATTAACATTAAATGTACATTGATCTGTGTGAATGAATCAGTATATTACATTATACCTCATGTAGATATAGTGCTAATGATATTGTTATTAAATGTACATTGATCTGTGGGAATGAATCAGTCTATTACATTATATCGAATGTAGATATAGTACCAATGATATTGTTATTAAATGTACATTGATCTGTGGGAATGAATCAGTATATTACATTATATCGAATGTAGATATAGTACTAATGATATTGTTATTAAATCTACATTACATATCTAATGTATGTATAGTACTAATGATATTGGTATTATATGTACATTGATGTGTGGGAATGAATCAGTATATTACATTATACCTCATGTAGATATAGTGCTAACGATATTGTTATTAAATGAACATTGATCTGTGGGAATGAATCAGTATATTACATTATATCGAATGTAGATATAGTACCAATGATATTGTTATTAAATGTACATTGATCTGTGGGAATGAATCAGTATATTACATTATATCGAATGTAGATATAGTACTAATGATATTGGTATTATATGTACATTGATCTCTGGGAACGAATAAGTATATTACATTATATCGAATGTAGATATAGTACTACTGATATTGGTGTTATATGTACATTGATCTGTTGGAATGAATCTGTACATGACATTATATCTATTGTAGATATAGTAATAATGGTACTGTTATTAAATGTACATTGTTGTGTGGGAATGAATCAGTATATTACATTATATCTCAGGCAGATATTTTGCTAATGATATTGTTATTAAATGTACATTGATCTGTGGGAATGAATCAGTATATTACATTATACCTCATGTAGATATAGTGCTAATGATATTGTTATTAAATGAACATTGATCTGTGGGAATGAATCAGTATATTACATTATACCTCATGTAGATATAGTGCTAATGATATTGTTATTAAGTGTACATTGATCTGTGGGAATGAACCAGTATATTACATTATATCGAATGTAGATATAGTGCTAATGATGTTGTTATTAAATGTACATTGATCTGTGGGTAGTAATCAGTATATCACATTATATCTACTGTAGATACGATAATAATAATATTGTTATTAATTGTATATTACATATCTAATGTGGATATGGTACTAATGATATTAACATTAAATGTACATTGATCTGTGGGAATGAACCAGTATATTACATTATACCTCATGTAGATATAGTGCTAAAGATATTGTTATTAAATGTACATTGATGTGGGGGTAGTAATCAGTATATTACATTATATCTAATGTAGATATGATAATAATAATATTGTTATTAATTGTATATTACATATCTAATGTAGATATAGTACTAATGATATTAACATTAAATGTACATTGATCTGTGGGAATGAATCAGTATATTACATTATATCGAATGTAGATATAGTGCTGATGATGTTGTTATTAAATGTACATTGATCTGTGTGTAGTAACCAGTATATTACATTATATCTAATGTAGATATGATAATAATAATATTGTTATTAATTGTATATTACATATCTAATGTAGATATAGTACTAATGATATTGGCATTAAATATACTTTGATCTATGGGAATGAATCAGTATATTACATTATATCGAATGTAGATATAGTACGAATGATATTGTTATTAAATCTACATTACATATCTAATGTAGGTATAGTACTAATGATATTGGTATTATGTGTACATTGATCTGTGGGAATGAATCAGTATATTACATTATACCTCATGTAGATATAGTGCTAATGATATTGTTATTAAATGTACATTGATCTGTGGGAATAAATCAGTATATAACATTATATCGGATGTAGATATAGTACTAACGATATTGTTATTAAATCTACATTACATATCTAATGTAGGTATAGTACTAATGATATTGTTATTAAATGTGCATTGATCTGTGGGAACGAATCAGTATATTACATTATATCTAATGTAGATATATTACTAATGATATTGTTATTAAATGTACATTGATCTGTGGGAAGGAATCAGTATATTACATTATATCGAATGTAGATATAGTACAAGTGATGGTGTTATTAAATGTACATTGATATGTGGGTAGTAATCAGTATATTACATTATATCTAATGTAGATATGATAATAATAATATTGTTATTAATTGTATATTACATATCTAATGTAGATATAGTACTAATGATATTAACATTAAATGTACATTGATCTGTGGGAATGAATCAGTATATTACATTATACCTCATGTAGATATAGTGCTAATGATATTGTTATTAAATGAACATTGATCTGTGGGAATGAAACAGTATATTACATTATATCGAATGTAGATATAGTCCCAATGATATTGTTATTAAGTGTACATTGATCTGTGGAAATGAATCAGTATATTACATTATATCGAATGTATATATAGTACTAATGATATTGGTATTATATGTACATTGTTCTGTTGGAATGAATCTGTACATGACATTATATCTATTGTAGATATAGTAATAATGGTATTGTTATTAAATGTACATTGATCTGTGGGAATGAATCAGTCTATTACATTATATCGAATGTAGATATAGTACCAATGATATTGTTATTAAATGTACATTGATCTGTGGGAATGAATCAGTATATTACATTATATCGAATGTAGATATAGTGCTAATGATGTTGTTATTAAATGTACATTGATCTGTGGGTAGTAATCAGTATATTACATTATATCTAATGTAGATATGATAATAATAATATTGTTATTAATTGTATATTACATATCTAATGTAGATATAGTACTAATGATATTAACATTAAATGTACATTGATCTGTGGGAATGAATCAGTATATTACATTTTACCTCATGTAGATATAGTGCTAATGATATTGTTATTAAATGAACATTGATCTGTGGGAATGAATCAGTATATTACATTATATCGAATGTAGATATAGTACTAATGATATTGTTATTAAATCTACATTACATATCTAATGTATGTATAGTACTAATGATATTGGTATTATATGTACATTGATCTGTGGGAATGAATCAGTATATTACATTTTACCTCATGTAGATATAGTGCTAATGATATTGTTATTAAATGAACATTGATCTGTGGGAACGAATCAGTATATTACATTATATCGAATGTAGATATGGTACCAATGATATTGTTATTAAGTGTACATTGATCTGTGGGAATGAATAAGTATATTACATTACATCTAATGTAGATATGATAATAATAATATTGTTATTAATTGTATATTACATATCTAATGTAGATATAGTACTAATGATATTGGCATTAAATATACTTTAATCTGTGGGAATGAATCAGTATATTACATTATATCGAATGTAGATATAGTACGAATGATATTGTTATTAAATCTACATTACATATCTAATGTAGGTATAGTACTAATGATATTGGTATTATATGTACATTGATCTGTGGGAATGAATCAGTATATTACATTATATCGAATGTACATATAGTACTAATGATATTGGTATTACATGTACATTGATCTGTTGGAATGAATCTGTACATGACATTATATCTATTGTAGATATAGTAATAATGATATTGTTATTAAATGTACATTGATCTGTGGGAATGAATCAGTATATTACATTATATCGAATGTAGATATAGTGCTAATGATGTTGTTATTGAATGTACATTGATCTGTGGGAATGAATCAGTCTATTACATTATATCGAATGTAGATATAGTACCAATGATATTGTTATTAAATGTACATTGATGTGTGGGAATGAATCAGTATATTACATTATATCGAATGTAGATATAGTACTAATGATATTGTTATTAAATCTACATTACATATCTAATGTATGTATAGTACTAATGATATTGGTATTATATGTACATTGATCTGTGGGAATGAATCAGTATATTACATTATACCTCATGTAGATATAGTGCTAACGATATTGTTATTAAATGAACATTGATCTGTGGGAATGAATCAGTATATTACATTATATCGAATGTAGATATAGTACCAATGATATTGTTATTAAATGTACATTGATCTGTGGGAATGAATCAGTATATTACATTATATCGAATGTAGATATAGTACTAATGATATTGGTATTATATGTACATTGATCTCTGGGAACGAATAAGTATATTACATTGTATCGAATGTAGATATAGTACTACTGATATTGGTGTTATATGTACATTGATCTGTTGGAATGAATCTGTACATGACATTGTATCTATTGTAGATATAGTAATAATGGTACTGTTATTAAATGTACATTGTTGTGTGGGAATGAATCAGTATATTACATTATATCTCAGGCAGATATTTTGCTAATGATATTGTTATTAAATGTACATTGATCTGTGGGAATGAATCAGTATATTACATTATACCTCATGTAGATATAGTGCTAATGATATTGTTATTAAATGAACATTGATCTGTGGGAATGAATCAGTATATTACATTATACCTCATGTAGATATAGTGCTAATGATATTGTTATTAAGTGTACATTGATCTGTGGGAATGAATCAGTATATTACATTATATCGAATGTAGATATAGTGCTAATGATGTTGTTATTAAATGTACATTGATCTGTGGGTAGTAATCAGTATATCACATTATATCTAATGTAGATACGATAATAATAATATTGTTATTAATTGTATATTACATATCTAATGTGGATATGGTACTAATGATATTAACATTAAATGTACATTGATCTGTGGGAATGAACCAGTATATTACATTATACCTCATGTAGATATAGTACCAATGATATTGTTATTAAATGTACATTGATCTGTGGGAATGAATCAGTATATTACATTATATCGAATGTAGATATAGTACTACTGATATTGTTATTAAATCTACATTACATATCTAATGTAGGTATGGTACTAATGATATTGGTACTATATGTACATTGATCTGTGGGAACGAATCAGTATATTACATTATATCGAATGTACATATAGTACTAATGATATTGGTATTATATGTACATTGATCTGTTGGAATGAATCTGTACATGACATTATATCTATTGTAGATATAGTAATAATGATATTGTTATTAAATGTACATTGATCTGTGGGAATGAATCAGTATATTACATTATATCGAATGTAGATATAGTGCTAATTATTGCTAATTGATTTTCACGCCGAATGTGACTATAGTTTATATGTATATCTCGAGAACGGTTTATTTGCCGGACTTGAAAATGGTCTCATTCGATTTCTTGTCCCTCAATTACCATAAATCCGATGTTTGGCTGCCCCCCCCCCCCCGGGGGGGGGAGAGAGGCTTTCGGAAGTACTTAATCCTAAATAAATAAGTCTTATTAAGAAGTTACTAAATATATATTGAACTTTCAACTTGGATCGATTTAACCTGAATGGGATGCCAAAATTAAAATGTACTTACTTCATGAAACTTATTTTATGACAGAGTTTAAAAATAAATAAGTAAAATATTTTAGGCAGTTATTACTTTGATAAAAGAAAATTTCAAAAAATGAAAAATATTTTGAACATGAATGATGGTTATAAAGAAATGTTTGTTTATACTCCAAAAATTATATTCCATTTTCCATCTGACTCGATATTTTAATATAAATAAAATAATTTTGGGGGAGGAGTCAGTTGATCTCTCTCTTAAGAAATTAATTTTTTTTGTTAATAAATATCATTGTTAGAAATAAACAAAAATCAAGAAAATATTCTCAATATTATCATAATGCTGATAAGCTATAAAATAAAATTTGTTGAGCCAAATTACAAAGTTCTAAACTATGTTTTAACACGTTTGTTAAACAAAACAGTGGTACCTATCAAGGATCGTTGTTATGGGAGAGTATTTTACTCTTAATATTCAATCATTGGTAAAATTTCAATGTACTGCGTACTGGATAAAACCTTGGTATCTCATATGTCTATACTTTTTTATTAAAAAAAACTGTTTTCATTTTGTAATAGAGAGGTCAGCTGCCCCTTTAACTACATTGATCTGTGGGTAGTAATCAGTATATCACATTATATCTAATGTAGATACGATAATAATAATATTGTTATTAATTGTATATTACATATCTAATGTGGATATGGTACTAATGATATTAACATTAAATGTACATTGATCTGTGGGAATGAATCAGTATATAACATTATATCGAATGTAGATATAGTACTAATGATATTGTTAATAAATACTACATTACATATCTAATGTAGGTATAGTACTAATGATATTGTTATTAAATGTGCATTGATCTGTGGGAACGAATAAGTATATTACATTATATCGAATGTAGATATAGTACTAATGATATTGTTATTTAATGTACATTGATTTGTGGGAATGAATCAGTCTATTACATTATACCGAATGTAGATATAGTACAAGTGATGGTGTTATTAAATGTACATTGATCTGTGGGTAGTAATCAGTATATTACATTATATCTAATGTAGATATGATAATAATAATATTATTATTAATTGTATATTACATATCTAATGTAGATATAGTACTAATGATATTAACATTAAATGTACATTGATCTGTGGGAATGAATCAGTATATTACATTATACCTCATGTAGATATAGTGCTAATGATATTGTTATTAAATGAACATTGATCTGTGGGAATGAATCAGTATATTACATTATATCGAATGTAGATATAGTCCCAATGATATTGTTATTAAGTGTACATTGATCTGTGGGAATGAATCAGTATATTACATTATATCGAATGTACATATAGTACTAATGATATTGGTATTATATGTACATTGTTCTGTTGGAATGAATCTGTACATGACATTATATCTATTGTAGATATAGTAATAATGGTATTGTCATTAAATGTACATTGATCTGTGGGAATGAATCAGTATAATACATTATATCGAATGTAGATATAGTACGAATGATATTGTTATTAAATCTACATTACATATCTAATGTAGGTATAGTACTAATGATATTGGTATTATATGTACATTGATCTGTGGGAATGAATCAGTATATTACATTATACCTCATGTAGATATAGTGCTAATGATATTGTTATTAAATGAGCATTGATGTGTGGGAATGAATCAGTATATTAGATTATATCGAATGTTGATATAGTACAAGTGATGGTGTTATTAAATGTACATTGATCTGTGGGTAGTAATCAGTATATTACATTATATCTAATGTAGATATGATAATAATAATATTGTTATTAATTGTATATTACATATCTAATGTAGATATAGTACTAATGATATTAACATTAAATGTACATTGATCTGTGGGAATGAACCAGTATATTACATTATACCTCATGTAGATATAGTGCTAAAGATATTGTTATTAAATGTACATTGATGAGGGGGTAGTAATCAGTATATTACATTATATCTAATGTAGATATGATAATAATAATATTGTTATTAATTGTATATTACATATCTAATGTAGATATAGTACTAATGATATTAACATTAAATGTACATTGATCTGTGGGAATGAATCAGTATATTACATTATATCGAATTTAGATATAGTGCTAACGATGTTGTTACTAAATGTACATTGATCTGTGGGTAGTAGTCAGTATATTACATTATAACTAATGTAGATATGATAATAATAATATTGTTATTAATTGTGTATTACATATCTAACGTAGATATAGTACTAATGATATTGACATTAAATGTACTTTGATCTGTGGGAATGAATCAGTATATTACATTATATCTAATGTAGATATAGTAATAATGATATTGTTATTAAGTGTACATTGATCTGTGGAAATGAATCAGTATATTACATTATATCGAATGTACATATAGTACTAATGATATTGGTATTATATGTACATTGTTCTGTTGGAATGAATCTGTACATGACATTATATCTATTGTAGATATAGTAATAATGGTATTGTTATTAAATGTACATTGATCTGTGGGAAGGAATCCGTATATCACATTATACCTAATGTAGATATGGTAATAACGATATTGTTTTTAAATGTACATTGATCTGTGTGAATGAAGCAGTATATTACATTATATCTGAGGCAGATATTTTGCTAATGATATTGTTATTAAATGTACATTGATCTGTGGGAATGAATCAGTATATTACATTATATCGAATGTAGATATAGTGCTAATGATGTTGTTACTAAATGTACATTGATCTGTGGGTAGTAGTCAGTATATTACATTATAACTAATGTAGATATGATAATAATAATATTGTTATTAATTGTGTATTACATTTCTAACGTAGATATAGTACTATTGATATTGACATTAAATGTACTTTGATCTGTGGGAATGAATCAGTATATTACATTATATCGAATGTAGATATAGTACTAATGATATTGGTATTATATGTACATTGATCTCTGGGAACGAATAAGTATATTACATTATATCGAATGTAGATATAGTACTACTGATATTGGTGTTATATGTACATTGATCTGTTGGAATGAATCTGTACATGACATTATATCTATTGTAGATATAGTAATAATGGTACTGTTATTAAATGTACATTGTTGTGTGGGAATGAATCAGTATATTACATTATATCTCAGGCAGATATTTTGCTAATGATATTGTTATTAAATGTACATTGATCTGTGGGAATGAATCAGTATATTACATTATACCTCATGTAGATATAGTGCTAATGATATTGTTATTAAATGAACATTGATCTGTGGGAATGAATCAGTATATTACATTATACCTCATGTAGATATAGTGCTAATGATATTGTTATTAAGTGTACATTGATCTGTGGGAATGAACCAGTATATTACATTATATCGAATGTAGATATAGTGCTAATGATGTTGTTATTAAATGTACATTGATCTGTGGGTAGTAATCAGTATATCACATTATATCTACTGTAGATACGATAATAATAATATTGTTATTAATTGTATATTACATATCTAATGTGGATATGGTACTAATGATATTAACATTAAATGTACATTGATCTGTGGGAATGAACCAGTATATTACATTATACCTCATGTAGATATAGTGCTAAAGATATTGTTATTAAATGTACATTGATGTGGGGGTAGTAATCAGTATATTACATTATATCTAATGTAGATATGATAATAATAATATTGTTATTAATTGTATATTACATATCTAATGTAGATATAGTACTAATGATATTAACATTAAATGTACATTGATCTGTGGGAATGAATCAGTATATTACATTATATCGAATGTAGATATAGTGCTGATGATGTTGTTATTAAATGTACATTGATCTGTGTGTAGTAACCAGTATATTACATTATATCTAATGTAGATATGATAATAATAATATTGTTATTAATTGTATATTACATATCTAATGTAGATATAGTACTAATGATATTGGCATTAAATATACTTTGATCTATGGGAATGAATCAGTATATTACATTATATCGAATGTAGGTATAGTACGAATGATATTGTTATTAAATCTACATTACATATCTAATGTAGGTATAGTACTAATGATATTGGTATTATGTGTACATTGATCTGTGGGAATGAATCAGTATATTACATTATACCTCATGTAGATATAGTGCTAATGATATTGTTATTAAATGTACATTGATCTGTGGGAATAAATCAGTATATAACATTATATCGGATGTAGATATAGTACTAACGATATTGTTATTAAATCTACATTACATATCTAATGTAGGTATAGTACTAATGATATTGTTATTAAATGTGCATTGATCTGTGGGAACGAATCAGTATATTACATTATATCTAATGTAGATATATTACTAATGATATTGTTATTAAATGTACATTGATCTGTGGGAAGGAATCAGTATATTACATTATATCGAATGTAGATATAGTACAAGTGATGGTGTTATTAAATGTACATTGATATGTGGGTAGTAATCAGTATATTACATTATATCTAATGTAGATATGATAATAATAATATTGTTATTAATTGTATATTACATATCTAATGTAGATATAGTACTAATGATATTGACATTAAATGTACATTGATCTGCGGGAATGAATCAGTATATTACATTATACCTCATGTAGATATAGTGCTAATGATATTGTTATTAAATGAACATTGATCTGTGGGAATGAAACAGTATATTACATTATATCGAATGTAGATATAGTCCCAATGATATTGTTATTAAGTGTACATTGATCTGTGCAAATGAATCAGTATATTACATTATATCGAATGTATATATAGTACTAATGATATTGGTATTATATGTACATTGTTCTGTTGGAATGAATCTGTACATGACATTATATCTATTGTAGATATAGTAATAATGGTATTGTTATTAAATGTACATTGATCTGTGGGAATGAATCAGTCTATTACATTATATCGAATGTAGATATAGTACCAATGATATTGTTATTAAATGTACATTGATCTGTGGGAATGAATCAGTATATTACATTATATCGAATGTAGATATAGTGCTAATGATGTTGTTATTAAATGTACATTGATCTGTGGGTAGTAATCAGTATATTACATTATATCTAATGTAGATATGATAATAATAATATTGTTATTAATTGTATATTACATATCTAATGTAGATATAGTACTAATGATATTAACATTAAATGTACATTGATCTGTGGGAATGAATCAGTATATTACATTTTACCTCATGTAGATATAGTGCTAATGATATTGTTATTAAATGAACATTGATCTGTGGGAATGAATCAGTATATTACATTATATCGAATGTAGATATAGTACTAATGATATTGTTATTAAATCTACATTACATATCTAATGTATGTATAGTACTAATGATATTGGTATTATATGTACATTGATCTGTGGGAATGAATCAGTATATTACATTTTACCTCATGTAGATATAGTGCTAATGATATTGTTATTAAATGAACATTGATCTGTGGGAACGAATCAGTATATTACATTATATCGAATGTAGATATGGTACCAATGATATTGTTATTAAGTGTACATTGATCTGTGGGAATGAATAAGTATATTACATTACATCTAATGTAGATATGATAATAATAATATTGTTATTAATTGTATATTACATATCTAATGTAGATATAGTACTAATGATATTGGCATTAAATATACTTTAATCTGTGGGAATGAATCAGTATATTACATTATATCGAATGTAGATATAGTACGAATGATATTGTTATTAAATCTACATTACATATCTAATGTAGGTATAGTACTAATGATATTGGTATTATATGTACATTGATCTGTGGGAATGAATCAGTATATTACATTATATCGAATGTACATATAGTACTAATGATATTGGTATTACATGTACATTGATCTGTTGGAATGAATCTGTACATGACATTATATCTATTGTAGATATAGTAATAATGATATTGTTATTAAATGTACATTGATCTGTGGGAATGAATCAGTATATTACATTATATCGAATGTAGATATAGTGCTAATGATGTTGTTATTGAATGTACATTGATCTGTGGGTAGTAATCAGTATATCACATTATATCTAATGTAGATACGATAATAATAATATTGTTATTAATTGTATATTACATATCTAATGTAGATATGGTACTAATGATATTAACATTAAATGTACATTGATCTGTGGGAATGAATCAGTATATAACATTATATCGAATGTAGATATAGTACTAATGATATTGTTAATAAATACTACATTACATATCTAATGTAGGTATAGTACTAATGATATTGTTATTAAATGTGCATTGATCTGTGGGAACGAATCAGTATATTACATTATATCGAATGTAGATATAGTACTAATGATATTGTTATTTAATGTACATTGATCTGTGGGAATGAATCAGTCTATTACATTATATCGAATGTAGATATAGTGCTAATGATGTTGTTATTAAATATACATTGATCTGTGGGTAATAATCAGTATATCACATTATATCTAATGTAGGTATGATAATAATAATATTGTTATTAATTGTATATTACATATCTAATGTAGATATGGTACTAATGATATTAACATTAAATGTACATTGATCTGTGTGAATGAATCAGTATATTACATTATACCTCATGTAGATATAGTGCTAATGATATTGTTATTAAATGTACATTGATCTGTGGGAATGAATCAGTATATTACATTATACCTCATGTAGATATAGTGCTAATGATATTGTTATTAAATGTACATTGATCTGTGGGAATGAATCAGTCTATTACATTATATCGAATGTAGATATAGTACCAATGATATTGTTATTAAATGTACATTGATGTGTGGGAATGAATCAGTATATTACATTATATCGAATGTAGATATAGTACTAATGATATTGTTATTAAATCTACATTACATATCTAATGTATGTATAGTACTAATGATATTGGTATTATATGTACATTGATCTGTGGGAATGAATCAGTATATTACATTATACCTCATGTAGATATAGTGCTAACGATATTGTTATTAAATGAACATTGATCTGTGGGAATGAATCAGTATATTACATTATATCGAATGTAGATATAGTACCAATGATATTGTTATTAAATGTACATTGATCTGTGGGAATGAATCAGTATATTACATTATATCGAATGTAGATATAGTACTAATGATATTGGTATTATATGTACATTGATCTCTGGGAACGAATAAGTATATTACATTGTATCGAATGTAGATATAGTACTACTGATATTGGTGTTATATGTACATTGATCTGTTGGAATGAATCTGTACATGACATTGTATCTATTGTAGATATAGTAATAATGGTACTGTTATTAAATGTACATTGTTGTGTGGGAATGAATCAGTATATTACATTATATCTCAGGCAGATATTTTGCTAATGATATTGTTATTAAATGTACATTGATCTGTGGGAATGAATCAGTATATTACATTATACCTCATGTAGATATAGTGCTAATGATATTGTTATTAAATGAACATTGATCTGTGGGTAGTAATCAGTATATCACATTATATCTAATGTAGATACGATAATAATAATATTGTTATTAATTGTATATTACATATCTAATGTAGATATAGTACTAATGATATTAACATTAAATGTACATTGATCTGTGGGAATGAATCAGTATATTACATTATACCTCATGTAGATATAGTGCTAATGATATTGTTATTAAATGTACATTGATCTGTGGGAATGAATCAGTATATTACATTATATCTAATGTAGATATAGTACCAATGATATTGTTATTAAATGTACATTGATCTGTGGGAATGAATCAGTATATTACATTATATCGAATGTAGATATAGTACTACTGATATTGTTATTAAATCTACATTACATATCTAATGTAGGTATGGTACTAATGATATTGGTACTATATGTACATTGATCTGTGGGAACGAATCAGTATATTACATTATATCGAATGTACATATAGTACTAATGATATGGGTATTATATGTACATTGATCTGTTGGAATGAATCTGTACATGACATTATATCTATTGTAGATATAGTAATAATGATATTGTTATTAAATGTACATTGATCTGTGGGAATGAATCAGTATATTACATTATATCGAATGTAGATATAGTGCTAATTATTGCTAATTGATTTTCACGCCGAATGTGACTATAGTTTATATGTATATCTCGAGAACGGTTTATTTGCCGGACTTGAAAATGGTCTCATTCGATTTCTTGTCCCTCAATTACCATAAATCCGATGTTTGGCTGCCCCCCCCCCCCCCCCGGGGGGGGAGAGAGGCTTTCGGAAGTACTTAATCCTAAATAAATAAGTCTTATTAAGAAGTTACTAAATATATATTGAACTTTCAACTTGGATCGATTTAACCTGAATGGGATGCCAAAATTAAAATGTACTTACTTCATGAAACTTATTTTATGACAGAGTTTAAAAATAAATAAGTAAAATATTTTAGGCAGTTATTACTTTGATAAAAGAAAATTTCAAAAAATGAAAAATATTTTGAACATGAATGATGGTTATAAAGAAATGTTTGTTTATACTCCAAAAATTATATTCCATTTTCCATCTGACTCGATATTTTAATATAAATAAAATAATTTTGGGGGAGGAGTCAGTTGATCTCTCTCTTAAGAAATTAATTTTTTTTGTTAATAAATATCATTGTTAGAAATAAACAAAAATCAAGAAAATATTCTCAATATTATCATAATGCTGATAAGCTATAAAATAAAATTTGTTGAGCCAAATTACAAAGTTCTAAACTATGTTTTAACACGTTTGTTAAACAAAACAGTGGTACCTATCAAGGATCGTTGTTATGGGAGAGTATTTTACTCTTAATATTCAATCATTGGTAAAATTTCAATGTACTGCGTACTGGATAAAACCTTGGTATCTCATATGTCTATACTTTTTTATTAAAAAAAACTGTTTTCATTTTGTAATAGAGAGGTCAGCTGCCCCTTTAACTACATTGATCTGTGGGTAGTAATCAGTATATCACATTATATCTAATGTAGATACGATAATAATAATATTGTTATTAATTGTATATTACATATCTAATGTGGATATGGTACTAATGATATTAACATTAAATGTACATTGATCTGTGGGAATGAATCAGTATATAACAATATATCGAATGTAGATATAGTACTAATGATATTGTTAATAAATACTACATTACATATCTAATGTAGGTATAGTACTAATGATATTGTTATTAAATGTGCATTGATCTGTGGGAACGAATAAGTATATTACATTATATCGAATGTAGATATAGTACTAATGATATTGTTGTTTAATGTACATTGATTTGTGGGAATGAATCAGTCTATTACATTATATCGAATGTAGATATAGTACAAGTGATGGTGTTATTAAATGTACATTGATCTGTGGGTAGTAATCAGTATATTACATTATATCTAATGTAGATATGATAATAATAATATTATTATTAATTGTATATTACATATCTAATGTAGATATAGTACTAATGATATTAACATTAAATGTACATTGATCTGTGGGAATGAATCAGTATATTACATTATACCTCATGTAGATATAGTGCTAATGATATTGTTATTAAATGAACATTGATCTGTGGGAATGAATCAGTATATTACATTATATCGAATGTAGATATAGTCCCAATGATATTGTTATTAAGTGTACATTGATCTGTGGGAATGAATCAGTATATTACATTATATCGAATGTACATATAGTACTAATGATATTGGTATTATATGTACATTGTTCTGTTGGAATGAATCTGTACATGACATTATATCTATTGTAGATATAGTAATAATGGTATTGTCATTAAATGTACATTGATCTGTGGGAATGAATCAGTATAATACATTATATCGAATGTAGATATAGTACGAATGATATTGTTATTAAATCTACATTACATATCTAATGTAGGTATAGTACTAATGATATTGGTATTATATGTACATTGATCTGTGGGAATGAATCAGTATATTACATTATACCTCATGTAGATATAGTGCTAATGATATTGTTATTAAATGAGCATTGATGTGTGGGAATGAATCAGTATATTAGATTATATCGAATGTTGATATAGTACAAGTGATGGTGTTATTAAATGTACATTGATCTGTGGGTAGTAATCAGTATATTACATTATATCTAATGTAGATATGATAATAATAATATTGTTATTAATTGTATATTACATATCTAATGTAGATATAGTACTAATGATATTAACATTAAATGTACATTGATCTGTGGGAATGAACCAGTATATTACATTATACCTCATGTAGATATAGTGCTAAAGATATTGTTATTAAATGTACATTGATGTGGGGGTAGTAATCAGTATATTACATTATATCTAATGTAGATATGATAATAATAATATTGTTATTAATTGTATATTACATATCTAATGTAGATATAGTACTAATGATATTAACATTAAATGTACATTGATCTGTGGGAATGAATCAGTATATTACATTATATCGAATTTAGATATAGTGCTAACGATGTTGTTACTAAATGTACATTGATCTGTGGGTAGTAGTCAGTATATTACATTATAACTAATGTAGATATGATAATAATAATATTGTTATTAATTGTGTATTACATATCTAACGTAGATATAGTACTAATGATATTGACATTAAATGTACTTTGATCTGTGGGAATGAATCAGTATATTACATTATATCTAATGTAGATATAGTAATAATGATATTGTTATTAAGTGTACATTGATCTGTGGAAATGAATCAGTATATTACATTATATCGAATGTACATATAGTACTAATGATATTGGTATTATATGTACATTGTTCTGTTGGAATGAATCTGTACATGACATTATATCTATTGTAGATATAGTAATAATGGTATTGTTATTAAATGTACATTGATCTGTGGGAAGGAATCCGTATATCACATTATACCTAATGTAGATATGGTAATAACGATATTGTTTTTAAATGTACATTGATCTGTGTGAATGAAGCAGTATATTACATTATATCTGAGGCAGATATTTTGCTAATGATATTGTTATTAAATGTACATTGATCTGTGGGAATGAATCAGTATATTACATTATATCGAATGTAGATATAGTGCTAATGATGTTGTTACTAAATGTACATTGATCTGTGGGTAGTAGTCAGTATATTACATTATAACTAATGTAGATATGATAATAATAATATTGTTATTAATTGTGTATTACATTTCTAACGTAGATATAGTACTATTGATATTGACATTAAATGTACTTTGATCTGTGGGAATGAATCAGTATATTACATTATATCTAATGTAGATATATTACTAATGATATTGTTATTAAATGTACATTGATCTGTGGGAATGAATCAGTATATTACATTATATCGAATGTAGATATAGTACAAGTGATGGTGTTATTAAATGTACATTGATCTGTGGGTAGTAATCAGTATATTACATTATATCTAATGTAGATATGATAATAATAATATTGTTATTAATTGTATATTACATATCTAATGTAGATATAGTACTAATGATATTAAGATTAAATGTACATTGATCTGTGGGAATGAATCAGTATATTACACTATACCTCATGTAGATATAGTGCTAATGATATTGTTATTAAATGAACATTGGTCTGTGGGAATGAATCAGTATATTACATTATATCGAATGTAGATATAGTCCCAATGATATTGTTATTAACTGTACATTGATCTGTGGGAATGAATCAGTATATTACATTATATCGAAGGTACATATAGTACTAATGATATTGGTATTATATGTACATTGTTCTGTTGGAATGAATCTGTACATGACATTATATCTATTGTAGATATAGTAATAATGGTATTGTTATTAAATGTACATTGATCTGTGGGAATGAATCAGTATAATACATTATATCGAATGTAGATATAGTACTAATGATATTGTTATTAAATCTACATTACATATCTAATGTAGGTATAGTACTAATGATATTGGTATTATATGTACATTGATCTGTGGGAATGAATCAGTGTATTACATTATATCGAATGTAGATATAGTGCTAATGATGTTGTTATTAAATGTACATTGATCTGTGTGTAGTAACCAGTATATTATATTATATCTAATGTAGATATGATAATAATAATATTGTTATTAATTGTATATTACATATCTAATGTAGATATAGTACTAATGATATTGGCATTAAATATACTTTGATCTATGGGAATGAATCAGTATATTACATTATATCGAATGTAGATATAGTACGAATGATATTGTTATTAAATCTACATTACATATCTAATGTAGGTATAGTACTAATGATATTGGCATTATGTGTACATTGATCTGTGGGAATGAATCAGTATATTACATTATACCTCATGTAGATATAGTGCTAATGATATTGTTATTAAATGTACATTGATCTGTGGGAATAAATCAGTATATAACATTATATCGGATGTAGATATAGTACTAACGATATTGTTATTAAATCTACATTACATATCTAATGTAGGTATAGTACTAATGATATTGTTATTAAATGTGCATTGATCTGTGGGAACGAATCAGTATATTTCATTATATCTAATGTAGATATATTACTAATGATATTGTTATTAAATGTACATTGATCTGTGGGAAGGAATCAGTATATTACATTATATCGAATGTAGATATAGTACAAGTGATGGTGTTATTAAATGTACATTGATATGTGGGTAGTAATCAGTATATTACATTATATCTAATGTAGATATGATAATAATAATATTGTTATTAATTGTATATTACATATCTAATGTAGATATAGTACTAATGATATTAACATTAAATGTACATTGATCTGTGGGAATGAATCAGTATATTACATTATACCTCATGTAGATATAGTGCTAATGATATTGTTATTAAATGTACATTGATCTGTGGGAATGAATCAGTATATTACATTATATCTAATGTAGATATAGTACCAATGATATTGTTATTAAATGTACATTGATCTGTGGGAATGAATCAGTATATTACATTATATCGAATGTAGATATAGTACTACTGATATTGTTATTAAATCTACATTACATATCTAATGTAGGTATGGTACTAATGATATTGGTACTATATGTACATTGATCTGTGGGAACGAATCAGTATATTACATTATATCGAATGTACATATAGTACTAATGATATTGGTATTATATGTACATTGATCTGTTGGAATGAATCTGTACATGACATTATATCTATTGTAGATATAGTAATAATGATATTGTTATTAAATGTACATTGATCTGTGGGAATGAATCAGTATATTACATTATATCGAATGTAGATATAGTGCTAATTATTGCTAATTGATTTTCACGCCGAATGTGACTATAGTTTATATGTATATCTCGAGAACGGTTTATTTGCCGGACTTGAAAATGGTCTCATTCGATTTCTTGTCCCTCAATTACCATAAATCCGATGTTTGGCTGCCCCCCCCCCCCCCCCCCCGGGGGGGAGAGAGGCTTTCGGAAGTACTTAATCCTAAATAAATAAGTCTTATTAAGAAGTTACTAAATATATATTGAACTTTCAACTTGGATCGATTTAACCTGAATGGGATGCCAAAATTAAAATGTACTTACTTCATGAAACTTATTTTATGACAGATTTTAAAAATAAATAAGTAAAATATTTTAGGCAGTTATTACTTTGATAAAAGAAAATTTCAAAAAATGAAAAATATTTTGAACATGAATGATGGTTATAAAGAAATGTTTGTTTATACTCCAAAAATTATATTCCATTTTCCATCTGACTCGATATTTTAATATAAATAAAATAATTTTGGGGGAGGAGTCAGTTGATCTCTCTCTTAAGAAATTAATTTTTTTTGTTAATAAATATCATTGTTAGAAATAAACAAAAATCAAGAAAATATTCTCAATATTATCATAATGCTGATAAGCTATAAAATAAAATTTGTTGAGCCAAATTACAAAGTTCTAAACTATGTTTTAACACGTTTGTTAAACAAAACAGTGGTACCTATCAAGGATCGTTGTTATGGGAGAGTATTTTACTCTTAATATTCAATCATTGGTAAAATTTCAATGTACTGCGTACTGGATAAAACCTTGGTATCTCATATGTCTATACTTTTTTATTAAAAAAAACTGTTTTCATTTTGTAATAGAGAGGTCAGCTGCCCCTTTAACTACATTGATCTGTGGGTAGTAATCAGTATATCACATTATATCTAATGTAGATACGATAATAATAATATTGTTATTAATTGTATATTACATATCGAATGTGGATATGGTACTAATGATATTAACATTAAATGTACATTGATCTGTGGGAATGAATCAGTATATAACATTATATCGAATGTAGATATAGTACTAATGATATTGTTAATAAATACTACATTACATATCTAATGTAGGTATAGTACTAATGATATTGTTATTAAATGTGCATTGATCTGTGGGAATGAATCAGTATATTACATTATACCTCATGTAGATATAGTGCTAATGATATTGTTATTAAATGAACATTGATCTGTGGGAATGAATCAGTATATTACATTATATCGAATGTAGATATAGTACTAATGATATTGGTATTAAATGTACATTGATCTGTGGGAAGGAATCCGTATACTACATTATACCTAATGTAGATATGGTAATAACGATATTGTTTTTAAATGTACATTGATCTGTGTGAATGAAGCAGTATATTACATTATATCTCAGGCAGATATTTTGCTAATGATATTGTTATTAAATGTACATTGATCTGTGGGAATGAATCAGTATATTACATTATATCGAATTTAGATATAGTGCTAACGATGTTGTTACTAAATGTACATTGATCTGTGGGTAGTAGTCAGTATATTACATTATAACTAATGTAGATATGATAATAATAATATTGTTATTAATTGTGTATTACATATCTAACGTAGATATAGTACTAATGATATTGACATTAAATGTACTTTGATCTGTGGGAATGAATCAGTATATTACATTATATCTAATGTAGATATAGTAATAATGATATTGTTATTAAGTGTACATTGATCTGTGGAAATGAATCAGTATATTACATTATATCGAATGTACATATAGTACTAATGATATTGGTATTATATGTACATTGTTCTGTTGGAATGAATCTGTACATGACATTATATCTATTGTAGATATAGTAATAATGGTATTGTTATTAAATGTACATTGATCTGTGGGAATGAATCAGTATAATACATTATATCGAATGTAGATATAGTACTAATGATATTGTTATTCAATCTACATGACATATCTAATGTAGGTATAGTACTAATGATATTGGTATTATATGTACATTGATCTGTGGGAATGAATCAGTATATTACATTATATCGAAGGTACATATAGTACTAATGATATTGGTATTATATGTACATTGTTCTGTTGGAATGAATCTGTACATGACATTATATCTATTGTAGATATAGTAATAATGGTATTGTTATTAAATGTACATTAATCTGTGGGAATGAATCAGTATATTACATTATACCTCATGTAGATATAGTGCTAATGATATTGTTATTAAATGAACATTGATCTGTGGGAATGAATCAGTATATTACATTATATCGAATGTAGATATAGTCCCAATGATATTGTTATTAAGTGTACATTGATCTGTGGGAATGAATCAGAATATTACATTATATCGAATGTAGATATAGTACCAATGATATTGTTATTAAATGTACATTGATCTGTGGGAATGAATCAGAATATTACATTATATCGAATGTAGATATAGTACAAGTGATGGTGTTAATAAATGTACATTGATCTGTGGGTAGTAATCAGTATATTACATTATATCTAATGTAGATATGATAATAATAATATTGTTATTAATTGTATATTACATATCTAATGTAGATATAGTACTAATGATATTAACATTAAATATACTTTGATCTGTGGGAATGAATCAGTATATTACATTATAACGAATGTAGATATAGTACTAATGATATTGTTATTAAATCTACATTACATATCTAATGTAGGTATAGTACTAATGATATTGGTATTATATGTACATTGATCTGTGGGAATGAATCAGTATATTACATTATACCTCATGTAGATATAGTGCTAATGATATTGTTATTAAATGAACATTGATCTGTGGGAATGAATCAGTATATTACATTATATCGAATGTAGATATAGTACTAATGATATTGGTATTAAATGTACATTGATCTGTGGGAAGGAATCCGTATACTACATTATACCTAATGTAGATATGGTAATAACGATATTGTTTTTAAATGTACATTGATCTGTGTGAATGAAGCAGTATATTACATTATATCTCAGGCAGATATTTTGCTAATGATATTGTTATTAAATGTACATTGATCTGTGGGAATGAATCAGTATATTACATTATATCGAATTTAGATATAGTGCTAACGATGTTGTTACTAAATGTACATTGATCTGTGGGTAGTAGTCAGTATATTACATTATAACTAATGTAGATATGATAATAATAATATTGTTATTAATTGTGTATTACATATCTAACGTAGATATAGTACTAATGATATTGACATTAAATGTACTTTGATCTGTGGGAATGAATCAGTATATTACATTATATCTAATGTAGATATAGTAATAATGATATTGTTATTAAGTGTACATTGATCTGTGGAAATGAATCAGTATATTACATTATATCGAATGTACATATAGTACTAATGATATTGGTATTATATGTACATTGTTCTGTTGGAATGAATCTGTACATGACATTATATCTATTGTAGATATAGTAATAATGGTATTGTTATTAAATGTACATTGATCTGTGGGAAGGAATCCGTATATCACATTATACCTAATGTAGATATGGTAATAACGATATTGTTTTTAAATGTACATTGATCTGTGTGAATGAAGCAGTATATTACATTATATCTGAGGCAGATATTTTGCTAATGATATTGTTATTAAATGTACATTGATCTGTGGGAATGAATCAGTATATTACATTATATCGAATGTAGATATAGTGCTAATGATGTTGTTACTAAATGTACATTGATCTGTGGGTAGTAGTCAGTATATTACATTATATCTAATGTAGATATGATAATAATAATATTGTTATTAATTGTATATTACATATCTAATGTAGATATAGTACTAATGATATTAAGATTAAATGTACATTGATCTGTGGGAATGAATCAGTATATTACACTATACCTCATGTAGATATAGTGCTAATGATATTGTTATTAAATGAACATTGGTCTGTGGGAATGAATCAGTATATTACATTATATCGAATGTAGATATAGTCCCAATGATATTGTTATTAACTGTACATTGATCTGTGGGAATGAATCAGTATATTACATTATATCGAAGGTACATATAGTACTAATGATATTGGTATTATATGTACATTGTTCTGTTGGAATGAATCTGTACATGACATTATATCTATTGTAGATATAGTAATAATGGTATTGTTATTAAATGTACATTGATCTGTGGGAATGAATCAGTATAATACATTATATCGAATGTAGATATAGTACTAATGATATTGTTATTAAATCTACATTACATATCTAATGTAGGTATAGTACTAATGATATTGGTATTATATGTACATTGATCTGTGGGAATGAATCAGTGTATTACATTATATCGAATGTAGATATAGTGCTAATGATGTTGTTATTAAATGTACATTGATCTGTGTGTAGTAACCAGTATATTATATTATATCTAATGTAGATATGATAATAATAATATTGTTATTAATTGTATATTACATATCTAATGTAGATATAGTACTAATGATATTGGCATTAAATATACTTTGATCTATGGGAATGAATCAGTATATTACATTATATCGAATGTAGATATAGTACGAATGATATTGTTATTAAATCTACATTACATATCTAATGTAGGTATAGTACTAATGATATTGGCATTATGTGTACATTGATCTGTGGGAATGAATCAGTATATTACATTATACCTCATGTAGATATAGTGCTAATGATATTGTTATTAAATGTACATTGATCTGTGGGAATAAATCAGTATATAACATTATATCGGATGTAGATATAGTACTAACGATATTGTTATTAAATCTACATTACATATCTAATGTAGGTATAGTACTAATGATATTGTTATTAAATGTGCATTGATCTGTGGGAACGAATCAGTATATTTCATTATATCTAATGTAGATATATTACTAATGATATTGTTATTAAATGTACATTGATCTGTGGGAAGGAATCAGTATATTACATTATATCGAATGTAGATATAGTACAAGTGATGGTGTTATTAAATGTACATTGATATGTGGGTAGTAATCAGTATATTACATTATATCTAATGTAGATATGATAATAATAATATTGTTATTAATTGTATATTACATATCTAATGTAGATATAGTACTAATGATATTAACATTAAATGTACATTGATCTGTGGGAATGAATCAGTATATTACATTATACCTCATGTAGATATAGTGCTAATGATATTGTTATTAAATGTACATTGATCTGTGGGAATGAATCAGTATATTACATTATATCTAATGTAGATATAGTACCAATGATATTGTTATTAAATGTACATTGATCTGTGGGAATGAATCAGTATATTACATTATATCGAATGTAGATATAGTACTACTGATATTGTTATTAAATCTACATTACATATCTAATGTAGGTATGGTACTAATGATATTGGTACTATATGTACATTGATCTGTGGGAACGAATCAGTATATTACATTATATCGAATGTACATATAGTACTAATGATATTGGTATTATATGTACATTGATCTGTTGGAATGAATCTGTACATGACATTATATCTATTGTAGATATAGTAATAATGATATTGTTATTAAATGTACATTGATCTGTGGGAATGAATCAGTATATTACATTATATCGAATGTAGATATAGTGCTAATTATTGCTAATTGATTTTCACGCCGAATGTGACTATAGTTTATATGTATATCTCGAGAACGGTTTATTTGCCGGACTTGAAAATGGTCTCATTCGATTTCTTGTCCCTCAATTACCATAAATCCGATGTTTGGCTGCCCCCCCCCCCCCCCCCCGGGGGGGAGAGAGGCTTTCGGAAGTACTTAATCCTAAATAAATAAGTCTTATTAAGAAGTTACTAAATATATATTGAACTTTCAACTTGGATCGATTTAACCTGAATGGGATGCCAAAATTAAAATGTACTTACTTCATGAAACTTATTTTATGACAGATTTTAAAAATAAATAAGTAAAATATTTTAGGCAGTTATTACTTTGATAAAAGAAAATTTCAAAAAATGAAAAATATTTTGAACATGAATGATGGTTATAAAGAAATGTTTGTTTATACTCCAAAAATTATATTCCATTTTCCATCTGACTCGATATTTTAATATAAATAAAATAATTTTGGGGGAGGAGTCAGTTGATCTCTCTCTTAAGAAATTAATTTTTTTTGTTAATAAATATCATTGTTAGAAATAAACAAAAATCAAGAAAATATTCTCAATATTATCATAATGCTGATAAGCTATAAAATAAAATTTGTTGAGCCAAATTACAAAGTTCTAAACTATGTTTTAACACGTTTGTTAAACAAAACAGTGGTACCTATCAAGGATCGTTGTTATGGGAGAGTATTTTACTCTTAATATTCAATCATTGGTAAAATTTCAATGTACTGCGTACTGGATAAAACCTTGGTATCTCATATGTCTATACTTTTTTATTAAAAAAAACTGTTTTCATTTTGTAATAGAGAGGTCAGCTGCCCCTTTAACTACATTGATCTGTGGGTAGTAATCAGTATATCACATTATATCTAATGTAGATACGATAATAATAATATTGTTATTAATTGTATATTACATATCGAATGTGGATATGGTACTAATGATATTAACATTAAATGTACATTGATCTGTGGGAATGAATCAGTATATAACATTATATCGAATGTAGATATAGTACTAATGATATTGTTAATAAATACTACATTACATATCTAATGTAGGTATAGTACTAATGATATTGTTATTAAATGTGCATTGATCTGTGGGAATGAATCAGTATATTACATTATACCTCATGTAGATATAGTGCTAATGATATTGTTATTAAATGAACATTGATCTGTGGGAATGAATCAGTATATTACATTATATCGAATGTAGATATAGTACTAATGATATTGGTATTAAATGTACATTGATCTGTGGGAAGGAATCCGTATACTACATTATACCTAATGTAGATATGGTAATAACGATATTGTTTTTAAATGTACATTGATCTGTGTGAATGAAGCAGTATATTACATTATATCTCAGGCAGATATTTTGCTAATGATATTGTTATTAAATGTACATTGATCTGTGGGTAGTAGTCAGTATATTACATTATAACTAATGTAGATATAATAATAATAATATTGTTATTAATTGTGTATTACATATCTAACGTAGATATAGTACTAATGATATTGACATTAAATGTACTTTGATCTGTGGGAATGAATCAGTATATTACATTATATCTAATGTAGATATAGTAATAATGATATTGTTATTAAGTGTACATTGATCTGTGGAAATGAATCAGTATATTACATTATATCGAATGTACATATAGTACTAATGATATTGGTATTATATGTACATTGTTCTGTTGGAATGAATCTGTACATGACATTATATCTATTGTAGATATAGTAATAATGGTATTGTTATTAAATGTACATTGATCTGTGGGAAGGAATCCGTATATCACATTATACCTAATGTAGATATGGTAATAACGATATTGTTTTTAAATGTACATTGATCTGTGTGAATGAAGCAGTATATTACATTATATCTGAGGCAGATATTTTGCTAATGATATTGTTATTAAATGTACATTGATCTGTGGGAATGAATCAGTATATTACATTATATCGAATGTAGATATAGTGCTAATGATGTTGTTACTAAATGTACATTGATCTGTGGGTAGTAGTCAGTATATTACATTATAACTAATGTAGATATGATAATAATAATATTGTTATTAATTGTGTATTACATTTCTAACGTAGATATAGTACTATTGATATTGACATTAAATGTACTTTGATCTGTGGGAATGAATCAGTATATTACATTATATCTAATGTAGATATATTACTAATGATATTGTTATTAAATGTACATTGATCTGTGGGAATGAATCAGTATATTACATTATATCGAATGTAGATATAGTACAAGTGATGGTGTTATTAAATGTACATTGATCTGTGGGTAGTAATCAGTATATTACATTATATCTAATGTAGATATGATAATAATAATATTGTTATTAATTGTATATTACATATCTAATGTCGATATAGTACTAATGATATTAAGATTAAATGTACATTGATCTGTGGGAATGAATCAGTATATTACACTATACCTCATGTAGATATAGTGCTAATGATATTGTTATTAAATGAACATTGGTCTGTGGGAATGAATCAGTATATTACATTATATCGAATGTAGATATAGTCCCAATGATATTGTTATTAAGTGTACATTGATCTGTGGGAATGAATCAGTATATTACATTATATCGAATGTACATATAGTACTGATGATATTGGTATTATATGTACATTGTTCTGTTGGAATGAATCTGTACATGACATTATATCTATTGTAGATATAGTAATAATGGTATTGTTATTAAATGTACATTGATCTGTGGGAATGAATCAGTATAATACATTATATCGAATGTAGATATATTACTAATGATATTGTTATTAAATGTACATTGATCTGTGAGAATGAATCAGTATATTACATTATATCGAGTGTAGATATAGTACAAGTGATGGTGTTATTAAATGTACATTGATCTGTGGGTAGTAATCAGTATATTACATTATATCTAATGTAGATATGGTAATAATAATATTGTTATTAATTGTATATTACATATCTAATGTAGATATAGTACTAATGATATTCGCATTAAATATACTTTGATCTGTGGGAATGAATCAGTATATTACATTATAACGAATGTAGATATAGTACTAATGATATTGTTATTAAATCTACATTACATATCTAATGTAGGTATAGTACTAATGATATTGGTATTATATGTACATTGATCTGTGGGAATGAATCAGTATATTACATTATACCTCATGTAGATATAGTGCTAACGATATTGTTATTAAATGAACATTGATCTGTGGGAATGAATCAGTATATTACATTATATCGAATGTAGGTATAGTACCAATGATATTTTTATTAAATGTACATTGATCTGTGGGAATGAATCAGTATATTACATTATATCGAATGTAGATATAGTGCTAATGATGTTGTTATTAAATGTACATTGATCTGTGGGTAGTAATCAGTATATCACATTATATGTAATGTAGATACGATAATAATAATATTGTTACTAATTGTATATTACATATCTAATGTAGATATAGTACTAATGATATTAACATTAAATGTACATTGATCTGTGGGAATGAATCAGTATATAACATTATATCGAACGTAGATATAGTACTAATGATATTGTTAATAAATGTACATTGATCTGTGGGAATGAATCAGTATATTACATTATATCGAATGTAGATATAGTGCTAATGATGTTGTTATTAAATGTACATTGATCTGTGTGTAGTAACCAGTATATTACATTATATCGAATGTAGATATAGTACTAATGATATTGGTATTAAATGTACATTGATCTGTGGGCAGGAATCCGTATATCACATTATACCTAATGTAGATATGGTAATAACGATATTGTTTTTAAATGTACATTGATCTGTGTGAATGAAGCAGTATATTACATTATATCTCAGGCAAATATTTTGCTAATGATATTGTTATTAAATGTACATTGATCTGTGGGAATGAATCGGTATATTACATTATATCGAATGTAGATATAGTACCAATGATATTGTTATTAAATGTACATTGATCTGTGGGAATGAATCAGTATATTACATTATATCGAATGTACATATAGTACTAATGATATTGTTATTAAATCTACATTACATATCTAATGTATGTATAGTACTAATGATATTGTTATTAAATGTGCATTGATCTGTGGGAACGAATCAGTATATTACATTATATCTAATGTAGATATATTACTAATGATATTGTTATTAAATGAACATTGATCTGTGGGAATGAATCCGTATATTACATTATATCGAATGTAGATATAGTCCCAATGATATTGTTATTAAATGTACATTGATCTGTGGGAATGAATCAGTATATTACATTATACCTCATGTAGATATAGTGCTAATGATATTGTTATTAAATGAGCATTGATGTGTGGGAATGAATCAGTATATTACATTATATCGAATGTTGATATAGTACAAGTGATGGTGTTATTAAATGTACATTGATCTGTGGGTAGTAATCAGTATATTACATTATATCTAATGTAGATATGATAATAATAATATTGTTATTAATTGTATATTACATATCTAATGTAGATATAGTACTAATGATATTAACATTAAATGTACATTGATCTGTGGGAATGAACCAGTATATTACATTATACCTCATGTAGATATTGTGCTAAAGATATTGTTATTAAATGTACATTGATGTGGGGGTAGTAATCAGTATATTACATTATATCTAATGTAGATATGATAATAATAATATTGTTATTAATTGTATATTACATATCTAATGTAGATATAGTACTAATGATATTAACATTAAATGTACATTGATCTGTGGGAATGAATCAGTATATTACATTATATCGAATGTAGATATAGTGCTGATGATGTTGTTATTAAATGTACATTGATCTGTGGGTAGTAATCAGTATATTACATTATATCTAATGTAGATATGATAATAATAATATTGTTATTAATTGTGTATTACATATCTAACGTAGATATAGTACTAATGATATTGACATTAAATGTACTTTGATCTGTGGGAATGAATCAGTATATTACATTATATCTAATGTAGATATATTACTAATGATATTGTTATTAAATGTACATTGATCTGTGGGAATGAATCAGCATATTACATTATATCGAATGTAGATATTGTACCAATGATATTGTTATTAAATGTACATTGATCTGTGGGAATGAATCAGTATATTACATTATATCGAATGTAGATATAGTACAAGTGATGGTGTTATTAAATGTACATTGATCTGTGGGTAGTAATCAGTATATTACATTATATCTAATGTAGATATGATAATAATAATATTGTTATTAATTGTATATTACATATCTAATGTAGATATAGTACTAATGATATTAACATTAAATGTACATTGATCTGTGGGAATGAATCAGTATATTACATTATACCTCATGTAGATATAGTACTAATGATATTAAGATTAAATGTACATTGATCTGTGGGAATGAATCAGTATATTACATTATACCTCATGTAGATATAGTGCTAATGATATTGTTATTAAATGAACATTGGTCTGTGGGAATGAATCAGTATATTACATTATATCGAATGTAGATATAGTCCCAATGATATTGTTATTAACTGTACATTGATCTGTGGGAATGAATCAGTATATTACATTATATCGAATGTACATATAGTACTAATGATATTGGTATTATATGTACACTGATCTGTTGGAATGAATCTGTACATGACATTATATCTATTGTAGATATAGTAATAATGATATTGTTATTAAATGTACATTGATCTGTGGGAATGAAGCAGAATATTACATTATATCTCAGGCAAATATTTTGCTAATGATATTGTTATTAAATGTGCATTGATCTGTGGGAATGAATCAGTCTATTACATTATATCGAATGTAGATATAGTACCAATGATATTGTTATTAAATGTACATTGATCTGTGGGAATGAATCAGTATATTACATTATATCGAATGTAGATATAGTACTAATGATATTGTTATTAAATCTACATTACATATCTAATGTATGTATAGTACTAATGATATTGGTATTATATGTACATTGATCTGTGGGAATGAATCAGTATATTACATTATACCTCATGTAGATATAGTGCTAACGATATTGTTATTAAATGTACATTGATCTGTGGGAATGAATCAGTATATTACATTATATCGAATTTAGATATAGTGCTAATGATGTTGTTACTAAATGTACATTGATCTGTGGGTAGTAGCCAGTATATTACATTATATCGAATGTAGATATAGTACTAATGATATTGGTATTAAATGTACATTGATCTGTGGGAAGGAATCCGTATATCACATTATACCTAATGTAGATATGGTAATAACGATATCGTTTTTAAATGTACATTGATCTCTGGGAATGAATCAGTATATTACATTATACCTCATGTAGATATAGTGCTAATGATATTGTTATTAAATGAACATTGATCTGTGGGAATGAATCAGTATATTACATTATATCGAATGTAGATATAGTCCCAATGATATTGTTATTAAGTGTACATTGATCTGTGGGAATGAAACAGTATATTACATTATATCGAATGTAGATATAGTCCCAATGATATTGTTATTAAGTGTACATTGATCTGTGGAAATGAATCAGTATATTACATTATATCGAATGTACATATAGTACTAATGATATTGGTATTATATGTACATTGTTCTGTAGGAATGAATCTGTACATGACATTATATCTATTGTAGATATAGTAATAATGGTATTGTTATTAAATGTACATTGATCTGTGGGAATGAATCAGTATAATACATTATATCGAATGTAGATATAGTACTAATGATATTGTTATTCAATCTACATTACATATCTAATGTAGGTATAGTACTAATGATATTGGTATTATATGTACATTGATCTGTGGGAATGAATCAGTATATTACATTATATCGAAGGTACATATAGTACTAATGATATTGGTATTATATGTACATTGTTCTGTTGGAATGAATCTGTACATGACATTATATCTATTGTAGATATAGTAATAATGGTATTGTTATTAAATGTACATTAATCTGTGGGAATGAATCAGTATATTACATTATACCTCATGTAGATATAGTGCTAATGATATTGTTATTAAATGAACATTGATCTGTGGGAATGAATCAGTATATTACATTATATCGAATGTAGATATAGTCCCAATGATATTGTTATTAAGTGTACATTGATCTGTGGGAATGAATCAGAATATTACATTATATCGAATGTAGATATAGTACCAATGATATTGTTATTAAATGTACATTGATCTGTGGGAATGAATCAGAATATTACATTATATCGAATGTAGATATAGTACAAGTGATGGTGTTAATAAATGTACATTGATCTGTGGGTAGTAATCAGTATATTACATTATATCTAATGTAGATATGATAATAATAATATTGTTATTAATTGTATATTACATATCTAATGTAGATATAGTACTAATGATATTAACATTAAATATACTTTGATCTGTGGGAATGAATCAGTATATTACATTATAACGAATGTAGATATAGTACTAATGATATTGTTATTAAATCTACATTACATATCTAATGTAGGTATAGTACTAATGATATTGGTATTATATGTACATTGATCTGTGGGAATGAATCAGTATATTACATTATACCTCATGTAGATATAGTGCTAATGATATTGTTATTAAATGAACATTGATCTGTGGGAATGAATCAGTATATTACATTATATCGAATGTAGATATAGTACTAATGATATTGGTATTAAATGTACATTGATCTGTGGGAAGGAATCCGTATACTACATTATACCTAATGTAGATATGGTAATAACGATATTGTTTTTAAATGTACATTGATCTGTGTAAATGAAGCAGTATATTACATTATATCTCAGGCAGATATTTTGCTAATGATATTGTTATTAAATGTACATTGATCTGTGGGAATGAATCAGTATATTACATTATATCGAATTTAGATATAGTGCTAACGATGTTGTTACTAAATGTACATTGATCTGTGGGTAGTAGTCAGTATATTACATTATAACTAATGTAGATATGATAATAATAATATTGTTATTAATTGTGTATTACATATCTAACGTAGATATAGTACTAATGATATTGACATTAAATGTACTTTGATCTGTGGGAATGAATCAGTATATTACATTATATCTAATGTAGATATAGTAATAATGATATTGTTATTAAGTGTACATTGATCTGTGGAAATGAATCAGTATATTACATTATATCGAATGTACATATAGTACTAATGATATTGGTATTATATGTACATTGTTCTGTTGGAATGAATCTGTACATGACATTATATCTATTGTAGATATAGTAATAATGGTATTGTTATTAAATGTACATTGATCTGTGGGAAGGAATCCGTATATCACATTATACCTAATGTAGATATGGTAATAACGATATTGTTTTTAAATGTACATTGATCTGTGTGAATGAAGCAGTATATTACATTATATCTGAGGCAGATATTTTGCTAATGATATTGTTATTAAATGTACATTGATCTGTGGGAATGAATCAGTATATTACATTATATCGAATGTAGATATAGTGCTAATGATGTTGTTACTAAATGTACATTGATCTGTGGGTAGTAGTCAGTATATTACATTATAACTAATGTAGATATGATAATAATAATATTGTTATTAATTGTGTATTACATTTCTAACGTAGATATAGTACTATTGATATTGACATTAAATGTACTTTGATCTGTGGGAATGAATCAGTATATTACATTATATCTAATGTAGATATATTACTAATGATATTGTTATTAAATGTACATTGATCTGTGGGAATGAATCAGTATATTACATTATATCGAATGTAGATATAGTACAAGTGATGGTGTTATTAAATGTACATTGATCTGTGGGTAGTAATCAGTATATTACATTATATCTAATGTAGATATGATAATAATAATATTGTTATTAATTGTATATTACATATCTAATGTAGATATAGTACTAATGATATTAAGATTAAATGTACATTGATCTGTGGGAATGAATCAGTATATTACACTATACCTCATGTAGATATAGTGCTAATGATATTGTTATTAAATGAACATTGGTCTGTGGGAATGAATCAGTATATTACATTATATCGAATGTAGATATAGTCCCAATGATATTGTTATTAACTGTACATTGATCTGTGGGAATGAATCAGTATATTACATTATATCGAAGGTACATATAGTACTAATGATATTGGTATTATATGTACATTGTTCTGTTGGAATGAATCTGTACATGACATTATATCTATTGTAGATATAGTAATAATGGTATTGTTATTAAATGTACATTGATCTGTGGGAATGAATCAGTATAATACATTATATCGAATGTAGATATAGTACTAATGATATTGTTATTAAATCTACATTACATATCTAATGTAGGTATAGTACTAATGATATTGGTATTATATGTACATTGATCTGTGGGAATGAATCAGTGTATTACATTATATCGAATGTAGATATAGTGCTAATGATGTTGTTATTAAATGTACATTGATCTGTGTGTAGTAACCAGTATATTACATTATATCTAATGTAGATATGATAATAATAATATTGTTATTAATTGTATATTACATATCTAATGTAGATATAGTACTAATGATATTGGCATTAAATATACTTTGATCTATGGGAATGAATCAGTATATTACATTATATCGAATGTAGATATAGTACGAATGATATTGTTATTAAATCTACATTACATATCTAATGTAGGTATAGTACTAATGATATTGGCATTATGTGTACATTGATCTGTGGGAATGAATCAGTATATTACATTATACCTCATGTAGATATAGTGCTAATGATATTGTTATTAAATGTACATTGATCTGTGGGAATAAATCAGTATATAACATTATATCGGATGTAGATATAGTACTAACGATATTGTTATTAAATCTACATTACATATCTAATGTAGGTATAGTACTAATGATATTGTTATTAAATGTGCATTGATCTGTGGGAACGAATCAGTATATTTCATTATATCTAATGTAGATATATTACTAATGATATTGTTATTAAATGTACATTGATCTGTGGGAAGGAATCAGTATATTACATTATATCGAATGTAGATATAGTACAAGTGATGGTGTTATTAAATGTACATTGATATGTGGGTAGTAATCAGTATATTACATTATATCTAATGTAGATATGATAATAATAATATTGTTATTAATTGTATATTACATATCTAATGTAGATATAGTACTAATGATATTAACATTAAATGTACATTGATCTGTGGGAATGAATCAGTATATTACATTATACCTCATGTAGATATAGTGCTAATGATATTGTTATTAAATGTACATTGATCTGTGGGAATGAATCAGTATATTACATTATATCTAATGTAGATATAGTACCAATGATATTGTTATTAAATGTACATTGATCTGTGGGAATGAATCAGTATATTACATTATATCGAATGTAGATATAGTACTACTGATATTGTTATTAAATCTACATTACATATCTAATGTAGGTATGGTACTAATGATATTGGTACTATATGTACATTGATCTGTGGGAACGAATCAGTATATTACATTATATCGAATGTACATATAGTACTAATGATATTGGTATTATATGTACATTGATCTGTTGGAATGAATCTGTACATGACATTATATCTATTGTAGATATAGTAATAATGATATTGTTATTAAATGTACATTGATCTGTGGGAATGAATCAGTATATTACATTATATCGAATGTAGATATAGTGCTAATTATTGCTAATTGATTTTCACGCCGAATGTGACTATAGTTTATATGTATATCTCGAGAACGGTTTATTTGCCGGACTTGAAAATGGTCTCATTCGATTTCTTGTCCCTCAATTACCATAAATCCGATGTTTGGCTGCCCCCCCCCCCCCCCCCCGGGGGGGAGAGAGGCTTTCGGAAGTACTTAATCCTAAATAAATAAGTCTTATTAAGAAGTTACTAAATATATATTGAACTTTCAACTTGGATCGATTTAACCTGAATGGGATGCCAAAATTAAAATGTACTTACTTCATGAAACTTATTTTATGACAGATTTTAAAAATAAATAAGTAAAATATTTTAGGCAGTTATTACTTTGATAAAAGAAAATTTCAAAAAATGAAAAATATTTTGAACATGAATGATGGTTATAAAGAAATGTTTGTTTATACTCCAAAAATTATATTCCATTTTCCATCTGACTCGATATTTTAATATAAATAAAATAATTTTGGGGGAGGAGTCAGTTGATCTCTCTCTTAAGAAATTAATTTTTTTTGTTAGTAAATATCATTGTTAGAAATAAACAAAAATCAAGAAAATATTCTCAATATTATCATAATGCTGATAAGCTATAAAATAAAATTTGTTGAGCCAAATTACAAAGTTCTAAACTATGTTTTAACACGTTTGTTAAACAAAACAGTGGTACCTATCAAGGATCGTTGTTATGGGAGAGTATTTTACTCTTAATATTCAATCATTGGTAAAATTTCAATGTACTGCGTACTGGATAAAACCTTGGTATCTCATATGTCTATACTTTTTTATTAAAAAAAACTGTTTTCATTTTGTAATAGAGAGGTCAGCTGCCCCTTTAACTACATTGATCTGTGGGTAGTAATCAGTATATCACATTATATCTAATGTAGATACGATAATAATAATATTGTTATTAATTGTATATTACATATCGAATGTGGATATGGTACTAATGATATTAACATTAAATGTACATTGATCTGTGGGAATGAATCAGTATATAACATTATATCGAATGTAGATATAGTACTAATGATATTGTTAATAAATACTACATTACATATCTAATGTAGGTATAGTACTAATGATATTGTTATTAAATGTGCATTGATCTGTGGGAATGAATCAGTATATTACATTATACCTCATGTAGATATAGTGCTAATGATATTGTTATTAAATGAACATTGATCTGTGGGAATGAATCAGTATATTACATTATATCGAATGTAGATATAGTACTAATGATATTGGTATTAAATGTACATTGATCTGTGGGAAGGAATCCGTATACTACATTATACCTAATGTAGATATGGTAATAACGATATTGTTTTTAAATGTACATTGATCTGTGTGAATGAAGCAGTATATTACATTATATCTCAGGCAGATATTTTGCTAATGATATTGTTATTAAATGTACATTGATCTGTGGGAATGAATCAGTATATTACATTATATCGAATTTAGATATAGTGCTAACGATGTTGTTACTAAATGTACATTGATCTGTGGGTAGTAGTCAGTATATTACATTATAACTAATGTAGATATGATAATAATAATATTGTTATTAATTGTGTATTACATATCTAACGTAGATATAGTACTAATGATATTGACATTAAATGTACTTTGATCTGTGGGAATGAATCAGTATATTACATTATATCTAATGTAGATATAGTAATAATGATATTGTTATTAAGTGTACATTGATCTGTGGAAATGAATCAGTATATTACATTATATCGAATGTACATATAGTACTAATGATATTGGTATTATATGTACATTGTTCTGTTGGAATGAATCTGTACATGACATTATATCTATTGTAGATATAGTAATAATGGTATTGTTATTAAATGTACATTGATCTGTGGGAAGGAATCCGTATATCACATTATACCTAATGTAGATATGGTAATAACGATATTGTTTTTAAATGTACATTGATCTGTGTGAATGAAGCAGTATATTACATTATATCTGAGGCAGATATTTTGCTAATGATATTGTTATTAAATGTACATTGATCTGTGGGAATGAATCAGTATATTACATTATATCGAATGTAGATATAGTGCTAATGATGTTGTTACTAAATGTACATTGATCTGTGGGTAGTAGTCAGTATATTACATTATAACTAATGTAGATATGATAATAATAATATTGTTATTAATTGTGTATTACATTTCTAACGTAGATATAGTACTATTGATATTGACATTAAATGTACTTTGATCTGTGGGAATGAATCAGTATATTACATTATATCTAATGTAGATATATTACTAATGATATTGTTATTAAATGTACATTGATCTGTGGGAATGAATCAGTATATTACATTATATCGAATGTAGATATAGTACAAGTGATGGTGTTATTAAATGTACATTGATCTGTGGGTAGTAATCAGTATATTACATTATATCTAATGTAGATATGATAATAATAATATTGTTATTAATTGTATATTACATATCTAATGTAGATATAGTACTAATGATATTAAGATTAAATGTACATTGATCTGTGGGAATGAATCAGTATATTACACTATACCTCATGTAGATATAGTGCTAATGATATTGTTATTAAATGAACATTGGTCTGTGGGAATGAATCAGTATATTACATTATATCGAATGTAGATATAGTCCCAATGATATTGTTATTAACTGTACATTGATCTGTGGGAATGAATCAGTATATTACATTATATCGAAGGTACATATAGTACTAATGATATTGGTATTATATGTACATTGTTCTGTTGGAATGAATCTGTACATGACATTATATCTATTGTAGATATAGTAATAATGGTATTGTTATTAAATGTACATTGATCTGTGGGAATGAATCAGTATAATACATTATATCGAATGTAGATATAGTACTAATGATATTGTTATTAAATCTACATTACATATCTAATGTAGGTATAGTACTAATGATATTGGTATTATATGTACATTGATCTGTGGGAATGAATTTGTGTATTACATTATATCGAATGTAGATATAGTGCTAATGATGTTGTTATTAAATGTACATTGATCTGTGTGTAGTAACCAGTATATTACATTATATCTAATGTAGATATGATAATAATAATATTGTTATTAATTGTATATTACATATCTAATGTAGATATAGTACTAATGATATTGGCATTAAATATACTTTGATCTATGGGAATGAATCAGTATATTACATTATATCGAATGTAGATATAGTACGAATGATATTGTTATTAAATCTACATTACATATCTAATGTAGGTATAGTACTAATGATATTGGCATTATGTGTACATTGATCTGTGGGAATGAATCAGTATATTACATTATACCTCATGTAGATATAGTGCTAATGATATTGTTATTAAATGTACATTGATCTGTGGGAATAAATCAGTATATAACATTATATCGGATGTAGATATAGTACTAACGATATTGTTATTAAATCTACATTACATATCTAATGTAGGTATAGTACTAATGATATTGTTATTAAATGTGCATTGATCTGTGGGAACGAATCAGTATATTTCATTATATCTAATGTAGATATATTACTAATGATATTGTTATTAAATGTACATTGATCTGTGGGAAGGAATCAGTATATTACATTATATCGAATGTAGATATAGTACAAGTGATGGTGTTATTAAATGTACATTGATATGTGGGTAGTAATCAGTATATTACATTATATCTAATGTAGATATGATAATAATAATATTGTTATTAATTGTATATTACATATCTAATGTAGATATAGTACTAATGATATTAACATTAAATGTACATTGATCTGTGGGAATGAATCAGTATATTACATTATACCTCATGTAGATATAGTGCTAATGATATTGTTATTAAATGAACATTGATCTGTGGGAATGAATCAGTATATTACATTATATCGAATGTAGATATAGTCCCAATGATATTGTTATTAAGTGTACATTGATCTGTGGAAATGAATCAGTATATTACATTATATCGAATGTACATATAGTACTGATGATATTGGTATTATATGTACATTGTTCTGTTGGAATGAATCTGTACATGACATTATATCTATTGTAGATATAGTAATAATGGTATTGTTATTAAATGTACATTGATCTGTGGGAATGAATCAGTATAATACATTATATCGAATGTTGATATATTACTAATGATATTGTTATTAAATGTACATTGATCTGTGAGAATGAATCAGTATATTACATTATATCGAGTGTAGATATAGTACAAGTGATGGTGTTATTAAATGTACATTGATCTGTGGGTAGTAATCAGTATATTACATTATATCTAATGTAGATATGGTAATAATAATATTGTTATTAATTGTATATTACATATCTAATGTAGATATAGTACTAATGATATTCGCATTAAATATACTTTGATCTGTGGGAATGAATCAGTATATTACATTATAACGAATGTAGATATAGTACTAATGATATTGTTATTAAATCTACATTACATATCTAATGTAGGTATAGTACTAATGATATTGGTATTATATGTACATTGATCTGTGGGAATGAATCAGTATATTACATTATACCTCATGTAGATATAGTGCTAACGATATTGTTATTAAATGAACATTGATCTGTGGGAATGAATCAGTATATTACATTATATCGAATGTAGGTATAGTACCAATGATATTTTTATTAAATGTACATTGATCTGTGGGAATGAATCAGTATATTACATTATATCGAATGTAGATATAGTGCTAATGATGTTGTTATTAAATGTACATTGATCTGTGGGTAGTAATCAGTATATCACATTATATGTAATGTAGATACGATAATAATAATATTGTTACTAATTGTATATTACATATCTAATGTAGATATAGTACTAATGATATTAACATTAAATGTACATTGATCTGTGGGAATGAATCAGTATATAACATTATATCGAACGTAGATATAGTACTAATGATATTGTTAATAAATGTACATTGATCTGTGGGAATGAATCAGTATATTACATTATATCGAATGTAGATATAGTGCTAATGATGTTGTTATTAAATGTACATTGATCTGTGTGTAGTAACCAGTATATTACATTATATCGAATGTAGATATAGTACTAATGATATTGGTATTAAATGTACATTGATCTGTGGGCAGGAATCCGTATATCACATTATACCTAATGTAGATATGGTAATAACGATATTGTTTTTAAATGTACATTGATCTGTGTGAATGAAGCAGTATATTACATTATATCTCAGGCAAATATTTTGCTAATGATATTGTTATTAAATGTACATTGATCTGTGGGAATGAATCGGTATATTACATTATATCGAATGTAGATATAGTACCAATGATATTGTTATTAAATGTACATTGATCTGTGGGAATGAATCAGTATATTACATTATATCGAATGTACATATAGTACTAATGATATTGTTATTAAATCTACATTACATATCTAATGTATGTATAGTACTAATGATATTGTTATTAAATGTGCATTGATCTGTGGGAACGAATCAGTATATTACATTATATCTAATGTAGATATATTACTAATGATATTGTTATTAAATGAACATTGATCTGTGGGAATGAATCCGTATATTACATTATATCGAATGTAGATATAGTCCCAATGATATTGTTATTAAGTGTGCATTGATCTGTGGGAATGAATCAGTATATTACATTATATCGAATGTACATATAGTACTAATGATATTGGTATTATATGTACATTGTTCTGTTGGAATGAATCTGTACATGACATTATATCTATTGTAGATATAGTAATAATGGTATTGTCATTAAATGTACATTGATCTGTGGGAATGAATCAGTATAATACATTATATCGAATGTAGATATAGTACGAATGATATTGTTATTAAATCTACATTACATATCTAATGTAGGTATAGTACTAATGATATTGGTATTATATGTACATTGATCTGTGGGAATGAATCAGTATATTACATTATACCTCATGTAGATATAGTGCTAATGATATTGTTATTAAATGAGCATTGATGTGTGGGAATGAATCAGTATATTACATTATATCGAATGTTGATATAGTACAAGTGATGGTGTTATTAAATGTACATTGATCTGTGGGTAGTAATCAGTATATTACATTATATCTAATGTAGATATGATAATAATAATATTGTTATTAATTGTATATTACATATCTAATGTAGATATAGTACTAATGATATTAACATTAAATGTACATTGATCTGTGGGAATGAACCAGTATATTACATTATACCTCATGTAGATATAGTGCTAAAGATATTGTTATTAAATGTACATTGATGTGGGGGTAGTAATCAGTATATTACATTATATCTAATGTAGATATGATAATAATAATATTGTTATTAATTGTATATTACATATCTAATGTAGATATAGTACTAATGATATTAACATTAAATGTACATTGATCTGTGGGAATGAATCAGTATATTACATTATATCGAATGTAGATATAGTGCTGATGATGTTGTTATTAAATGTACATTGATCTGTGGGTAGTAATCAGTATATTACATTATATCTAATGTAGATATGATAATAATAATATTGTTATTAATTGTGTATTACATATCTAACGTAGATATAGTACTAATGATATTGACATTAAATGTACTTTGATCTGTGGGAATGAATCAGTATATTACATTATATCTAATGTAGATATATTACTAATGATATTGTTATTAAATGTACATTGATCTGTGGGAATGAATCAGCATATTACATTATATCGAATGTAGATATGATAATAATAATATTGTTATTAATTGTATATTACATATCTAATGTAGATATAGTACTAATGATATTAACATTAAATGTACATTGATCTGTGGGAATGAATCAGTATATTACATTATACCTCATGTAGATATAGTACTAATGATATTAAGATTAAATGTACATTGATCTGTGGGAATGAATCAGTATATTACATTATACCTCATGTAGATATAGTGCTAATGATATTGTTATTAAATGAACATTGGTCTGTGGGAATGAATCAGTATATTACATTATATCGAATGTAGATATAGTCCCAATGATATTGTTATTAAATGTACATTGATCTGTGGGAATGAATCAGTATATTACATTATATCGAATGTAGATATAGTACAAGTGATGGTGTTATTAAATGTACATTGATCTGTGGGTAGTAATCAGTATATTACATTATATCTAATGTAGATATGATAATAATAGTATTGTTATTAATTGTATATTACATATCTAATGTAGATATAGTACTAATGATATTAACATTAAATGTACATTGATCTGTGGGAATGAATCAGTATATTACATTATATCGAATGTAGATATAGTGCTAATTATTGCTAATTGATTTTCACGCCGAATGTGACTATAGTTTATATGTATATCTCGAGAACGGTTTATTTGCCGGACTTGAAAATGGTCTCATTCGATTTCTTGTCCCTCAATTACCATAAATCCGATGTTTGGCTGCCCCCCCCCCGGGGGGGAGAGAGGCTTTCGGAAGTACTTAATCCTAAATAAATAAGTCTTATTAAGAAGTTACTAAATATATATTGAACTTTCAACTTGGATCGATTTAACCTGAATGGGATGCCAAAATTAAAATGTACTTACTTCATGAAACTTATTTTATGACAGATTTTAAAAATAAATAAGTAAAATATTTTAGGCAGTTATTACTTTGATAAAAGAAAATTTCAAAAAATGAAAAATATTTTGAACATGAATGATGGTTATAAAGAAATGTTTGTTTATACTCCAAAAATTATATTCCATTTTCCATCTGACTCGATATTTTAATATAAATAAAATAATTTTGGGGGAGGAGTCAGTTGATCTCTCTCTTAAGAAATTAATTTTTTTTGTTAGTAAATATCATTGTTAGAAATAAACAAAAATCAAGAAAATATTCTCAATATTATCATAATGCTGATAAGCTATAAAATAAAATTTGTTGAGCCAAATTACAAAGTTCTAAACTATGTTTTAACACGTTTGTTAAACAAAACAGTGGTACCTATCAAGGATCGTTGTTATGGGAGAGTATTTTACTCTTAATATTCAATCATTGGTAAAATTTCAATGTACTGCGTACTGGATAAAACCTTGGTATCTCATATGTCTATACTTTTTTATTAAAAAAAACTGTTTTCATTTTGTAATAGAGAGGTCAGCTGCCCCTTTAACTACATTGATCTGTGGGTAGTAATCAGTATATCACATTATATCTAATGTAGATACGATAATAATAATATTGTTATTAATTGTATATTACATATCGAATGTGGATATGGTACTAATGATATTAACATTAAATGTACATTGATCTGTGGGAATGAATCAGTATATAACATTATATCGAATGTAGATATAGTACTAATGATATTGTTAATAAATACTACATTACATATCTAATGTAGGTATAGTACTAATGATATTGTTATTAAATGTGCATTGATCTGTGGGAATGAATCAGTATATTACATTATACCTCATGTAGATATAGTGCTAATGATATTGTTATTAAATGAACATTGATCTGTGGGAATGAATCAGTATATTACATTATATCGAATGTAGATATAGTACTAATGATATTGGTATTAAATGTACATTGATCTGTGGGAAGGAATCCGTATACTACATTATACCTAATGTAGATATGGTAATAACGATATTGTTTTTAAATGTACATTGATCTGTGTGAATGAAGCAGTATATTACATTATATCTCAGGCAGATATTTTGCTAATGATATTGTTATTAAATGTACATTGATCTGTGGGAATGAATCAGTATATTACATTATATCGAATTTAGATATAGTGCTAACGATGTTGTTACTAAATGTACATTGATCTGTGGGTAGTAGTCAGTATATTACATTATAACTAATGTAGATATGATAATAATAATATTGTTATTAATTGTGTATTACATATCTAACGTAGATATAGTACTAATGATATTGACATTAAATGTACTTTGATCTGTGGGAATGAATCAGTATATTACATTATATCTAATGTAGATATAGTAATAATGATATTGTTATTAAGTGTACATTGATCTGTGGAAATGAATCAGTATATTACATTATATCGAATGTACATATAGTACTAATGATATTGGTATTATATGTACATTGTTCTGTTGGAATGAATCTGTACATGACATTATATCTATTGTAGATATAGTAATAATGGTATTGTTATTAAATGTACATTGATCTGTGGGAAGGAATCCGTATATCACATTATACCTAATGTAGATATGGTAATTACGATATTGTTTTTAAATGTACATTGATCTGTGTGAATGAAGCAGTATATTACATTATATCTGAGGCAGATATTTTGCTAATGATATTGTTATTAAATGTACATTGATCTGTGGGAATGAATCAGTATATTACATTATATCGAATGTAGATATAGTGCTAATGATGTTGTTACTAAATGTACATTGATCTGTGGGTAGTAGTCAGTATATTACATTATAACTAATGTAGATATGATAATAATAATATTGTTATTAATTGTGTATTACATTTCTAACGTAGATATAGTACTATTGATATTGACATTAAATGTACTTTGATCTGTGGGAATGAATCAGTATATTACATTATATCGAATGTAGATATAGTGCTAATGATGTTGTTACTAAATGTACATTGATCTGTGGGTAGTAGTCAGTATATTACATTATAACTAATGTAGATATGATAATAATAATATTGTTATTAATTGTGTATTACATTTCTAACGTAGATATAGTACTATTGATATTGACATTAAATGTACTTTGATCTGTGGGAATGAATCAGTATATTACATTATATCTAATGTAGATATATTACTAATGATATTGTTATTAAATGTACATTGATCTGTGGGAATGAATCAGTATATTACATTATATCGAATGTAGATATAGTACAAGTGATGGTGTTATTAAATGTACATTGATCTGTGGGTAGTAATCAGTATATTACATTATATCTAATGTAGATATGATAATAATAATATTGTTATTAATTGTATATTACATATCTAATGTAGATATAGTACTAATGATATTAAGATTAAATGTACATTGATCTGTGGGAATGAATCAGTATATTACACTATACCTCATGTAGATATAGTGCTAATGATATTGTTATTAAATGAACATTGGTCTGTGGGAATGAATCAGTATATTACATTATATCGAATGTAGATATAGTCCCAATGATATTGTTATTAACTGTACATTGATCTGTGGGAATGAATCAGTATATTACATTATATCGAAGGTACATATAGTACTAATGATATTGGTATTATATGTACATTGTTCTGTTGGAATGAATCTGTACATGACATTATATCTATTGTAGATATAGTAATAATGGTATTGTTATTAAATGTACATTGATCTGTGGGAATGAATCAGTATAATACATTATATCGAATGTAGATATAGTACTAATGATATTGTTATTAAATCTACATTACATATCTAATGTAGGTATAGTACTAATGATATTGGTATTATATGTACATTGATCTGTGGGAATGAATTTGTGTATTACATTATATCGAATGTAGATATAGTGCTAATGATGTTGTTATTAAATGTACATTGATCTGTGTGTAGTAACCAGTATATTACATTATATCTAATGTAGATATGATAATAATAATATTGTTATTAATTGTATATTACATATCTAATGTAGATATAGTACTAATGATATTGGCATTAAATATACTTTGATCTATGGGAATGAATCAGTATATTACATTATATCGAATGTAGATATAGTACGAATGATATTGTTATTAAATCTACATTACATATCTAATGTAGGTATAGTACTAATGATATTGGCATTATGTGTACATTGATCTGTGGGAATGAATCAGTATATTACATTATACCTCATGTAGATATAGTGCTAATGATATTGTTATTAAATGTACATTGATCTGTGGGAATAAATCAGTATATAACATTATATCGGATGTAGATATAGTACTAACGATATTGTTATTAAATCTACATTACATATCTAATGTAGGTATAGTACTAATGATATTGTTATTAAATGTGCATTGATCTGTGGGAACGAATCAGTATATTTCATTATATCTAATGTAGATATATTACTAATGATATTGTTATTAAATGTACATTGATCTGTGGGAAGGAATCAGTATATTACATTATATCGAATGTAGATATAGTACAAGTGATGGTGTTATTAAATGTACATTGATATGTGGGTAGTAATCAGTATATTACATTATATCTAATGTAGATATGATAATAATAATATTGTTATTAATTGTATATTACATATCTAATGTAGATATAGTACTAATGATATTAACATTAAATGTACATTGATCTGTGGGAATGAATCAGTATATAACATTATATCGAACGTAGATATAGTACTAATGATATTGTTAATAAATGTACATTGATCTGTGGGAATGAATCAGTATATTACATTATATCGAATGTAGATATAGTGCTAATGATGTTGTTATTAAATGTACATTGATCTGTGTGTAGTAACCAGTATATTACATTATATCGAATGTAGATATAGTACTAATGATATTGGTATTAAATGTACATTGATCTGTGGGCAGGAATCCGTATATCACATTATACCTAATGTAGATATGGTAATAACGATATTGTTTTTAAATGTACATTGATCTGTGTGAATGAAGCAGTATATTACATTATATCTCAGGCAAATATTTTGCTAATGATATTGTTATTAAATGTACATTGATCTGTGGGAATGAATCGGTATATTACATTATATCGAATGTAGATATAGTACCAATGATATTGTTATTAAATGTACATTGATCTGTGGGAATGAATCAGTATATTACATTATATCGAATGTACATATAGTACTAATGATATTGTTATTAAATCTACATTACATATCTAATGTATGTATAGTACTAATGATATTGTTATTAAATGTGCATTGATCTGTGGGAACGAATCAGTATATTACATTATATCTAATGTAGATATATTACTAATGATATTGTTATTAAATGAACATTGATCTGTGGGAATGAATCCGTATATTACATTATATCGAATGTAGATATAGTCCCAATGATATTGTTATTAAGTGTGCATTGATCTGTGGGAATGAATCAGTATATTACATTATATCGAATGTACATATAGTACTAATGATATTGGTATTATATGTACATTGTTCTGTTGGAATGAATCTGTACATGACATTATATCTATTGTAGATATAGTAATAATGGTATTGTCATTAAATGTACATTGATCTGTGGGAATGAATCAGTATAATACATTATATCGAATGTAGATATAGTACGAATGATATTGTTATTAAATCTACATTACATATCTAATGTAGGTATAGTACTAATGATATTGGTATTATATGTACATTGATCTGTGGGAATGAATCAGTATATTACATTATACCTCATGTAGATATAGTGCTAATGATATTGTTATTAAATGAGCATTGATGTGTGGGAATGAATCAGTATATTACATTATATCGAATGTTGATATAGTACAAGTGATGGTGTTATTAAATGTACATTGATCTGTGGGTAGTAATCAGTATATTACATTATATCTAATGTAGATATGATAATAATAATATTGTTATTAATTGTATATTACATATCTAATGTAGATATAGTACTAATGATATTAACATTAAATGTACATTGATCTGTGGGAATGAACCAGTATATTACATTATACCTCATGTAGATATAGTGCTAAAGATATTGTTATTAAATGTACATTGATGTGGGGGTAGTAATCAGTATATTACATTATATCTAATGTAGATATGATAATAATAATATTGTTATTAATTGTATATTACATATCTAATGTAGATATAGTACTAATGATATTAACATTAAATGTACATTGATCTGTGGGAATGAATCAGTATATTACATTATATCGAATGTAGATATAGTGCTGATGATGTTGTTATTAAATGTACATTGATCTGTGGGTAGTAATCAGTATATTACATTATATCTAATGTAGATATGATAATAATAATATTGTTATTAATTGTGTATTACATATCTAACGTAGATATAGTACTAATGATATTGACATTAAATGTACTTTGATCTGTGGGAATGAATCAGTATATTACATTATATCTAATGTAGATATATTACTAATGATATTGTTATTAAATGTACATTGATCTGTGGGAATGAATCAGCATATTACATTATATCGAATGTAGATATGATAATAATAATATTGTTATTAATTGTATATTACATATCTAATGTAGATATAGTACTAATGATATTAACATTAAATGTACATTGATCTGTGGGAATGAATCAGTATATTACATTATACCTCATGTAGATATAGTACTAATGATATTAAGATTAAATGTACATTGATCTGTGGGAATGAATCAGTATATTACATTATACCTCATGTAGATATAGTGCTAATGATATTGTTATTAAATGAACATTGGTCTGTGGGAATGAATCAGTATATTACATTATATCGAATGTAGATATAGTCCCAATGATATTGTTATTAAATGTACATTGATCTGTGGGAATGAATCAGTATATTACATTATATCGAATGTAGATATAGTACAAGTGATGGTGTTATTAAATGTACATTGATCTGTGGGTAGTAATCAGTATATTACATTATATCTAATGTAGATATGATAATAATAGTATTGTTATTAATTGTATATTACATATCTAATGTAGATATAGTACTAATGATATTAACATTAAATGTACATTGATCTGTGGGAATGAATCAGTATATTACATTATATCGAATGTAGATATAGTGCTAATTATTGCTAATTGATTTTCACGCCGAATGTGACTATAGTTTATATGTATATCTCGAGAACGGTTTATTTGCCGGACTTGAAAATGGTCTCATTCGATTTCTTGTCCCTCAATTACCATAAATCCGATGTTTGGCTGCCCCCCCCCCGGGGGGGAGAGAGGCTTTCGGAAGTACTTAATCCTAAATAAATAAGTCTTATTAAGAAGTTACTAAATATATATTGAACTTTCAACTTGGATCGATTTAACCTGAATGGGATGCCAAAATTAAAATGTACTTACTTCATGAAACTTATTTTATGACAGATTTTAAAAATAAATAAGTAAAATATTTTAGGCAGTTATTACTTTGATAAAAGAAAATTTCAAAAAATGAAAAATATTTTGAACATGAATGATGGTTATAAAGAAATGTTTGTTTATACTCCAAAAATTATATTCCATTTTCCATCTGACTCGATATTTTAATATAAATAAAATAATTTTGGGGGAGGAGTCAGTTGATCTCTCTCTTAAGAAATTAATTTTTTTTGTTAGTAAATATCATTGTTAGAAATAAACAAAAATCAAGAAAATATTCTCAATATTATCATAATGCTGATAAGCTATAAAATAAAATTTGTTGAGCCAAATTACAAAGTTCTAAACTATGTTTTAACACGTTTGTTAAACAAAACAGTGGTACCTATCAAGGATCGTTGTTATGGGAGAGTATTTTACTCTTAATATTCAATCATTGGTAAAATTTCAATGTACTGCGTACTGGATAAAACCTTGGTATCTCATATGTCTATACTTTTTTATTAAAAAAAACTGTTTTCATTTTGTAATAGAGAGGTCAGCTGCCCCTTTAACTACATTGATCTGTGGGTAGTAATCAGTATATCACATTATATCTAATGTAGATACGATAATAATAATATTGTTATTAATTGTATATTACATATCGAATGTGGATATGGTACTAATGATATTAACATTAAATGTACATTGATCTGTGGGAATGAATCAGTATATAACATTATATCGAATGTAGATATAGTACTAATGATATTGTTAATAAATACTACATTACATATCTAATGTAGGTATAGTACTAATGATATTGTTATTAAATGTGCATTGATCTGTGGGAATGAATCAGTATATTACATTATACCTCATGTAGATATAGTGCTAATGATATTGTTATTAAATGAACATTGATCTGTGGGAATGAATCAGTATATTACATTATATCGAATGTAGATATAGTACTAATGATATTGGTATTAAATGTACATTGATCTGTGGGAAGGAATCCGTATACTACATTATACCTAATGTAGATATGGTAATAACGATATTGTTTTTAAATGTACATTGATCTGTGTGAATGAAGCAGTATATTACATTATATCTCAGGCAGATATTTTGCTAATGATATTGTTATTAAATGTACATTGATCTGTGGGAATGAATCAGTATATTACATTATATCGAATTTAGATATAGTGCTAACGATGTTGTTACTAAATGTACATTGATCTGTGGGTAGTAGTCAGTATATTACATTATAACTAATGTAGATATGATAATAATAATATTGTTATTAATTGTGTATTACATATCTAACGTAGATATAGTACTAATGATATTGACATTAAATGTACTTTGATCTGTGGGAATGAATCAGTATATTACATTATATCTAATGTAGATATAGTAATAATGATATTGTTATTAAGTGTACATTGATCTGTGGAAATGAATCAGTATATTACATTATATCGAATGTACATATAGTACTAATGATATTGGTATTATATGTACATTGTTCTGTTGGAATGAATCTGTACATGACATTATATCTATTGTAGATATAGTAATAATGGTATTGTTATTAAATGTACATTGATCTGTGGGAAGGAATCCGTATATCACATTATACCTAATGTAGATATGGTAATTACGATATTGTTTTTAAATGTACATTGATCTGTGTGAATGAAGCAGTATATTACATTATATCTGAGGCAGATATTTTGCTAATGATATTGTTATTAAATGTACATTGATCTGTGGGAATGAATCAGTATATTACATTATATCGAATGTAGATATAGTGCTAATGATGTTGTTACTAAATGTACATTGATCTGTGGGTAGTAGTCAGTATATTACATTATAACTAATGTAGATATGATAATAATAATATTGTTATTAATTGTGTATTACATTTCTAACGTAGATATAGTACTATTGATATTGACATTAAATGTACTTTGATCTGTGGGAATGAATCAGTATATTACATTATATCGAATGTAGATATAGTGCTAATGATGTTGTTACTAAATGTACATTGATCTGTGGGTAGTAGTCAGTATATTACATTATAACTAATGTAGATATGATAATAATAATATTGTTATTAATTGTGTATTACATTTCTAACGTAGATATAGTACTATTGATATTGACATTAAATGTACTTTGATCTGTGGGAATGAATCAGTATATTACATTATATCTAATGTAGATATATTACTAATGATATTGTTATTAAATGTACATTGATCTGTGGGAATGAATCAGTATATTACATTATATCGAATGTAGATATAGTACAAGTGATGGTGTTATTAAATGTACATTGATCTGTGGGTAGTAATCAGTATATTACATTATATCTAATGTAGATATGATAATAATAATATTGTTATTAATTGTATATTACATATCTAATGTAGATATAGTACTAATGATATTAAGATTAAATGTACATTGATCTGTGGGAATGAATCAGTATATTACACTATACCTCATGTAGATATAGTGCTAATGATATTGTTATTAAATGAACATTGGTCTGTGGGAATGAATCAGTATATTACATTATATCGAATGTAGATATAGTCCCAATGATATTGTTATTAACTGTACATTGATCTGTGGGAATGAATCAGTATATTACATTATATCGAAGGTACATATAGTACTAATGATATTGGTATTATATGTACATTGTTCTGTTGGAATGAATCTGTACATGACATTATATCTATTGTAGATATAGTAATAATGGTATTGTTATTAAATGTACATTGATCTGTGGGAATGAATCAGTATAATACATTATATCGAATGTAGATATAGTACTAATGATATTGTTATTAAATCTACATTACATATCTAATGTAGGTATAGTACTAATGATATTGGTATTATATGTACATTGATCTGTGGGAATGAATTTGTGTATTACATTATATCGAATGTAGATATAGTGCTAATGATGTTGTTATTAAATGTACATTGATCTGTGTGTAGTAACCAGTATATTACATTATATCTAATGTAGATATGATAATAATAATATTGTTATTAATTGTATATTACATATCTAATGTAGATATAGTACTAATGATATTGGCATTAAATATACTTTGATCTATGGGAATGAATCAGTATATTACATTATATCGAATGTAGATATAGTACGAATGATATTGTTATTAAATCTACATTACATATCTAATGTAGGTATAGTACTAATGATATTGGCATTATGTGTACATTGATCTGTGGGAATGAATCAGTATATTACATTATACCTCATGTAGATATAGTGCTAATGATATTGTTATTAAATGTACATTGATCTGTGGGAATAAATCAGTATATAACATTATATCGGATGTAGATATAGTACTAACGATATTGTTATTAAATCTACATTACATATCTAATGTAGGTATAGTACTAATGATATTGTTATTAAATGTGCATTGATCTGTGGGAACGAATCAGTATATTTCATTATATCTAATGTAGATATATTACTAATGATATTGTTATTAAATGTACATTGATCTGTGGGAAGGAATCAGTATATTACATTATATCGAATGTAGATATAGTACAAGTGATGGTGTTATTAAATGTACATTGATATGTGGGTAGTAATCAGTATATTACATTATATCTAATGTAGATATGATAATAATAATATTGTTATTAATTGTATATTACATATCTAATGTAGATATAGTACTAATGATATTAACATTAAATGTACATTGATCTGTGGGAATGAATCAGTATATTACATTATACCTCATGTAGATATAGTGCTAATGATATTGTTATTAAATGAACATTGATCTGTGGGAATGAATCAGTATATTACATTATATCGAATGTAGATATAGTCCCAATGATATTGTTATTAAGTGTACATTGATCTGTGGAAATGAATCAGTATATTACATTATATCGAATGTACATATAGTACTGATGATATTGGTATTATATGTACATTGTTCTGTTGGAATGAATCTGTACATGACATTATATCTATTGTAGATATAGTAATAATGGTATTGTTATTAAATGTACATTGATCTGTGGGAATGAATCAGTATAATACATTATATCGAATGTTGATATATTACTAATGATATTGTTATTAAATGTACATTGATCTGTGAGAATGAATCAGTATATTACATTATATCGAGTGTAGATATAGTACAAGTGATGGTGTTATTAAATGTACATTGATCTGTGGGTAGTAATCAGTATATTACATTATATCTAATGTAGATATGGTAATAATAATATTGTTATTAATTGTATATTACATATCTAATGTAGATATAGTACTAATGATATTCGCATTAAATATACTTTGATCTGTGGGAATGAATCAGTATATTACATTATAACGAATGTAGATATAGTACTAATGATATTGTTATTAAATCTACATTACATATCTAATGTAGGTATAGTACTAATGATATTGGTATTATATGTACATTGATCTGTGGGAATGAATCAGTATATTACATTATACCTCATGTAGATATAGTGCTAACGATATTGTTATTAAATGAACATTGATCTGTGGGAATGAATCAGTATATTACATTATATCGAATGTAGGTATAGTACCAATGATATTTTTATTAAATGTACATTGATCTGTGGGAATGAATCAGTATATTACATTATATCGAATGTAGATATAGTGCTAATGATGTTGTTATTAAATGTACATTGATCTGTGGGTAGTAATCAGTATATCACATTATATGTAATGTAGATACGATAATAATAATATTGTTACTAATTGTATATTACATATCTAATGTAGATATAGTACTAATGATATTAACATTAAATGTACATTGATCTGTGGGAATGAATCAGTATATAACATTATATCGAACGTAGATATAGTACTAATGATATTGTTAATAAATGTACATTGATCTGTGGGAATGAATCAGTATATTACATTATATCGAATGTAGATATAGTGCTAATGATGTTGTTATTAAATGTACATTGATCTGTGTGTAGTAACCAGTATATTACATTATATCGAATGTAGATATAGTACTAATGATATTGGTATTAAATGTACATTGATCTGTGGGCAGGAATCCGTATATCACATTATACCTAATGTAGATATGGTAATAACGATATTGTTTTTAAATGTACATTGATCTGTGTGAATGAAGCAGTATATTACATTATATCTCAGGCAAATATTTTGCTAATGATATTGTTATTAAATGTACATTGATCTGTGGGAATGAATCGGTATATTACATTATATCGAATGTAGATATAGTACCAATGATATTGTTATTAAATGTACATTGATCTGTGGGAATGAATCAGTATATTACATTATATCGAATGTACATATAGTACTAATGATATTGTTATTAAATCTACATTACATATCTAATGTATGTATAGTACTAATGATATTGTTATTAAATGTGCATTGATCTGTGGGAACGAATCAGTATATTACATTATATCTAATGTAGATATATTACTAATGATATTGTTATTAAATGAACATTGATCTGTGGGAATGAATCCGTATATTACATTATATCGAATGTAGATATAGTCCCAATGATATTGTTATTAAGTGTGCATTGATCTGTGGGAATGAATCAGTATATTACATTATATCGAATGTACATATAGTACTAATGATATTGGTATTATATGTACATTGTTCTGTTGGAATGAATCTGTACATGACATTATATCTATTGTAGATATAGTAATAATGGTATTGTCATTAAATGTACATTGATCTGTGGGAATGAATCAGTATAATACATTATATCGAATGTAGATATAGTACGAATGATATTGTTATTAAATCTACATTACATATCTAATGTAGGTATAGTACTAATGATATTGGTATTATATGTACATTGATCTGTGGGAATGAATCAGTATATTACATTATACCTCATGTAGATATAGTGCTAATGATATTGTTATTAAATGAGCATTGATGTGTGGGAATGAATCAGTATATTACATTATATCGAATGTTGATATAGTACAAGTGATGGTGTTATTAAATGTACATTGATCTGTGGGTAGTAATCAGTATATTACATTATATCTAATGTAGATATGATAATAATAATATTGTTATTAATTGTATATTACATATCTAATGTAGATATAGTACTAATGATATTAACATTAAATGTACATTGATCTGTGGGAATGAACCAGTATATTACATTATACCTCATGTAGATATAGTGCTAAAGATATTGTTATTAAATGTACATTGATGTGGGGGTAGTAATCAGTATATTACATTATATCTAATGTAGATATGATAATAATAATATTGTTATTAATTGTATATTACATATCTAATGTAGATATAGTACTAATGATATTAACATTAAATGTACATTGATCTGTGGGAATGAATCAGTATATTACATTATATCGAATGTAGATATAGTGCTGATGATGTTGTTATTAAATGTACATTGATCTGTGGGTAGTAATCAGTATATTACATTATATCTAATGTAGATATGATAATAATAATATTGTTATTAATTGTGTATTACATATCTAACGTAGATATAGTACTAATGATATTGACATTAAATGTACTTTGATCTGTGGGAATGAATCAGTATATTACATTATATCTAATGTAGATATATTACTAATGATATTGTTATTAAATGTACATTGATCTGTGGGAATGAATCAGCATATTACATTATATCGAATGTAGATATGATAATAATAATATTGTTATTAATTGTATATTACATATCTAATGTAGATATAGTACTAATGATATTAACATTAAATGTACATTGATCTGTGGGAATGAATCAGTATATTACATTATACCTCATGTAGATATAGTACTAATGATATTAAGATTAAATGTACATTGATCTGTGGGAATGAATCAGTATATTACATTATACCTCATGTAGATATAGTGCTAATGATATTGTTATTAAATGAACATTGGTCTGTGGGAATGAATCAGTATATTACATTATATCGAATGTAGATATAGTCCCAATGATATTGTTATTAAATGTACATTGATCTGTGGGAATGAATCAGTATATTACATTATATCGAATGTAGATATAGTACAAGTGATGGTGTTATTAAATGTACATTGATCTGTGGGTAGTAATCAGTATATTACATTATATCTAATGTAGATATGATAATAATAGTATTGTTATTAATTGTATATTACATATCTAATGTAGATATAGTACTAATGATATTAACATTAAATGTACATTGATCTGTGGGAATGAATCAGTATATTACATTATATCGAATGTAGATATAGTGCTAATTATTGCTAATTGATTTTCACGCCGAATGTGACTATAGTTTATATGTATATCTCGAGAACGGTTTATTTGCCGGACTTGAAAATGGTCTCATTCGATTTCTTGTCCCTCAATTACCATAAATCCGATGTTTGGCTGCCCCCCCCCCCCCCCCCCCCCGGGGGGGAGAGAGGCTTTCGGAAGTACTTAATCCTAAATAAATAAGTCTTATTAAGAAGTTACTAAATATATATTGAACTTTCAACTTGGATCGATTTAACCTGAATGGGATGCCAAAATTAAAATGTACTTACTTCATGAAACTTATTTTATGACAGATTTTAAAAATAAATAAGTAAAATATTTTAGGCAGTTATTACTTTGATAAAAGAAAATTTCAAAAAATGAAAAATATTTTGAACATGAATGATGGTTATAAAGAAATGTTTGTTTATACTCCAAAAATTATATTCCATTTTCCATCTGACTCGATATTTTAATATAAATAAAATAATTTTGGGGGAGGAGTCAGTTGATCTCTCTCTTAAGAAATTAATTTTTTTTGTTAGTAAATATCATTGTTAGAAATAAACAAAAATCAAGAAAATATTCTCAATATTATCATAATGCTGATAAGCTATAAAATAAAATTTGTTGAGCCAAATTACAAAGTTCTAAACTATGTTTTAACACGTTTGTTAAACAAAACAGTGGTACCTATCAAGGATCGTTGTTATGGGAGAGTATTTTACTCTTAATATTCAATCATTGGTAAAATTTCAATGTACTGCGTACTGGATAAAACCTTGGTATCTCATATGTCTATACTTTTTTATTAAAAAAAACTGTTTTCATTTTGTAATAGAGAGGTCAGCTGCCCCTTTAACTACATTGATCTGTGGGTAGTAATCAGTATATCACATTATATCTAATGTAGATACGATAATAATAATATTGTTATTAATTGTATATTACATATCGAATGTGGATATGGTACTAATGATATTAACATTAAATGTACATTGATCTGTGGGAATGAATCAGTATATAACATTATATCGAATGTAGATATAGTACTAATGATATTGTTAATAAATACTACATTACATATCTAATGTAGGTATAGTACTAATGATATTGTTATTAAATGTGCATTGATCTGTGGGAATGAATCAGTATATTACATTATACCTCATGTAGATATAGTGCTAATGATATTGTTATTAAATGAACATTGATCTGTGGGAATGAATCAGTATATTACATTATATCGAATGTAGATATAGTACTAATGATATTGGTATTAAATGTACATTGATCTGTGGGAAGGAATCCGTATACTACATTATACCTAATGTAGATATGGTAATAACGATATTGTTTTTAAATGTACATTGATCTGTGTGAATGAAGCAGTATATTACATTATATCTCAGGCAGATATTTTGCTAATGATATTGTTATTAAATGTACATTGATCTGTGGGAATGAATCAGTATATTACATTATATCGAATTTAGATATAGTGCTAACGATGTTGTTACTAAATGTACATTGATCTGTGGGTAGTAGTCAGTATATTACATTATAACTAATGTAGATATGATAATAATAATATTGTTATTAATTGTGTATTACATATCTAACGTAGATATAGTACTAATGATATTGACATTAAATGTACTTTGATCTGTGGGAATGAATCAGTATATTACATTATATCTAATGTAGATATAGTAATAATGATATTGTTATTAAGTGTACATTGATCTGTGGAAATGAATCAGTATATTACATTATATCGAATGTACATATAGTACTAATGATATTGGTATTATATGTACATTGTTCTGTTGGAATGAATCTGTACATGACATTATATCTATTGTAGATATAGTAATAATGGTATTGTTATTAAATGTACATTGATCTGTGGGAAGGAATCCGTATATCACATTATACCTAATGTAGATATGGTAATTACGATATTGTTTTTAAATGTACATTGATCTGTGTGAATGAAGCAGTATATTACATTATATCTGAGGCAGATATTTTGCTAATGATATTGTTATTAAATGTACATTGATCTGTGGGAATGAATCAGTATATTACATTATATCGAATGTAGATATAGTGCTAATGATGTTGTTACTAAATGTACATTGATCTGTGGGTAGTAGTCAGTATATTACATTATAACTAATGTAGATATGATAATAATAATATTGTTATTAATTGTGTATTACATTTCTAACGTAGATATAGTACTATTGATATTGACATTAAATGTACTTTGATCTGTGGGAATGAATCAGTATATTACATTATATCTAATGTAGATATATTACTAATGATATTGTTATTAAATGTACATTGATCTGTGGGAATGAATCAGTATATTACATTATATCGAATGTAGATATAGTACAAGTGATGGTGTTATTAAATGTACATTGATCTGTGGGTAGTAATCAGTATATTACATTATATCTAATGTAGATATGATAATAATAATATTGTTATTAATTGTATATTACATATCTAATGTAGATATAGTACTAATGATATTAAGATTAAATGTACATTGATCTGTGGGAATGAATCAGTATATTACACTATACCTCATGTAGATATAGTGCTAATGATATTGTTATTAAATGAACATTGGTCTGTGGGAATGAATCAGTATATTACATTATATCGAATGTAGATATAGTCCCAATGATATTGTTATTAACTGTACATTGATCTGTGGGAATGAATCAGTATATTACATTATATCGAAGGTACATATAGTACTAATGATATTGGTATTATATGTACATTGTTCTGTTGGAATGAATCTGTACATGACATTATATCTATTGTAGATATAGTAATAATGGTATTGTTATTAAATGTACATTGATCTGTGGGAATGAATCAGTATAATACATTATATCGAATGTAGATATAGTACTAATGATATTGTTATTAAATCTACATTACATATCTAATGTAGGTATAGTACTAATGATATTGGTATTATATGTACATTGATCTGTGGGAATGAATTTGTGTATTACATTATATCGAATGTAGATATAGTGCTAATGATGTTGTTATTAAATGTACATTGATCTGTGTGTAGTAACCAGTATATTACATTATATCTAATGTAGATATGATAATAATAATATTGTTATTAATTGTATATTACATATCTAATGTAGATATAGTACTAATGATATTGGCATTAAATATACTTTGATCTATGGGAATGAATCAGTATATTACATTATATCGAATGTAGATATAGTACGAATGATATTGTTATTAAATCTACATTACATATCTAATGTAGGTATAGTACTAATGATATTGGCATTATGTGTACATTGATCTGTGGGAATGAATCAGTATATTACATTATACCTCATGTAGATATAGTGCTAATGATATTGTTATTAAATGTACATTGATCTGTGGGAATAAATCAGTATATAACATTATATCGGATGTAGATATAGTACTAACGATATTGTTATTAAATCTACATTACATATCTAATGTAGGTATAGTACTAATGATATTGTTATTAAATGTGCATTGATCTGTGGGAACGAATCAGTATATTTCATTATATCTAATGTAGATATATTACTAATGATATTGTTATTAAATGTACATTGATCTGTGGGAAGGAATCAGTATATTACATTATATCGAATGTAGATATAGTACAAGTGATGGTGTTATTAAATGTACATTGATATGTGGGTAGTAATCAGTATATTACATTATATCTAATGTAGATATGATAATAATAATATTGTTATTAATTGTATATTACATATCTAATGTAGATATAGTACTAATGATATTAACATTAAATGTACATTGATCTGTGGGAATGAATCAGTATATTACATTATACCTCATGTAGATATAGTGCTAATGATATTGTTATTAAATGAACATTGATCTGTGGGAATGAATCAGTATATTACATTATATCGAATGTAGATATAGTCCCAATGATATTGTTATTAAGTGTACATTGATCTGTGGAAATGAATCAGTATATTACATTATATCGAATGTACATATAGTACTGATGATATTGGTATTATATGTACATTGTTCTGTTGGAATGAATCTGTACATGACATTATATCTATTGTAGATATAGTAATAATGGTATTGTTATTAAATGTACATTGATCTGTGGGAATGAATCAGTATAATACATTATATCGAATGTAGATATATTACTAATGATATTGTTATTAAATGTACATTGATCTGTGAGAATGAATCAGTATATTACATTATATCGAGTGTAGATATAGTACAAGTGATGGTGTTATTAAATGTACATTGATCTGTGGGTAGTAATCAGTATATTACATTATATCTAATGTAGATATGGTAATAATAATATTGTTATTAATTGTATATTACATATCTAATGTAGATATAGTACTAATGATATTCGCATTAAATATACTTTGATCTGTGGGAATGAATCAGTATATTACATTATAACGAATGTAGATATAGTACTAATGATATTGTTATTAAATCTACATTACATATCTAATGTAGGTATAGTACTAATGATATTGGTATTATATGTACATTGATCTGTGGGAATGAATCAGTATATTACATTATACCTCATGTAGATATAGTGCTAACGATATTGTTATTAAATGAACATTGATCTGTGGGAATGAATCAGTATATTACATTATATCGAATGTAGGTATAGTACCAATGATATTTTTATTAAATGTACATTGATCTGTGGGAATGAATCAGTATATTACATTATATCGAATGTAGATATAGTGCTAATGATGTTGTTATTAAATGTACATTGATCTGTGGGTAGTAATCAGTATATCACATTATATGTAATGTAGATACGATAATAATAATATTGTTACTAATTGTATATTACATATCTAATGTAGATATAGTACTAATGATATTAACATTAAATGTACATTGATCTGTGGGAATGAATCAGTATATAACATTATATCGAACGTAGATATAGTACTAATGATATTGTTAATAAATGTACATTGATCTGTGGGAATGAATCAGTATATTACATTATATCGAATGTAGATATAGTGCTAATGATGTTGTTATTAAATGTACATTGATCTGTGTGTAGTAACCAGTATATTACATTATATCGAATGTAGATATAGTACTAATGATATTGGTATTAAATGTACATTGATCTGTGGGCAGGAATCCGTATATCACATTATACCTAATGTAGATATGGTAATAACGATATTGTTTTTAAATGTACATTGATCTGTGTGAATGAAGCAGTATATTACATTATATCTCAGGCAAATATTTTGCTAATGATATTGTTATTAAATGTACATTGATCTGTGGGAATGAATCGGTATATTACATTATATCGAATGTAGATATAGTACCAATGATATTGTTATTAAATGTACATTGATCTGTGGGAATGAATCAGTATATTACATTATATCGAATGTACATATAGTACTAATGATATTGTTATTAAATCTACATTACATATCTAATGTATGTATAGTACTAATGATATTGTTATTAAATGTGCATTGATCTGTGGGAACGAATCAGTATATTACATTATATCTAATGTAGATATATTACTAATGATATTGTTATTAAATGAACATTGATCTGTGGGAATGAATCCGTATATTACATTATATCGAATGTAGATATAGTCCCAATGATATTGTTATTAAGTGTGCATTGATCTGTGGGAATGAATCAGTATATTACATTATATCGAATGTACATATAGTACTAATGATATTGGTATTATATGTACATTGTTCTGTTGGAATGAATCTGTACATGACATTATATCTATTGTAGATATAGTAATAATGGTATTGTCATTAAATGTACATTGATCTGTGGGAATGAATCAGTATAATACATTATATCGAATGTAGATATAGTACGAATGATATTGTTATTAAATCTACATTACATATCTAATGTAGGTATAGTACTAATGATATTGGTATTATATGTACATTGATCTGTGGGAATGAATCAGTATATTACATTATACCTCATGTAGATATAGTGCTAATGATATTGTTATTAAATGAGCATTGATGTGTGGGAATGAATCAGTATATTACATTATATCGAATGTTGATATAGTACAAGTGATGGTGTTATTAAATGTACATTGATCTGTGGGTAGTAATCAGTATATTACATTATATCTAATGTAGATATGATAATAATAATATTGTTATTAATTGTATATTACATATCTAATGTAGATATAGTACTAATGATATTAACATTAAATGTACATTGATCTGTGGGAATGAACCAGTATATTACATTATACCTCATGTAGATATAGTGCTAAAGATATTGTTATTAAATGTACATTGATGTGGGGGTAGTAATCAGTATATTACATTATATCTAATGTAGATATGATAATAATAATATTGTTATTAATTGTATATTACATATCTAATGTAGATATAGTACTAATGATATTAACATTAAATGTACATTGATCTGTGGGAATGAATCAGTATATTACATTATATCGAATGTAGATATAGTGCTGATGATGTTGTTATTAAATGTACATTGATCTGTGGGTAGTAATCAGTATATTACATTATATCTAATGTAGATATGATAATAATAATATTGTTATTAATTGTGTATTACATATCTAACGTAGATATAGTACTAATGATATTGACATTAAATGTACTTTGATCTGTGGGAATGAATCAGTATATTACATTATATCTAATGTAGATATATTACTAATGATATTGTTATTAAATGTACATTGATCTGTGGGAATGAATCAGCATATTACATTATATCGAATGTAGATATGATAATAATAATATTGTTATTAATTGTATATTACATATCTAATGTAGATATAGTACTAATGATATTAACATTAAATGTACATTGATCTGTGGGAATGAATCAGTATATTACATTATACCTCATGTAGATATAGTACTAATGATATTAAGATTAAATGTACATTGATCTGTGGGAATGAATCAGTATATTACATTATACCTCATGTAGATATAGTGCTAATGATATTGTTATTAAATGAACATTGGTCTGTGGGAATGAATCAGTATATTACATTATATCGAATGTAGATATAGTCCCAATGATATTGTTATTAACTGTACATTGATCTGTGGGAATGAATCAGTATATTACATTATATCGAATGTACATATAGTACTAATGATATTGGTATTATATGTACATTATTCTGTTCGAATGAATCTGTACATGACATTATATCTATTGTAGATATAGTAATAATGGTATTGTTATTAAATGAACATTGGTCTGTGGGAATGAATCAGTATATTACATTATATCGAATGTAGATATAGTCCCAATGATATTGTTATTAAATGTACATTGATCTGTGGGAATGAATCAGTATATTACATTATATCGAATGTAGATATAGTACAAGTGATGGTGTTATTAAATGTACATTGATCTGTGGGTAGTAATCAGTATATTACATTATATCTAATGTAGATATGATAATAATAATATTGTTATTAATTGTATATTACATATCTAATGTAGATATAGTACTAATGATATTAACATTAAATGTACATTGATCTGTGGGAATGAATCAGTATATTACATTATACCTCATGTAGATATAGTACTAATGATATTAAGATTAAATGTACATTGATCTGTGGGAATGAATCAGTATATTACATTATACCTCATGTAGATATAGTGCTAATGATATTGTTATTAAATGAACATTGGTCTGTGGGAATGAATCAGTATATTACATTATATCGAATGTAGATATAGTCCCAATGATATTGTTATTAACTGTACATTGATCTGTGGGAATGAATCAGTATATTACATTATATCGAATGTACATATAGTACTAATGATATTGGTATTATATGTACATTATTCTGTTCGAATGAATCTGTACATGACATTATATCTATTGTAGATATAGTAATAATGGTATTGTTATTAAATGTACATTGATCTGTGGGAATGAATCAGTATAATACATTATATCGAATGTAGATATAGTACTAATGATATTGTTATTCAATCTACATTACATATCTAATGTAGGTATAGTACTAATGATATTGGTATTATATGTACATTGATCTGTGGGAACGAATCAGTATATTACATTATATCGAATGTACATATAGTACTAATGATATTGGTATTATATGTACACTGATCTGTTGGAATGAATCTGTACATGACATTATATCTATTGTAGATATAGTAATAATGATATTGTTATTAAATGTACATTGATCTGTGGGAATGAATCAGTATAATACATTATATCGAATGTAGATATAGTACTAATGATATTGTTATTAAATCTACATTACATATCTAATGTAGGTATAGTACTAATGATATTGTTATTAAATCTACATTACATATCTAATGTAGGTATAGTACTAATGATATTGGTATTATATGTACATTGATCTGTGGGAATGAATCAGTGTATTACATTATATCGAATGTAGATATAGTGCTAATGATGTTGTTATTAAATGTACATTGATCTGTGTGTAGTAACCAGTATATTACATTATATCTAATGTAGATATGATAATAATAATATTGTTATTAATTGTATATTACATATCTAATGTAGATATAGTACTAATGATATTCGCATTAAATATACTTTGATCTGTGGGAATGAATCAGTATATTACATTATAACGAATGTAGATATAGTACTAATGATATTGTTATTAAATCTACATTACATATCTAATGTAGGTATAGTACTAATGATATTGGTATTATAAGTACATTGATCTGTGGGAATGAATCAGTATATTACATTATACCTCATGTAGATATAGTGCTAATGATATTGTTATTAAATGAACATTGATCTGTGGGAATGAATCAGTATATTACATTATATCGAATGTAGATATAGTACTAATGATATTGGTATTGAATGTACATTGATCTGTGGGAAGGAATCCGTATATTACATTATACCTAATGTAGATATGGTAATAACGATATTGTTTTTAAATGTACATTGATCTGTGTGAGAGAAGCAGTATATTACATTATATCTCAGGCAGATATTTTGCTAATGATATTGTTATTAAATGTACATTGATCTGTGGGAATGAATCAGAATATTACATTATATCGAATGTAGATATAGTACCAATGATATTGTTATTAAATGTACATTGATCTGTGGGAATGAATCAGTATATTACATTATATCGAATGTAGATATAGTACAACTGATGGTGTTATTAAATGCACATTGATCTGTGGGTAGTAATCAGTATATTACATTATATCTAATGTAGATATGATAATAATAATATTGTTATTAATTGTATATTACATATCTGATGTAGATATAGTACTAATGATATTAACATTAAATGTACATTGATCTGTGGGAATGAATCAGTATATTACATTATACCTCATGTAGATATAGTGCTAATGATATTGTTATTAAATGAACATTGATCTGTGGGAATGAATCAGTATATTACATTATATCGAATGTACATATAGTACTAATGATATTGGTATTATATGTACATTGATCTGTGGGAATGAATCAGTATAATACATTATATCGAATGTAGGTATAGTACTAATGATATTGTTATTCAATCTACATTACATATCTAATGTAGGTATAGTACTAATGATATTGGTATTATATGTACATTGATCTGTGGGAACGAATCAGTATATTACATTATATCGAATGTACATATAGTACTAATGATATTGGTATTATATGTACACTGATCTGTTGGAATGAATCTGTACATGACATTATATCTATTGTAGATATAGTAATAATGATATTGTTATTAAATGTACATTGATCTGTGGGAATGAATCAGTATAATACATTATATCGAATGTAGATATAGTACTAATGATATTGTTATTAAATCTACATTACATATCTAATGTAGGTATAGTACTAATGATATTGTTATTAAATCAACATTACATATCTAATGTAGGTATAGTACTAATGATATTGGTATTATATGTACATTGATCTGTGGGAATGAATCAGTGTATTACATTATATCGAATGTAGATATAGTGCTAATGATGTTGTTATTAAATGTACATTGATCTGTGTGTAGTAACCAGTATATTACATTATATCTAATGTAGATATGATAATAATAATATTGTTATTAATTGTATATTACATATCTAATGTAGATATAGTACTAATGATATTCGCATTAAATATACTTTGATCTGTGGGAATGAATCAGTATATTACATTATAACGAATGTAGATATAGTACTAATGATATTGTTATTAAATCTACATTACATATCTAATGTAGGTATAGTACTAATGATATTGGTATTATATGTACATTGATCTGTGGGAATGAATCAGTATATTACATTATACCTCATGTAGATATAGTGCTAATGATATTGTTATTAAATGAACATTGATCTGTGGGAATGAATCAGTATATTACATTATATCGAATGTAGATATAGTACTAATGATATTGGTATTAAATGTACATTGATCTGTGGGAAGGAATCCGTATATTACATTATACCTAATGTAGATATGGTAATAACGATATTGTTTTTAAATGTACATTGATCTGTGTGAGAGAAGCAGTATATTACATTATATCTCAGGCAGATATTTTGCTAATGATATTGTTATTAAATGTACATTGATCTGTGGGAATGAATCAGAATATTACATTATATCGAATGTAGATATAGTACCAATGATATTGTTATTAAATGTACATTGATCTGTGGGAATGAATCAGTATATTACATTATATCGAATGTAGATATAGTACAACTGATGGTGTTATTAAATGCACATTGATCTGTGGGTAGTAATCAGTATATTACATTATATCTAATGTAGATATGATAATAATAATATTGTTATTAATTGTATATTACATATCTGATGTAGATATAGTACTAATGATATTAACATTAAATGTACATTGATCTGTGGGAATGAATCAGTATATTACATTATACCTCATGTAGATATAGTGCTAATGATATTGTTATTAAATGAACATTGATCTGTGGGAATGAATCAGTATATTACATTATATCGAATGTAGATATAGTCCCAATGATATTGTTATTAAGTGTACATTGATCTGTGGAAATGAATCAGTATATTACATTATACCTTATGTAGATATAGTGCTAATGATATTGTTATTAAATGTACATTGATCTGTGGGAATGAAACAGTATATTACATTATATCGAATGTAGATATAGTGCTAATGATGTTGTTATTAAATGTACATTGATCTGTGTGTAGTAACCAGTATATTACATTATATCTAATGTAGATATGATAATAATAATATTGTTATTAATTGTATATTACATATCTAATGTAGATATAGTACTAATGATATTCGCATTAAATATACTTTGATCTGTGGGAATCAATCAGTATATTACATTATAACGAATGTAGATATAGTACTAATGATATTGTTATTAATTCTACATTACATATCTAATGTAGGTATAGTACTAATGATATTGGTATTATATGTACATTGATCTGTGGGAATGAATCAGTATATTACATTATACCTCATGTAGATATAGTGCTAATGATATTGTTATTAAATGAACATTGATCTGTGGGAATGAATCAGTATATTACATTATATCGAATGTAGATATAGTCCCAATGATATTGTTATTAAGTGTACATTGATCTGTGGAAATGAATCAGTATATTACATTATATCGAATGTACATATAGTACTGATGATATTGGTATTATATGTACATTGTTCTGTTGGAATGAATCTGTACATGACATTATATCTATTGTAGATATAGTAATAATGGTATTGTTATTAAATGTACATTGATCTGTGGGAATGAATCAGTATAATACATTATATCGAATGTAGATATATTACTAATGATATTGTTATTAAATGTACATTGATCTGTGAGAATGAATCAGTATATTACATTATATCGAGTGTAGATATAGTACAAGTGATGGTGTTATTAAATGTACATTGATCTGTGGGTAGTAATCAGTATATTACATTATATCTAATGTAGATATGGTAATAATAATATTGTTATTAATTGTATATTACATATCTAATGTAGATATAGTACTAATGATATTCGCATTAAATATACTTTGATCTGTGGGAATGAATCAGTATATTACATTATAACGAATGTAGATATAGTACTAATGATATTGTTATTAAATCTACATTACATATCTAATGTAGGTATAGTACTAATGATATTGGTATTATATGTACATTGATCTGTGGGAATGAATCAGTATATTACATTATACCTCATGTAGATATAGTGCTAACGATATTGTTATTAAATGAACATTGATCTGTGGGAATGAATCAGTATATTACATTATATCGAATGTAGGTATAGTACCAATGATATTTTTATTAAATGTACATTGATCTGTGGGAATGAATCAGTATATTACATTATATCGAATGTAGATATAGTGCTAATGATGTTGTTATTAAATGTACATTGATCTGTGGGTAGTAATCAGTATATCACATTATATGTAATGTAGATACGATAATAATAATATTGTTACTAATTGTATATTACATATCTAATGTAGATATAGTACTAATGATATTAACATTAAATGTACATTGATCTGTGGGAATGAATCAGTATATAACATTATATCGAATGTAGATATAGTACTAATGATATTGTTAATAAATGTACATTGATCTGTGGGAATGAATCAGTATATTACATTATATCGAATGTAGATATAGTGCTAATGATGTTGTTATTAAATGTACATTGATCTGTGTGTAGTAACCAGTATATTACATTATATCGAATGTAGATATAGTACTAATGATATTGGTATTAAATGTACATTGATCTGTGGGAAGGAATCCGTATATCACATTATACCTAATGTAGATATGGTAATAACGATATTGTTTTTAAATGTACATTGATCTGTGTGAATGAAGCAGTATATTACATTATATCTCAGGCAAATATTTTGCTAATGATATTGTTATTAAATGTACATTGATCTGTGGGAATGAATCGGTATATTACATTATATCGAATGTAGATATAGTACCAATGATATTGTTATTAAATGTACATTGATCTGTGGGAATGAATCAGTATATTACATTATATCGAATGTACATATAGTACTAATGATATTGTTATTAAATCTACATTACATATCTAATGTATGTATAGTACTAATGATATTGTTATTAAATGTTCATTGATCTGTGGGAACGAATCAGTATATTACATTATATCTAATGTAGATATATTACTAATGATATTGTTATTAAATGAACATTGATCTGTGGGAATGAATCAGTATATTACATTATATCGAATGTAGATATAGTCCCAATGATATTGTTATTAAGTGTGCATTGATCTGTGGGAATGAATCAGTATATTACATTATATCGAATGTACATATAGTACTAATGATATTGGTATTATATGTACATTGTTCTGTTGGAATGAATCTGTACATGACATTATATCTATTGTAGATACAGTAATAATGGTATTGTCATTAAATGTACATTGATCTGTGGGAATGAATCAGTATAATACATTATATCGAATGTAGATATAGTACGAATGATATTGTTATTAAATCTACATTACATATCTAATGTAGGTATAGTACTAATGATATTGGTATTATATGTACATTGATCTGTGGGAATGAATCAGTATATTACATTATACCTCATGTAGATATAGTGCTAATGATATTGTTATTAAATGAGCATTGATGTGTGGGAATGAATCAGTATATTACATTATATCGAATGTTGATATAGTACAAGTGATGGTGTTATTAAATGTACATTGATCTGTGGGTAGTAATCAGTATATTACATTATATCTAATGTAGATATGATAATAATAATATTGTTATTAATTGTATATTACATATCTAATGTAGATATAGTACTAATGATATTAACATTAAATGTACATTGATCTGTGGGAATGAACCAGTATATTACATTATACCTCATGTAGATATAGTGCTAAAGATATTGTTATTAAATGTACATTGATGTGGGGGTAGTAATCAGTATATTACATTATATCTAATGTAGATATGATAATAATAATATTGTTATTAATTGTATATTACATATCTAATGTAGATATAGTACTAATGATATTAACATTAAATGTACATTGATCTGTGGGAATGAATCAGTATATTACATTATATCGAATGTAGATATAGTGCTGATGATGTTGTTATTAAATGTACATTGATCTGTGGGTAGTAATCAGTATATTACATTATATCTAATGTATATATGATAATAATAATATTGTTATTAATTGTGTATTACATATCTAACGTAGATATAGTACTAATGATATTGACATTAAATGTACTTTGATCTGTGGGAATGAATCAGTATATTACATTATATCTAATGTAGATATATTACTAATGATATTGTTATTAAATGTACATTGATCTGTGGGAATGAATCAGCATATTACATTATATCGAATGTAGATATTGTACCAATGATATTGTTATTAAATGTACATTGATCTGTGGGAATGAATCAGTATATTACATTATATCGAATGTAGATATAGTACAAGTGATGGTGTTATTAAATGTACATTGATCTGTGGGTAGTAATCAGTATATTACATTATATCTAATGTAGATATGATAATAATAATATTGTTATTAATTGTATATTACATATCTAATGTAGATATAGTACTAATGATATTAACATTAAATGTACATTGATCTGTGGGAATGAATCAGTATATTACATTATACCTCATGTAGATATAGTACTAATGATATTAAGATTAAATGTACATTGATCTGTGGGAATGAATCAGTATATTACATTATACCTCATGTAGATATAGTGCTAATGATATTGTTATTAAATGAACATTGGTCTGTGGGAATGAATCAGTATATTACATTATATCGAATGTAGATATAGTCCCAATGATATTGTTATTAACTGTACATTGATCTGTGGGAATGAATCAGTATATTACATTATATCGAATGTACATATAGTACTAATGATATTGGTATTATATGTACATTGTTCTGTTCGAATGAATCTGTACATGACATTATATCTATTGTAGATATAGTAATAATGGTATTGTTATTAAATGTACATTGATCTGTGGGAATGAATCAGTATAATACATTATATCGAATGTAGATATAGTACTAATGATATTGTTATTCAATCTACATTACATATCTAATGTAGGTATAGTACTAATGATATTGGTATTATATGTACATTGATCTGTGGGAACGAATCAGTATATTACATTATATCGAATGTACATATAGTACTAATGATATTGGTATTATATGTACACTGATCTGTTGGAATGAATCTGTACATGACATTATATCTATTGTAGATATAGTAATAATGATATTGTTATTAAATGTACATTGATCTGTGGGAATGAATCAGTATAATACATTATATCGAATGTAGATATAGTACTAATGATATTGTTATTAAATCTACATTACATATCTAATGTAGGTATAGTACTAATGATATTGTTATTAAATCTACATTACATATCTAATGTAGGTATAGTACTAATGATATTGGTATTATATGTACATTGATCTGTGGGAATGAATCAGTGTATTACATTATATCGAATGTAGATATAGTGCTAATGATGTTGTTATTAAATGTACATTGATCTGTGTGTAGTAACCAGTATATTACATTATATCTAATGTAGATATGATAATAATAATATTGTTATTAATTGTATATTACATATCTAATGTAGATATAGTACTAATGATATTCGCATTAAATATACTTTGATCTGTGGGAATGAATCAGTATATTACATTATAACGAATGTAGATATAGTACTAATGATATTGTTATTAAATCTACATTACATATCTAATGTAGGTATAGTACTAATGATATTGGTATTATATGTACATTGATCTGTGGGAATGAATCAGTATATTACATTATACCTCATGTAGATATAGTGCTAATGATATTGTTATTAAATGAACATTGATCTGTGGGAATGAATCAGTATATTACATTATATCGAATGTAGATATAGTACTAATGATATTGGTATTAAATGTACATTGATCTGTGGGAAGGAATCCGTATATTACATTATACCTAATGTAGATATGGTAATAACGATATTGTTTTTAAATGTACATTGATCTGTGAGAGAGAAGCAGTATATTACATTATATCTCAGGCAGATATTTTGCTAATGATATTGTTATTAAATGTACATTGATCTGTGGGAATGAATCAGAATATTACATTATATCGAATGTAGATATAGTACCAATGATATTGTTATTAAATGTACATTGATCTGTGGGAATGAATCAGTATATTACATTATATCGAATGTAGATATAGTACAACTGATGGTGTTATTAAATGCACATTGATCTGTGGGTAGTAATCAGTATATTACATTATATCTAATGTAGATATGATAATAATAATATTGTTATTAATTGTATATTACATATCTGATGTAGATATAGTACTAATGATATTAACATTAAATGTACATTGATCTGTGGGAATGAATCAGTATATTACATTATACCTCATGTAGATATAGTGCTAATGATATTGTTATTAAATGAACATTGATCTGTGGGAATGAATCAGTATATTACATTATATCGAATGTACATATAGTACTAATGATATTGGTATTATATGTACATTGATCTGTGGGAATGAATCAGTATAATACATTATATCGAATGTAGGTATAGTACTAATGATATTGTTATTCAATCTACATTACATATCTAATGTAGGTATAGTACTAATGATATTGGTATTATATGTACATTGATCTGTGGGAACGAATCAGTATATTACATTATATCGAATGTACATATAGTACTAATGATATTGGTATTATATGTACACTGATCTGTTGGAATGAATCTGTACATGACATTATATCTATTGTAGATATAGTAATAATGATATTGTTATTAAATGTACATTGATCTGTGGGAATGAATCAGTATAATACATTATATCGAATGTAGATATAGTACTAATGATATTGTTATTAAATCTACATTACATATCTAATGTAGGTATAGTACTAATGATATTGTTATTAAATCTACATTACATATCTAATGTAGGTATAGTACTAATGATATTGGTATTATATGTACATTGATCTGTGGGAATGAATCAGTGTATTACATTATATCGAATGTAGATATAGTGCTAATGATGTTGTTATTAAATGTACATTGATCTGTGTGTAGTAACCAGTATATTACATTATATCTAATGTAGATATGATAATAATAATATTGTTATTAATTGTATATTACATATCTAATGTAGATATAGTACTAATGATATTCGCATTAAATATACTTTGATCTGTGGGAATGAATCAGTATATTACATTATAACGAATGTAGATATAGTACTAATGATATTGTTATTAAATCTACATTACATATCTAATGTAGGTATAGTACTAATGATATTGGTATTATATGTACATTGATCTGTGGGAATGAATCAGTATATTACATTATACCTCATGTAGATATAGTGCTAATGATATTGTTATTAAATGAACATTGATCTGTGGGAATGAATCAGTATATTACATTATATCGAATGTAGATATAGTACTAATGATATTGGTATTAAATGTACATTGATCTGTGGGAAGGAATCCGTATATTACATTATACCTAATGTAGATATGGTAATAACGATATTGTTTTTAAATGTACATTGATCTGTGTGAGAGAAGCAGTATATTACATTATATCTCAGGCAGATATTTTGCTAATGATATTGTTATTAAATGTACATTGATCTGTGGGAATGAATCAGAATATTACATTATATCGAATGTAGATATAGTACCAATGATATTGTTATTAAATGTACATTGATCTGTGGGAATGAATCAGTATATTACATTATATCGAATGTAGATATAGTACAACTGATGGTGTTATTAAATGCACATTGATCTGTGGGTAGTAATCAGTATATTACATTATATCTAATGTAGATATGATAATAATAATATTGTTATTAATTGTATATTACATATCTGATGTAGATATAGTACTAATGATATTAACATTAAATGTACATTGATCTGTGGGAATGAATCAGTATATTACATTATACCTCATGTAGATATAGTGCTAATGATATTGTTATTAAATGAACATTGATCTGTGGGAATGAATCAGTATATTACATTATATCGAATGTAGATATAGTCCCAATGATATTGTTATTAAGTGTACATTGATCTGTGGAAATGAATCAGTATATTACATTATACCTTATGTAGATATAGTGCTAATGATATTGTTATTAAATGTACATTGATCTGTGGGAATGAAACAGTATATTACATTATATCGAATGTAGATATAGTGCTAATGATGTTGTTATTAAATGTACATTGATCTGTGTGTAGTAACCAGTATATTACATTATATCTAATGTAGATATGATAATAATAATATTGTTATTAATTGTATATTACATATCTAATGTAGATATAGTACTAATGATATTCGCATTAAATATACTTTGATCTGTGGGAATGAATCAGTATATTACATTATAACGAATGTAGATATAGTACTAATGATATTGTTATTAATTCTACATTACATATCTAATGTAGGTATAGTACTAATGATATTGGTATTATATGTACATTGATCTGTGGGAATGAATCAGTATATTACATTATACCTCATGTAGATATAGTGCTAATGATATTGTTATTAAATGAACATTGATCTGTGGGAATGAATCAGTATATTACATTATATCGAATGTAGATATAGTCCCAATGATATTGTTATTAAGTGTACATTGATCTGTGGAAATGAATCAGTATATTACATTATATCGAATGTACATATAGTACTGATGATATTGGTATTATATGTACATTGTTCTGTTGGAATGAATCTGTACATGACATTATATCTATTGTAGATATAGTAATAATGGTATTGATATTAAATGTACATTGATCTGTGGGAATGAATCAGTATAATACATTATATCGAATGTAGATATATTACTAATGATATTGTTATTAAATGTACATTGATCTGTGAGAATGAATCAGTATATTACATTATATCGAGTGTAGATATAGTACAAGTGATGGTGTTATTAAATGTACATTGATCTGTGGGTAGTAATCAGTATATTACATTATATCTAATGTAGATATGGTAATAATAATATTGTTATTAATTGTATATTACATATCTAATGTAGATATATTACTAATGATATTCGCATTAAATATACTTTGATCTGTGGGAATGAATCAGTATATTACATTATAACGAATGTAGATATAGTACTAATGATATTGTTATTAAATCTACATTACATATCTAATGTAGGTATAGTACTAATGATATTGGTATTATATGTACATTGATCTGTGGGAATGAATCAGTATATTACATTATACCTCATGTAGATATAGTGCTAACGATATTGTTATTAAATGAACATTGATCTGTGGGAATGAATCAGTATATTACATTATATCGAATGTAGGTATAGTACCAATGATATTTTTATTAAATGTACATTGATCTGTGGGAATGAATCAGTATATTACATTATATCGAATGTAGATATAGTGCTAATGATGTTGTTATTAAATGTACATTGATCTGTGGGTAGTAATCAGTATATCACATTATATGTAATGTAGATACGATAATAATAATATTGTTACTAATTGTATATTACATATCTAATGTAGATATAGTACTAATGATATTAACATTAAATGTACATTGATCTGTGGGAATGAATCAGTATATAACATTATATCGAATGTAGATATAGTACTAATGATATTGTTAATAAATGTACATTGATCTGTGGGAATGAATCAGTATATTACATTATATCGAATGTAGATATAGTGCTAATGATGTTGTTATTAAATGTACATTGATCTGTGTGTAGTAACCAGTATATTACATTATATCGAATGTAGATATAGTACTAATGATATTGGTATTAAATGTACATTGATCTGTGGGAAGGAATCCGTATATCACATTATACCTAATGTAGATATGGTAATAACGATATTGTTTTTAAATGTACATTGATCTGTGTGAATGAAGCAGTATATTACATTATATCTCAGGCAAATATTTTGCTAATGATATTGTTATTAAATGTACATTGATCTGTGGGAATGAATCGGTATATTACATTATATCGAATGTAGATATAGTACCAATGATATTGTTATTAAATGTACATTGATCTGTGGGAATGAATCAGTATATTACATTATATCGAATGTACATATAGTACTAATGATATTGTTATTAAATCTACATTACATATCTAATGTATGTATAGTACTAATGATATTGTTATTAAATGTTCATTGATCTGTGGGAACGAATCAGTATATTACATTATATCTAATGTAGATATATTACTAATGATATTGTTATTAAATGAACATTGATCTGTGGGAATGAATCAGTATATTACATTATATCGAATGTAGATATAGTCCCAATGATATTGTTATTAAGTGTGCATTGATCTGTGGGAATGAATCAGTATATTACATTATATCGAATGTACATATAGTACTAATGATATTGGTATTATATGTACATTGTTCTGTTGGAATGAATCTGTACATGACATTATATCTATTGTAGATACAGTAATAATGGTATTGTCATTAAATGTACATTGATCTGTGGGAATGAATCAGTATAATACATTATATCGAATGTAGATATAGTACGAATGATATTGTTATTAAATCTACATTACATATCTAATGTAGGTATAGTACTAATGATATTGGTATTATATGTACATTGATCTGTGGGAATGAATCAGTATATTACATTATATCGAATGTTGATATAGTACAAGTGATGGTGTTATTAAATGTACATTGATCTGTGGGTAGTAATCAGTATATTACATTATATCTAATGTAGATATGATAATAATAATATTGTTATTAATTGTATATTACATATCTAATGTAGATATAGTACTAATGATATTAACATTAAATGTACATTGATCTGTGGGAATGAACCAGTATATTACATTATACCTCATGTAGATATAGTGCTAAAGATATTGTTATTAAATGTACATTGATGTGGGGGTAGTAATCAGTATATTACATTATATCTAATGTAGATATGATAATAATAATATTGTTATTAATTGTATATTACATATCTAATGTAGATATAGTACTAATGATATTAACATTAAATGTACATTGATCTGTGGGAATGAATCAGTATATTACATTATATCGAATGTAGATATAGTGCTGATGATGTTGTTATTAAATGTACATTGATCTGTGGGTAGTAATCAGTATATTACATTATATCTAATGTAGATATGATAATAATAATATTGTTATTAATTGTGTATTACATATCTAACGTAGATATAGTACTAATGATATTGACATTAAATGTACTTTGATCTGTGGGAATGAATCAGTATATTACATTATATCTAATGTAGATATATTACTAATGATATTGTTATTAAATGTACATTGATCTGTGGGAATGAATCAGCATATTACATTATATCGAATGTAGATATTGTACCAATGATATTGTTATTAAATGTACATTGATCTGTGGGAATGAATCAGTATATTACATTATATCGAATGTAGATATAGTACAAGTGATGGTGTTATTAAATGTACATTGATCTGTGGGTAGTAATCAGTATATTACATTATATCTAATGTAGATATGATAATAATAATATTGTTATTAATTGTATATTACATATCTAATGTAGATATAGTACTAATGATATTAACATTAAATGTACATTGATCTGTGGGAATGAATCAGTATATTACATTATACCTCATGTAGATATAGTACTAATGATATTAAGATTAAATGTACATTGATCTGTGGGAATGAATCAGTATATTACATTATACCTCATGTAGATATAGTGCTAATGATATTGTTATTAAATGAACATTGGTCTGTGGGAATGAATCAGTATATTACATTATATCGAATGTAGATATAGTCCCAATGATATTGTTATTAACTGTACATTGATCTGTGGGAATGAATCAGTATATTACATTATATCGAATGTACATATAGTACTAATGATATTGGTATTATATGTACATTGTTCTGTTCGAATGAATCTGTACATGACATTATATCTATTGTAGATATAGTAATAATGGTATTGTTATTAAATGTACATTGATCTGTGGGAATGAATCAGTATAATACATTATATCGAATGTAGATATAGTACTAATGATATTGTTATTCAATCTACATTACATATCTAATGTAGGTATAGTACTAATGATATTGGTATTATATGTACATTGATCTGTGGGAACGAATCAGTATATTACATTATATCGAATGTACATATAGTACTAATGATATTGGTATTATATGTACACTGATCTGTTGGAATGAATCTGTACATGACATTATATCTATTGTAGATATAGTAATAATGATATTGTTATTAAATGTACATTGATCTGTGGGAATGAATCAGTATAATACATTATATCGAATGTAGATATAGTACTAATGATATTGTTATTAAATCTACATTACATATCTAATGTAGGTATAGTACTAATGATATTGTTATTAAATCTACATTACATATCTAATGTAGGTATAGTACTAATGATATTGGTATTATATGTACATTGATCTGTGGGAATGAATCAGTGTATTACATTATATCGAATGTAGATATAGTGCTAATGATGTTGTTATTAAATGTACATTGATCTGTGTGTAGTAACCAGTATATTACATTATATCTAATGTAGATATGATAATAATAATATTGTTATTAATTGTATATTACATATCTAATGTAGATATAGTACTAATGATATTCGCATTAAATATACTTTGATCTGTGGGAATGAATCAGTATATTACATTATAACGAATGTAGATATAGTACTAATGATATTGTTATTAAATCTACATTACATATCTAATGTAGGTATAGTACTAATGATATTGGTATTATATGTACATTGATCTGTGGGAATGAATCAGTATATTACATTATACCTCATGTAGATATAGTGCTAATGATATTGTTATTAAATGAACATTGATCTGTGGGAATGAATCAGTATATTACATTATATCGAATGTAGATATAGTACTAATGATATTGGTATTGAATGTACATTGATCTGTGGGAAGGAATCCGTATATTACATTATACCTAATGTAGATATGGTAATAACGATATTGTTTTTAAATGTACATTGATCTGTGTGAGAGAAGCAGTATATTACATTATATCTCAGGCAGATATTTTGCTAATGATATTGTTATTAAATGTACATTGATCTGTGGGAATGAATCAGAATATTACATTATATCGAATGTAGATATAGTACCAATGATATTGTTATTAAATGTACATTGATCTGTGGGAATGAATCAGTATATTACATTATATCGAATGTAGATATAGTACAACTGATGGTGTTATTAAATGCACATTGATCTGTGGGTAGTAATCAGTATATTACATTATATCTAATGTAGATATGATAATAATAATATTGTTATTAATTGTATATTACATATCTGATGTAGATATAGTACTAATGATATTAACATTAAATGTACATTGATCTGTGGGAATGAATCAGTATATTACATTATACCTCATGTAGATATAGTGCTAATGATATTGTTATTAAATGAACATTGATCTGTGGGAATGAATCAGTATATTACATTATATCGAATGTACATATAGTACTAATGATATTGGTATTATATGTACATTGTTCTGTTCGAATGAATCTGTACATGACATTATATCTATTGTAGATATAGTAATAATGGTATTGTTATTAAATGTACATTGATCTGTGGGAATGAATCAGTATAATACATTATATCGAATGTAGATATAGTACTAATGATATTGTTATTCAATCTACATTACATATCTAATGTAGGTATAGTACTAATGATATTGGTATTATATGTACATTGATCTGTGGGAACGAATCAGTATATTACATTATATCGAATGTACATATAGTACTAATGATATTGGTATTATATGTACACTGATCTGTTGGAATGAATCTGTACATGACATTATATCTATTGTAGATATAGTAATAATGATATTGTTATTAAATGTACATTGATCTGTGGGAATGAATCAGTATAATACATTATATCGAATGTAGATATAGTACTAATGATATTGTTATTAAATCTACATTACATATCTAATGTAGGTATAGTACTAATGATATTGTTATTAAATCTACATTACATATCTAATGTAGGTATAGTACTAATGATATTGGTATTATATGTACATTGATCTGTGGGAATGAATCAGTGTATTACATTATATCGAATGTAGATATAGTGCTAATGATGTTGTTATTAAATGTACATTGATCTGTGTGTAGTAACCAGTATATTACATTATATCTAATGTAGATATGATAATAATAATATTGTTATTAATTGTATATTACATATCTAATGTAGATATAGTACTAATGATATTCGCATTAAATATACTTTGATCTGTGGGAATGAATCAGTATATTACATTATAACGAATGTAGATATAGTACTAATGATATTGTTATTAAATCTACATTACATATCTAATGTAGGTATAGTACTAATGATATTGGTATTATATGTACATTGATCTGTGGGAATGAATCAGTATATTACATTATACCTCATGTAGATATAGTGCTAATGATATTGTTATTAAATGAACATTGATCTGTGGGAATGAATCAGTATATTACATTATATCGAATGTAGATATAGTACTAATGATATTGGTATTAAATGTACATTGATCTGTGGGAAGGAATCCGTATATTACATTATACCTAATGTAGATATGGTAATAACGATATTGTTTTTAAATGTACATTGATCTGTGTGAGAGAAGCAGTATATTACATTATATCTCAGGCAGATATTTTGCTAATGATATTGTTATTAAATGTACATTGATCTGTGGGAATGAATCAGAATATTACATTATATCGAATGTAGATATAGTACCAATGATATTGTTATTAAATGTACATTGATCTGTGGGAATGAATCAGTATATTACATTATATCGAATGTAGATATAGTACAACTGATGGTGTTATTAAATGCACATTGATCTGTGGGTAGTAATCAGTATATTACATTATATCTAATGTAGATATGATAATAATAATATTGTTATTAATTGTATATTACATATCTGATGTAGATATAGTACTAATGATATTAACATTAAATGTACATTGATCTGTGGGAATGAATCAGTATATTACATTATACCTCATGTAGATATAGTGCTAATGATATTGTTATTAAATGAACATTGATCTGTGGGAATGAATCAGTATATTACATTATATCGAATGTAGATATAGTCCCAATGATATTGTTATTAAGTGTACATTGATCTGTGGAAATGAATCAGTATATTACATTATACCTTATGTAGATATAGTGCTAATGATATTGTTATTAAATGTACATTGATCTGTGGGAATGAAACAGTATATTACATTATATCGAATGTAGATATAGTGCTAATGATGTTGTTATTAAATGTACATTGATCTGTGTGTAGTAACCAGTATATTACATTATATCTAATGTAGATATGATAATAATAATATTGTTATTAATTGTATATTACATATCTAATGTAGATATAGTACTAATGATATTCGCATTAAATATACTTTGATCTGTGGGAATGAATCAGTATATTACATTATAACGAATGTAGATATAGTACTAATGATATTGTTATTAATTCTACATTACATATCTAATGTAGGTATAGTACTAATGATATTGGTATTATATGTACATTGATCTGTGGGAATGAATCAGTATATTACATTATACCTCATGTAGATATAGTGCTAATGATATTGTTATTAAATGAACATTGATCTGTGGGAATGAATCAGTATATTACATTATATCGAATGTAGATATAGTACTAATGATATTGGTATTAAATGTACATTGATCTGTGGGAAGGAATCCGTATATTACATTATACCTAATGTCGATATGGTAATAACGATATTGTTTTTAAATGTACATTGAGCTGTGTGAATGAAGCAGTATATTGCATTATATCTCAGGCAGATATTTTGCTAATGATATTGTTATTAAATGTACATCGATCTGTGGGAATGAATCAGTATATTACATTATATCGAATGTAGATATAGTACAAGTGATGGTGTTATTAAATGTACATTGATCTGTGCGTAGTAATCAGTATATTACATTATATCTAATGTAGATATGATAATAATAATATTGTTATTAATTGTATATTACATATCTAATGTAGATATAGTACTAATGATATTAAGATTAAATGTACATTGATCTGTGGGAATGAATCAGTATATTACATTATACCTCATGTAGATATAGTGCTAATGATATTGTTATTAAATGAACATTGGTCTGTGGGAATGAATCAGTATATTACATTATATCGAATGTAGATATAGTCCCAATGATATTGTTATTAACTGTACATTGATCTGTGGGAATGAATCAGTATATTACATTATATCGAAGGTACATATAGTACTAATGATATTGGTATTATATGTACATTGTTCTGTTGGAATGAATCTGTACATGACATTATATCTATTGTAGATATAGTAATAATGTTATTGTTATTAAATGTACATTGATCTGTGGGAATGAATCAGTATAATACATTATATCGAATGTAGATATAGTACTAATGATATTGTTATTAAATCTACATTACATATCTAATGTAGGTATAGTACTAATGATATTGGTATTATATGTACATTGATCTGTGGGAATGAATCAGTGTATTACATTATATCGAATGTAGATATAGTGCTAATGATGTTGTTATTAAATGTACATTGATCTGTGGGAATAAATCAGTATATAACATTATATCGGATGTAGATATAGTACTAACGATATTGTTATTAAATCTGCATTACATATCTAATGTAGGTATAGTACTAATGATATTGGTATTATGTGTACATTGATCTGTGGGAATGAATCAGTATATTCCATTATACCTCATGTAGATATAGTGCTAATGATATTGTTATTAAATGTACATTGATCTGTGGGAATAAATCAGTATATAACATTATATCGGATGTAGATATAGTACTAACGATATTGTTATTAAATCTACATTACATATCTAATGTAGGTATAGTACTAATGATATTGTTATTAAATGAACATTGATCTGTGGGAATGAATCAGTATATTACATTATATCGAATGTAGATATAGTACTAATGATATTGGTATTAAATGTACATTGATCTGTGGGAAGGAATCCGTATATTACATTATACCTAATGTAGATATGGTAATAACGATATTGTTTTTAAATGTACATTGAGCTGTGTGAATGAAGCAGTATATTGCATTATATCTCAGGCAGATATTTTGCTAATGATATTGTTATTAAATGTACATCGATCTGTGGGAATGAATCAGTATATTACATTATATCGAATGTAGATATAGTACAAGTGATGGTGTTATTAAATGTACATTGATCTGTGGGTAGTAATCAGTATATTACATTATATCTAATGTAGATATGATAATAATAATATTGTTATTAATTGTATATTACATATCTAATGTAGATATAGTACTAATGATATTAAGATTAAATGTATATTGATCTGTGGGAATGAATCAGTATATTACATTATACCTCATGTAGATATAGTGCTAATGATATTGTTATTAAATGAACATTGGTCTGTGGGAATGAATCAGTATATTACATTATATCGAATGTAGATATAGTCCCAATGATATTGTTATTAACTGTACATTGATCTGTGGGAATGAATCAGTATATTACATTATATCGAAGGTACATATAGTACTAATGATATTGGTATTATATGTACATTGTTCTGTTGGAATGAATCTGTACATGACATTATATCTATTGTAGATATAGTAATAATGGTATTGTTATTAAATGTACATTGATCTGTGGGAATGAATCAGTATAATACATTATATCGAATGTAGATATAGTACTAATGATATTGTTATTAAATCTACATTACATATCTAATGTAGGTATAGTACTAATGATATTGGTATTATATGTACATTGATCTGTGGGAATGAATCAGTGTATTACATTATATCGAATGTAGATATAGTGCTAATGATGTTGTTATTAAATGTACATTGATCTGTGTGTAGTAACCAGTATATTACATTATATCTAATGTAGATATGATAATAATAATATTGTTATTAATTGTATATTACATATCTAATGTAGATATAGTACTAATGATATTGGCATTAAATATACTTTGATCTATGGGAATGAATCAGTATATTACATTATATCGAATGTAGATATAGTACGAATGATATTGTTATTAAATCTACATTACATATCTAATGTAGGTATAGTACTAATGATATTGGTATTATGTGTACATTGATCTGTGGGAATGAATCAGTATATTACATTATACCTCATCTGGATATAGTGCTAATGATATTGTTATTAAATGTACATTGATCTGTGGGTATAAATCAGTATATAACATTATATCGGATGTAGATATAGTACTAACGATATTGTTATTAAATCTACATTACATATCTAATGTAGGTATAGTACTAATGATATTGTTATTAAATGTGCATTGATCTGTGGGAACGAATCAGTATATTACATTATATCTAATGTAGATATATTACTAATGATATTGTTATTAAATGAACATTGATCTGTGGGAATGAATCAGTATATTACATTATATCGAATGTAGATATAGTCCCAATGATATTGTTATTAAGTGTACATTGATCTGTGGGAATGAATCAGTATATTACATTATATCGAAGGTACATATAGTACTAATGATATTGGTATTATATGTACATTGTTCTGTTGGAATGAATCTGTACATGACATTATATCTATTGTAGATATAGTAATAATGGTATTGTTATTAAATGTACATTGATCTGTGGGAACGAATCAGTATATTACATTATATCGAATGTACATATAGTACTAATGATATTGGTATTATATGTACACTGATCTGTTGGAATGAATCTGTACATGACATTATATCTATTGTAGATATAGTAATAATGATATTGTTATTAAATGTACATTGATCTGTGGGAATGAATCAGTATAATACATTATATCGAATGTAGATATAGTACTAATGATATTGTTATTAAATCTACATTACATATCTAATGTAGGTATAGTACTAATGATATTGTTATTAAATCTACATTACATATCTAATGTAGGTATAGTACTAATGATATTGGTATTATATGTACATTGATCTGTGGGAATGAATCAGTGTATTACATTATATCGAATGTAGATATAGTGCTAATGATGTTGTTATTAAATGTACATTGATCTGTGTGTAGTAACCAGTATATTACATTATATCTAATGTAGATATGATAATAATAATATTGTTATTAATTGTATATTACATATCTAATGTAGATATAGTACTAATGATATTCGCATTAAATATACTTTGATCTGTGGGAATGAATCAGTATATTACATTATAACGAATGTAGATATAGTACTAATGATATTGTTATTAAATCTACATTACATATCTAATGTAGGTATAGTACTAATGATATTGGTATTATATGTACATTGATCTGTGGGAATGAATCAGTATATTACATTATACCTCATGTAGATATAGTGCTAATGATATTGTTATTAAATGAACATTGATCTGTGGGAATGAATCAGTATATTACATTATATCGAATGTAGATATAGTACTAATGATATTGGTATTAAATGTACATTGATCTGTGGGAAGGAATCCGTATATTACATTATACCTAATGTAGATATGGTAATAACGATATTGTTTTTAAATGTACATTGATCTGTGTGAGAGAAGCAGTATATTACATTATATCTCAGGCAGATATTTTGCTAATGATATTGTTATTAAATGTACATTGATCTGTGGGAATGAATCAGAATATTACATTATATCGAATGTAGATATAGTACCAATGATATTGTTATTAAATGTACATTGATCTGTGGGAATGAATCAGTATATTACATTATATCGAATGTAGATATAGTACAACTGATGGTGTTATTAAATGCACATTGATCTGTGGGTAGTAATCAGTATATTACATTATATCTAATGTAGATATGATAATAATAATATTGTTATTAATTGTATATTACATATCTGATGTAGATATAGTACTAATGATATTAACATTAAATGTACATTGATCTGTGGGAATGAATCAGTATATTACATTATACCTCATGTAGATATAGTGCTAATGATATTGTTATTAAATGAACATTGATCTGTGGGAATGAATCAGTATATTACATTATATCGAATGTAGATATAGTCCCAATGATATTGTTATTAAGTGTACATTGATCTGTGGAAATGAATCAGTATATTACATTATACCTTATGTAGATATAGTGCTAATGATATTGTTATTAAATGTACATTGATCTGTGGGAATGAAACAGTATATTACATTATATCGAATGTAGATATAGTGCTAATGATGTTGTTATTAAATGTACATTGATCTGTGTGTAGTAACCAGTATATTACATTATATCTAATGTAGATATGATAATAATAATATTGTTATTAATTGTATATTACATATCTAATGTAGATATAGTACTAATGATATTCGCATTAAATATACTTTGATCTGTGGGAATGAATCAGTATATTACATTATAACGAATGTAGATATAGTACTAATGATATTGTTATTAATTCTACATTACATATCTAATGTAGGTATAGTACTAATGATATTGGTATTATATGTACATTGATCTGTGGGAATGAATCAGTATATTACATTATACCTCATGTAGATATAGTGCTAATGATATTGTTATTAAATGAACATTGATCTGTGGGAATGAATCAGTATATTACATTATATCGAATGTAGATATAGTCCCAATGATATTGTTATTAAGTGTACATTGATCTGTGGAAATGAATCAGTATATTACATTATATCGAATGTACATATAGTACTGATGATATTGGTATTATATGTACATTGTTCTGTTGGAATGAATCTGTACATGACATTATATCTATTGTAGATATAGTAATAATGGTATTGATATTAAATGTACATTGATCTGTGGGAATGAATCAGTATAATACATTATATCGAATGTAGATATATTACTAATGATATTGTTATTAAATGTACATTGATCTGTGAGAATGAATCAGTATATTACATTATATCGAGTGTAGATATAGTACAAGTGATGGTGTTATTAAATGTACATTGATCTGTGGGTAGTAATCAGTATATTACATTATATCTAATGTAGATATGGTAATAATAATATTGTTATTAATTGTATATTACATATCTAATGTAGATATATTACTAATGATATTCGCATTAAATATACTTTGATCTGTGGGAATGAATCAGTATATTACATTATAACGAATGTAGATATAGTACTAATGATATTGTTATTAAATCTACATTACATATCTAATGTAGGTATAGTACTAATGATATTGGTATTATATGTACATTGATCTGTGGGAATGAATCAGTATATTACATTATACCTCATGTAGATATAGTGCTAACGATATTGTTATTAAATGAACATTGATCTGTGGGAATGAATCAGTATATTACATTATATCGAATGTAGGTATAGTACCAATGATATTTTTATTAAATGTACATTGATCTGTGGGAATGAATCAGTATATTACATTATATCGAATGTAGATATAGTGCTAATGATGTTGTTATTAAATGTACATTGATCTGTGGGTAGTAATCAGTATATCACATTATATGTAATGTAGATACGATAATAATAATATTGTTACTAATTGTATATTACATATCTAATGTAGATATAGTACTAATGATATTAACATTAAATGTACATTGATCTGTGGGAATGAATCAGTATATAACATTATATCGAATGTAGATATAGTACTAATGATATTGTTAATAAATGTACATTGATCTGTGGGAATGAATCAGTATATTACATTATATCGAATGTAGATATAGTGCTAATGATGTTGTTATTAAATGTACATTGATCTGTGTGTAGTAACCAGTATATTACATTATATCGAATGTAGATATAGTACTAATGATATTGGTATTAAATGTACATTGATCTGTGGGAAGGAATCCGTATATCACATTATACCTAATGTAGATATGGTAATAACGATATTGTTTTTAAATGTACATTGATCTGTGTGAATGAAGCAGTATATTACATTATATCTCAGGCAAATATTTTGCTAATGATATTGTTATTAAATGTACATTGATCTGTGGGAATGAATCGGTATATTACATTATATCGAATGTAGATATAGTACCAATGATATTGTTATTAAATGTACATTGATCTGTGGGAATGAATCAGTATATTACATTATATCGAATGTACATATAGTACTAATGATATTGTTATTAAATCTACATTACATATCTAATGTATGTATAGTACTAATGATATTGTTATTAAATGTTCATTGATCTGTGGGAACGAATCAGTATATTACATTATATCTAATGTAGATATATTACTAATGATATTGTTATTAAATGAACATTGATCTGTGGGAATGAATCAGTATATTACATTATATCGAATGTAGATATAGTCCCAATGATATTGTTATTAAGTGTGCATTGATCTGTGGGAATGAATCAGTATATTACATTATATCGAATGTACATATAGTACTAATGATATTGGTATTATATGTACATTGTTCTGTTGGAATGAATCTGTACATGACATTATATCTATTGTAGATACAGTAATAATGGTATTGTCATTAAATGTACATTGATCTGTGGGAATGAATCAGTATAATACATTATATCGAATGTAGATATAGTACGAATGATATTGTTATTAAATCTACATTACATATCTAATGTAGGTATAGTACTAATGATATTGGTATTATATGTACATTGATCTGTGGGAATGAATCAGTATATTACATTATATCGAATGTTGATATAGTACAAGTGATGGTGTTATTAAATGTACATTGATCTGTGGGTAGTAATCAGTATATTACATTATATCTAATGTAGATATGATAATAATAATATTGTTATTAATTGTATATTACATATCTAATGTAGATATAGTACTAATGATATTAACATTAAATGTACATTGATCTGTGGGAATGAACCAGTATATTACATTATACCTCATGTAGATATAGTGCTAAAGATATTGTTATTAAATGTACATTGATGTGGGGGTAGTAATCAGTATATTACATTATATCTAATGTAGATATGATAATAATAATATTGTTATTAATTGTATATTACATATCTAATGTAGATATAGTACTAATGATATTAACATTAAATGTACATTGATCTGTGAGAATGAATCAGTATATTACATTATATCGAATGTAGATATAGTGCTGATGATGTTGTTATTAAATGTACATTGATCTGTGGGTAGTAATCAGTATATTACATTATATCTAATGTAGATATGATAATAATAATATTGTTATTAATTGTGTATTACATATCTAACGTAGATATAGTACTAATGATATTGACATTAAATGTACTTTGATCTGTGGGAATGAATCAGTATATTACATTATATCTAATGTAGATATATTACTAATGATATTGTTATTAAATGTACATTGATCTGTGGGAATGAATCAGCATATTACATTATATCGAATGTAGATATTGTACCAATGATATTGTTATTAAATGTACATTGATCTGTGGGAATGAATCAGTATATTACATTATATCGAATGTAGATATAGTACAAGTGATGGTGTTATTAAATGTACATTGATCTGTGGGTAGTAATCAGTATATTACATTATATCTAATGTAGATATGATAATAATAATATTGTTATTAATTGTATATTACATATCTAATGTAGATATAGTACTAATGATATTAACATTAAATGTACATTGATCTGTGGGAATGAATCAGTATATTACATTATACCTCATGTAGATATAGTACTAATGATATTAAGATTAAATGTACATTGATCTGTGGGAATGAATCAGTATATTACATTATACCTCATGTAGATATAGTGCTAATGATATTGTTATTAAATGAACATTGGTCTGTGGGAATGAATCAGTATATTACATTATATCGAATGTAGATATAGTCCCAATGATATTGTTATTAACTGTACATTGATCTGTGGGAATGAATCAGTATATTACATTATATCGAATGTACATATAGTACTAATGATATTGGTATTATATGTACATTGTTCTGTTCGAATGAATCTGTACATGACATTATATCTATTGTAGATATAGTAATAATGGTATTGTTATTAAATGTACATTGATCTGTGGGAATGAATCAGTATAATACATTATATCGAATGTAGATATAGTACTAATGATATTGTTATTCAATCTACATTACATATCTAATGTAGGTATAGTACTAATGATATTGGTATTATATGTACATTGATCTGTGGGAACGAATCAGTATATTACATTATATCGAATGTACATATAGTACTAATGATATTGGTATTATATGTACACTGATCTGTTGGAATGAATCTGTACATGACATTATATCTATTGTAGATATAGTAATAATGATATTGTTATTAAATGTACATTGATCTGTGGGAATGAATCAGTATAATACATTATATCGAATGTAGATATAGTACTAATGATATTGTTATTAAATCTACATTACATATCTAATGTAGGTATAGTACTAATGATATTGTTATTAAATCTACATTACATATCTAATGTAGGTATAGTACTAATGATATTGGTATTATATGTACATTGATCTGTGGGAATGAATCAGTGTATTACATTATATCGAATGTAGATATAGTGCTAATGATGTTGTTATTAAATGTACATTGATCTGTGTGTAGTAACCAGTATATTACATTATATCTAATGTAGATATGATAATAATAATATTGTTATTAATTGTATATTACATATCTAATGTAGATATAGTACTAATGATATTCGCATTAAATATACTTTGATCTGTGGGAATGAATCAGTATATTACATTATAACGAATGTAGATATAGTACTAATGATATTGTTATTAAATCTACATTACATATCTAATGTAGGTATAGTACTAATGATATTGGTATTATATGTACATTGATCTGTGGGAATGAATCAGTATATTACATTATACCTCATGTAGATATAGTGCTAATGATATTGTTATTAAATGAACATTGATCTGTGGGAATGAATCAGTATATTACATTATATCGAATGTAGATATAGTACTAATGATATTGGTATTGAATGTACATTGATCTGTGGGAAGGAATCCGTATATTACATTATACCTAATGTAGATATGGTAATAACGATATTGTTTTTAAATGTACATTGATCTGTGTGAGAGAAGCAGTATATTACATTATATCTCAGGCAGATATTTTGCTAATGATATTGTTATTAAATGTACATTGATCTGTGGGAATGAATCAGAATATTACATTATATCGAATGTAGATATAGTACCAATGATATTGTTATTAAATGTACATTGATCTGTGGGAATGAATCAGTATATTACATTATATCGAATGTAGATATAGTACAACTGATGGTGTTATTAAATGCACATTGATCTGTGGGTAGTAATCAGTATATTACATTATATCTAATGTAGATATGATAATAATAATATTGTTATTAATTGTATATTACATATCTGATGTAGATATAGTACTAATGATATTAACATTAAATGTACATTGATCTGTGGGAATGAATCAGTATATTACATTATACCTCATGTAGATATAGTGCTAATGATATTGTTATTAAATGAACATTGATCTGTGGGAATGAATCAGTATATTACATTATATCGAATGTACATATAGTACTAATGATATTGGTATTATATGTACATTGTTCTGTTCGAATGAATCTGTACATGACATTATATCTATTGTAGATATAGTAATAATGGTATTGTTATTAAATGTACATTGATCTGTGGGAATGAATCAGTATAATACATTATATCGAATGTAGATATAGTACTAATGATATTGTTATTCAATCTACATTACATATCTAATGTAGGTATAGTACTAATGATATTGGTATTATATGTACATTGATCTGTGGGAACGAATCAGTATATTACATTATATCGAATGTACATATAGTACTAATGATATTGGTATTATATGTACACTGATCTGTTGGAATGAATCTGTACATGACATTATATCTATTGTAGATATAGTAATAATGATATTGTTATTAAATGTACATTGATCTGTGGGAATGAATCAGTATAATACATTATATCGAATGTAGATATAGTACTAATGATATTGTTATTAAATCTACATTACATATCTAATGTAGGTATAGTACTAATGATATTGTTATTAAATCTACATTACATATCTAATGTAGGTATAGTACTAATGATATTGGTATTATATGTACATTGATCTGTGGGAATGAATCAGTGTATTACATTATATCGAATGTAGATATAGTGCTAATGATGTTGTTATTAAATGTACATTGATCTGTGTGTAGTAACCAGTATATTACATTATATCTAATGTAGATATGATAATAATAATATTGTTATTAATTGTATATTACATATCTAATGTAGATATAGTACTAATGATATTCGCATTAAATATACTTTGATCTGTGGGAATGAATCAGTATATTACATTATAACGAATGTAGATATAGTACTAATGATATTGTTATTAAATCTACATTACATATCTAATGTAGGTATAGTACTAATGATATTGGTATTATATGTACATTGATCTGTGGGAATGAATCAGTATATTACATTATACCTCATGTAGATATAGTGCTAATGATATTGTTATTAAATGAACATTGATCTGTGGGAATGAATCAGTATATTACATTATATCGAATGTAGATATAGTACTAATGATATTGGTATTAAATGTACATTGATCTGTGGGAAGGAATCCGTATATTACATTATACCTAATGTAGATATGGTAATAACGATATTGTTTTTAAATGTACATTGATCTGTGTGAGAGAAGCAGTATATTACATTATATCTCAGGCAGATATTTTGCTAATGATATTGTTATTAAATGTACATTGATCTGTGGGAATGAATCAGAATATTACATTATATCGAATGTAGATATAGTACCAATGATATTGTTATTAAATGTACATTGATCTGTGGGAATGAATCAGTATATTACATTATATCGAATGTAGATATAGTACAACTGATGGTGTTATTAAATGCACATTGATCTGTGGGTAGTAATCAGTATATTACATTATATCTAATGTAGATATGATAATAATAATATTGTTATTAATTGTATATTACATATCTGATGTAGATATAGTACTAATGATATTAACATTAAATGTACATTGATCTGTGGGAATGAATCAGTATATTACATTATACCTCATGTAGATATAGTGCTAATGATATTGTTATTAAATGAACATTGATCTGTGGGAATGAATCAGTATATTACATTATATCGAATGTAGATATAGTCCCAATGATATTGTTATTAAGTGTACATTGATCTGTGGAAATGAATCAGTATATTACATTATACCTTATGTAGATATAGTGCTAATGATATTGTTATTAAATGTACATTGATCTGTGGGAATGAAACAGTATATTACATTATATCGAATGTAGATATAGTGCTAATGATGTTGTTATTAAATGTACATTGATCTGTGTGTAGTAACCAGTATATTACATTATATCTAATGTAGATATGATAATAATAATATTGTTATTAATTGTATATTACATATCTAATGTAGATATAGTACTAATGATATTCGCATTAAATATACTTTGATCTGTGGGAATGAATCAGTATATTACATTATAACGAATGTAGATATAGTACTAATGATATTGTTATTAATTCTACATTACATATCTAATGTAGGTATAGTACTAATGATATTGGTATTATATGTACATTGATCTGTGGGAATGAATCAGTATATTACATTATACCTCATGTAGATATAGTGCTAATGATATTGTTATTAAATGAACATTGATCTGTGGGAATGAATCAGTATATTACATTATATCGAATGTAGATATAGTACTAATGATATTGGTATTAAATGTACATTGATCTGTGGGAAGGAATCCGTATATTACATTATACCTAATGTCGATATGGTAATAACGATATTGTTTTTAAATGTACATTGAGCTGTGTGAATGAAGCAGTATATTGCATTATATCTCAGGCAGATATTTTGCTAATGATATTGTTATTAAATGTACATCGATCTGTGGGAATGAATCAGTATATTACATTATATCGAATGTAGATATAGTACAAGTGATGGTGTTATTAAATGTACATTGATCTGTGCGTAGTAATCAGTATATTACATTATATCTAATGTAGATATGATAATAATAATATTGTTATTAATTGTATATTACATATCTAATGTAGATATAGTACTAATGATATTAAGATTAAATGTACATTGATCTGTGGGAATGAATCAGTATATTACATTATACCTCATGTAGATATAGTGCTAATGATATTGTTATTAAATGAACATTGGTCTGTGGGAATGAATCAGTATATTACATTATATCGAATGTAGATATAGTCCCAATGATATTGTTATTAACTGTACATTGATCTGTGGGAATGAATCAGTATATTACATTATATCGAAGGTACATATAGTACTAATGATATTGGTATTATATGTACATTGTTCTGTTGGAATGAATCTGTACATGACATTATATCTATTGTAGATATAGTAATAATGTTATTGTTATTAAATGTACATTGATCTGTGGGAATGAATCAGTATAATACATTATATCGAATGTAGATATAGTACTAATGATATTGTTATTAAATCTACATTACATATCTAATGTAGGTATAGTACTAATGATATTGGTATTATATGTACATTGATCTGTGGGAATGAATCAGTGTATTACATTATATCGAATGTAGATATAGTGCTAATGATGTTGTTATTAAATGTACATTGATCTGTGGGAATAAATCAGTATATAACATTATATCGGATGTAGATATAGTACTAACGATATTGTTATTAAATCTGCATTACATATCTAATGTAGGTATAGTACTAATGATATTGGTATTATGTGTACATTGATCTGTGGGAATGAATCAGTATATTCCATTATACCTCATGTAGATATAGTGCTAATGATATTGTTATTAAATGTACATTGATCTGTGGGAATAAATCAGTATATAACATTATATCGGATGTAGATATAGTACTAACGATATTGTTATTAAATCTACATTACATATCTAATGTAGGTATAGTACTAATGATATTGTTATTAAATGAACATTGATCTGTGGGAATGAATCAGTATATTACATTATATCGAATGTAGATATAGTACTAATGATATTGGTATTAAATGTACATTGATCTGTGGGAAGGAATCCGTATATTACATTATACCTAATGTAGATATGGTAATAACGATATTGTTTTTAAATGTACATTGAGCTGTGTGAATGAAGCAGTATATTGCATTATATCTCAGGCAGATATTTTGCTAATGATATTGTTATTAAATGTACATCGATCTGTGGGAATGAATCAGTATATTACATTATATCGAATGTAGATATAGTACAAGTGATGGTGTTATTAAATGTACATTGATCTGTGGGTAGTAATCAGTATATTACATTATATCTAATGTAGATATGATAATAATAATATTGTTATTAATTGTATATTACATATCTAATGTAGATATAGTACTAATGATATTAAGATTAAATGTATATTGATCTGTGGGAATGAATCAGTATATTACATTATACCTCATGTAGATATAGTGCTAATGATATTGTTATTAAATGAACATTGGTCTGTGGGAATGAATCAGTATATTACATTATATCGAATGTAGATATAGTCCCAATGATATTGTTATTAACTGTACATTGATCTGTGGGAATGAATCAGTATATTACATTATATCGAAGGTACATATAGTACTAATGATATTGGTATTATATGTACATTGTTCTGTTGGAATGAATCTGTACATGACATTATATCTATTGTAGATATAGTAATAATGGTATTGTTATTAAATGTACATTGATCTGTGGGAATGAATCAGTATAATACATTATATCGAATGTAGATATAGTACTAATGATATTGTTATTAAATCTACATTACATATCTAATGTAGGTATAGTACTAATGATATTGGTATTATATGTACATTGATCTGTGGGAATGAATCAGTGTATTACATTATATCGAATGTAGATATAGTGCTAATGATGTTGTTATTAAATGTACATTGATCTGTGTGTAGTAACCAGTATATTACATTATATCTAATGTAGATATGATAATAATAATATTGTTATTAATTGTATATTACATATCTAATGTAGATATAGTACTAATGATATTGGCATTAAATATACTTTGATCTATGGGAATGAATCAGTATATTACATTATATCGAATGTAGATATAGTACGAATGATATTGTTATTAAATCTACATTACATATCTAATGTAGGTATAGTACTAATGATATTGGTATTATGTGTACATTGATCTGTGGGAATGAATCAGTATATTACATTATACCTCATCTGGATATAGTGCTAATGATATTGTTATTAAATGTACATTGATCTGTGGGTATAAATCAGTATATAACATTATATCGGATGTAGATATAGTACTAACGATATTGTTATTAAATCTACATTACATATCTAATGTAGGTATAGTACTAATGATATTGTTATTAAATGTGCATTGATCTGTGGGAACGAATCAGTATATTACATTATATCTAATGTAGATATATTACTAATGATATTGTTATTAAATGAACATTGATCTGTGGGAATGAATCAGTATATTACATTATATCGAATGTAGATATAGTCCCAATGATATTGTTATTAAGTGTACATTGATCTGTGGGAATGAATCAGTATATTACATTATATCGAAGGTACATATAGTACTAATGATATTGGTATTATATGTACATTGTTCTGTTGGAATGAATCTGTACATGACATTATATCTATTGTAGATATAGTAATAATGGTATTGTTATTAAATGTACATTGATCTGTGGGAATGAATCAGTATAATACATTATATCGAATGTAGATATAGTACTAATGATATTGTTATTAAATCTACATTACATATCTAATGTAGGTATAGTACTAATGATATTGGTATTATATGTACATTGATCTGTGGGAATGAATCAGTGTATTACATTATATCGAATGTAGATATAGTGCTAATGATGTTGTTATTAAATGTACATTGATCTGTGTGTAGTAACCAGTATATTACATTATATCTAATGTAGATATGATAATAATAATATTCTTATTAATTGTATATTACATATCTAATGTAGATATAGTACTAATGATATTGGCATTAAATATACTTTGATCTATGGGAATGAATCAGTATATTACATTATATCGAATGTAGATATAGTACGAATGATATTGTTATTAAATCTACATTACATATCTAATGTAGGTATAGTACTAATGATATTGGTATTATGTGTACATTGATCTGTGGGAATGAATCAGTATATTACATTATACCTCATGTAGATATAGTGCTAATGATATTGTTATTAAATGTACATTGATCTGTGGGAATAAATCAGTATATAACATTATATCGGATGTAGATATAGTACTAACGATATTGTTATTAAATCTACATTACATATCTAATGTAGGTATAGTACTAATGATATTGTTATTAAATGTGCATTGATCTGTGGGAACGAATCAGTATATTACATTATATCTAATGTAGATATATTACTAATGATATTGTTATTAAATGAACATTGATCTGTGGGAATGAATCAGTATATTACATTATATCGAATGTAGATATAGTCCCAATGATATTGTTATTAAGTGTGCATTGATCTGTGGGAATGAATCAGTATATTACATTATATCGAATGTACATATAGTACTAATGATATTGGTATTATATGTACATTGTTCTGTTGGAATGAATCTGTACATGACATTATATCTATTGTAGATATAGTAATAATGGTATTGTCATTAAATGTACATTGATCTGTGGGAATGAATCAGTATAATACATTATATCGAATGTAGATATAGTACGAATGATATTGTTATTAAATCTACATTACATATCTAATGTAGGTATAGTACTAATGATATTGGTATTATATGTACATTGATCTGTGGGAATGAATCAGTGTATTACATTATATCGAATGTAGATATAGTGCTAATGATGTTGTTATTAAATGTACATTGATCTGTGTGTAGTAACCAGTATATTACATTATATCTAATGTAGATATGATAATAATAATATTGTTATTAATTGTATATTACATATCTAATGTAGATATAGTACTAATGATATTAACATTAAATGTACATTGATCTGTGGGAATGAATCAGTATATTACATTATATCGAATGTAGATATAGTGCTGATGATGTTGTTATTAAATGTACATTGATCTGTGGGTAGTAATCAGTATATTACATTATATCTAATGTAGATATGATAATAATAATATTGTATTTAATTGTGTATTACATATCTAACGTAGATATAGTACTAATGATATTGACATTAAATGTACTTTGATCTGTGGGAATGAATCAGTATATTACATTATATCTAATGTAGATATATTACTAATGATATTGTTATTAAATGTACATTGATCTGTGGGAATGAATCAGCATATTACATTATATCGAATGTAGATATTGTACCAATGATATTGTTATTAAATGTACATTGATCTGTGGGAATGAATCAGTATATTACATTATATCGAATGTAGATATAGTACAAGTGATGGTGTTATTAAATGTACATTGATCTGTGGGTAGTAATCAGCATATTACATTATATCTAATGTAGATATGATAATAATAATATTGTTATTAATTGTATATTACATATCTAATGTAGATATAGTACTAATGATATTAACATTAAATGTACATTGATCTGTGGGAATGAATCAGTATATTACATTATACCTCATGTAGATATAGTACTAATGATATTAAGATTAAATGTACATTGATCTGTGGGAATGAATCAGTATATTACATTATACCTCATGTAGATATAGTGCTAATGATATTGTTATTAAATGAACATTGGTCTGTGGGAATGAATCAGTATATTACATTATATCGAATGTAGATATAGTCCCAATGATATTGTTATTAACTGTACATTGATCTGTGGGAATGAATCAGTATATTACATTATATCGAATGTACATATAGTACTAATGATATTGGTATTATATGTACATTGTTCTGTTCGAATGAATCTGTACATGACATTATATCTATTGTAGATATAGTAATAATGGTATTGTTATTAAATGTACATTGATCTGTGGGAATGAATCAGTATAATACATTATATCGAATGTAGATATAGTACTAATGATATTGTTATTCAATCTACATTACATATCTAATGTAGGTATAGTACTAATGATATTGGTATTATATGTACATTGATCTGTGGGAACGAATCAGTATATTACATTATATCGAATGTACATATAGTACTAATGATATTGGTATTATATGTACACTGATCTGTTGGAATGAATCTGTACATGACATTATATCTATTGTAGATATAGTAATAATGATATTGTTATTAAATGTACATTGATCTGTGGGAATGAATCAGTATAATACATTATATCGAATGTAGATATAGTACTAATGATATTGTTATTAAATCTACATTACATATCTAATGTAGGTATAGTACTAATGATATTGTTATTAAATCTACATTACATATCTAATGTAGGTATAGTACTAATGATATTGGTATTATATGTACATTGATCTGTGGGAATGAATCAGTATATTACATTATACCTCATGTAGATATAGTGCTAATGATATTGTTATTAAATGAACATTGATCTGTGGGAATGAATCAGTATATTACATTATATCGAATGTAGATATAGTACTAATGATATTGGTATTGAATGTACATTGATCTGTGGGAAGGAATCCGTATATTACATTATACCTAATGTAGATATGGTAATAACGATATTGTTTTTAAATGTACATTGATCTGTGTGAGAGAAGCAGTATATTACATTATATCTCAGGCAGATATTTTGCTAATGATATTGTTATTAAATGTACATTGATCTGTGGGAATGAATCAGAATATTACATTATATCGAATGTAGATATAGTACCAATGATATTGTTATTAAATATACATTGATCTGTGGGAATGAATCAGTATATTACATTATATCGAATGTAGATATAGTACAACTGATGGTGTTATTAAATGCACATTGATCTGTGGGTAGTAATCAGTACATTACATTATATCTAATGTAGATATGATAATAATAATATTGTTATTAATTGTATATTACATATCTGATGTAGATATAGTACTAATGATATTAACATTAAATGTACATTGATCTGTGGGAATGAATCAGTATATTACATTATACCTCATGTAGATATAGTGCTAATGATATTGTTATTAAATGAACATTGATCTGTGGGAATGAAACAGTATAATACATTATATCGAATGTAGATATAGTCCCAATGATATTGTTATTAAATGAACATTGACCTGTGGGAATGAATCAGTATATTACATTATATCGAATGTAGATATAGTCCCAATGATATTGTTATTAAGTGTACATTGATCTGTGGGAATGAATCAGTATATTACATTATATCGAATGTACATATAGTACTAATGATATTGGTATTATATGTACATTGTTCTGTTGGAATGAATCTGTACATGACCCTATATCTATTGTAGATATAGTAATAATGATATTGTTATTAAATGTACATTGATCTGTGGGAATGAATCAGTATATTACATTATATCGAATGTAGATATAGTGCTAATGATGTTGTTATTAAATGTACATTGATCTGTGGGTAATAATCAGTATATCACATTATATCTAATGTAGATATGATAATAATAATATTGTTATTAATTGTATATTACATATCTAATGTAGATATAGTACTAATGATATTAACATTAAATGTACATTGATCTGTGGGAATGAATCAGTATATTACATTATACATCATGTAGATATAGTGCTAACGATATTGTTATTAAATGAACATTGATCTGTGGGAATGAATCAGTATATTACATTATATCGTATGTAGATATAGTACCAATGATATTGTTATTAAGTGTACATTGATCTGTGGGAATGAATAAGTATATTACATTATATCGAATGTAGATATAGTGCTAATGATGTTGTTCTTAAATGTACATTGATCTGTGGGTAGTAGTCAGTATATTATATTATATCTAATGTAGATATGGTACTAATGATATTGTTATTAAATGTACATTGATCTGTGGGAATGAATCAGTGTATTACATTATATCGAATGTAGATATAGTGCTAATGATGTTGTTATTAAATGTACATTGATCTGTGTGTAGTAACCAGGATATTACATTATATCTAATGTAGATATGATAATAATAATATTGTTATTAATTGTATATTACATATCTAATGTAGATATAGTACTAATGATATTGGCATTAAATATACTTTGATCTGTGGGAATGAATCAGTATATTACATTATATCGAATGTAGATATAGTACTACTGATATTGGTGTTATATGTACATTGATCTGTTGGAATGAATCTGTACATGACATTATATCGAATGTAGATATAGTACTAATGATATTGTTATTAAATGTACATTGATCTGTGGGAATGAATCAGTCTATTACATTATATCGAATGTAGATATAGTACTAACGATATTGTTATTAAATCTACATTACATATCTAATGTAGGTATAGTACTAATGATATTGTTATTAAATGTGCATTGATCTGTGGGAACGAATGAGTATATTACATTATATCTAATGTAGATATATTACTAATGATATTGTTATTAAATGTACATTGATCTGTGGGAATGAATCAGTATATTACATTTTATCGAATGTAGATATAGTACCAATGATATTGTTATTAAATGTACATTGATCTGTGGGAATGAATCTGTGTATTACATTATATCGAATGTAGATATAGTACCAATGATATTGTTATTAAGTGTACATTGATCTGTGGGAATGAATCAGTATATTACATTATATCGAATGTAGATATAGTACGAATGATATTGTTATTAAATCTACATTACATATCTAATGTAGGTATAGTACTAATGCTATTGGTATTATATGTACATTGATCTGTGGGAATGAATCAGTATATTACATTATACCTCATGTAGATATAGTGCTAATGATATTGGTGTTATATGTACATTGATCTGTTGGAATGAATCTGTACATGACATTATATCGGATGTAGATATAGTACTAATGATATTGTTATTAAATGTACATTGATCTGTGGGAATGAATCAGTCTATTACATTATATCGAATGTAGATATAGTACCAATGATATTGTTATTAAATGTACATTGATCTGTGGGAATGAATCAGTATATTACATTATATCGAATGTAGATATAGTACTAATGATATTGTTATTAAATCTACATTACATATCTAATGTAGATATATTACTAATGATATTGTTATTAAGTGTACATTGATCTGTGGGAATGAATCAGTATATTACATTATATCGAAAGTAGATATAGTACTAATGATATTGGTATTAAATGTACATTGATCTGTGGGTAGGAATCCGTATATTACATTATACCTAATGTAGATATGGTAATAACGATATTGTTTTTAAATGTACATTGATCTGTGTGAATGAAGCAGTATATTACATTATATCTCAGGCAGATATTTTGCTAATGATATTGTTATTAAATGTACATTGATCTGTGGGAATGAATCAGTATATTACATTATACCTAATGTAGATATAGTAATAATGATATTGTTATCAAATGTACATTGATCTGTGGGAATGAATCAGTATATAACATTGTGTCGAATGTAGATATAGTACTAACGATATTGTTAGTAAATCTACATTACATATCTAATGTAGGTATAGTACTAATGATATTGTTATTAAATGTGCATTGATCTGTGGGAACGAATCAGTATATTACATTATATCTAATGTAGATATATTACTAATGATATTGTTATTAAGTGTACATTGATCTGTGGGAATGAATCAGTATATTACATTATATCGAATGTACATATAGTACTAATGATATTGTTATTAAATGAACATTGATCTGTGGGAATGAATCAGTCTATTACATTATATCGAATGTAGATATAGTACCAATGATATTGTTATTAAATGTACATTGATCTGTGGGAATGAATCAGTATATTACATTATATCGAATGTAGATATAGTACTAATGATATTGTTATTAAATCTACATTAAATATCTAATGTAGGTATGGTACTAATGATATTGTTATTAAATGTACATTGATCTGTGAGAATGAATCAGTCTATTACATTATATCTAATGTAGATATGGTAATAATAATATTGTTATTAACTGTACATTACATATCTAATGTAGATATAGTACTAATGATATTGGCATTAAATATACTTTGATCTGTGGGAATGAATCAGTATATTACATTATATCGAATGTAGATATAGTGCTAATGATGTTGTTCTTAAATGTACATTGATCTGTGGGTAGTAGTCAGTATATTATATTATATCTAATGTAGATATGGTACTAATGATATTGTTACTAAATGTACATTGATCTGTGGGAATGAATCAGTCTATTACATTATATCGAATGTAGATATAGTACTAACGATATTGTTATTAAATCTACATTACATATCTAATGTAGGTATAGTACTAATGATATTGTTATTAAATGTGCATTGATCTGTGGGAACGAATGAGTATATTACATTATATCTAATGTAGATATATTACTAATGATATTGTTATTGAATGTACATTGATCTGTGGGAATGAATCAGTATATTACATTTTATCGAATGTAGATATAGTACCAATGATATTGTTATTAAATGTACATTGATCTGTGGGAATGAATCAGTATATTACATTATATCGAATGTAGATATAGTACAAGTGATGGTGTTATTAAATGTACATTGATCTGTGGGTAGTAATCAGTATATTACATTATATCTAATGTAGATATGATAATAATAATATTGTTATTAGTTGTATATTACATATCTAATGTAGATATAGTACTAATGATATTAACATTAAATGTACATTGATCTGTGGGAATGAATCAGTATATTACATTATACCTCATGTAGATATAGTGCTAATGATATTGTTATTAAATGAACATTGATCTGTGGGAATGATTCAGTATATTACATTATATCGAATGTAGATATAGTCCCAATGATATTGTTATTAAGTGTACATTGATCTGTGGGAATGAATCAGTATATTACATTAGATCGAAGGTACATATAGTACTAATGATATTGGTATTAAATGTACATTGATCTGTGGGAAGGAATCCGCATATCACATTATACCTAATGTAGATATGGTAATAACGATATTGTTTTTAAATGTACATTGATCTGTGTGAATGAAGCAGTATATTACATTATATCTCAGGCAGATATTTTGCTAATGATATTGTTATTAAATGAACATTGATCTGTGGGAATGAATCAGTATATTACATTATACCTAATGTAGATATAGTAATAATGATATTGTTATTAAATGTACATTGATCTGTGGGAATGAATCAGTATATTACATTATATCGAATGTAGATATAGTGCTAATGATGTTGTTATTAAATGTACATTGATCTGTGGGTAATAATCAGTATATCACATTATATCTATGTAGATATGATAATAATAATATTGTTATTAATTGTATATTACATATCTAATGTAGATATAGTACTAATGATATTAACATTAAATGTACATTGATCTGTGTGGATGAATCAGTATATCACATTATACCTCATGTAGATATAGTGCTAATGATATTGTTATTAAATGTACATTGATCTGTGGGAATGAATCAGTATATTACATTATATCGAATGTAGATATAGTGCTAATGTTGTTGTTATTAAATGTACATTGATCTGTGGGTAGTAATCAGTATATTACATTATATCTAATGTAGATATGATAATAATAATATTGTTATTAATTGTATATTACATATCTAATGTAGATATAGTACTAATGATATTAACATTAAATGTACATTGATCTGTGGGAATGAATCAGTATATTACATTATATCGAATGTAGATATAGTGCTAATGATGCTGTTATTAAGTGTACATTGATCTGTGGGAATGAATCAGTATATTACATTATATCGAATGTACATATAGTACTAATGATATTGGTATTATGTGTACATTGTTCTGTTGGAATGAATCTGTACATGACATTATATCTATTGTAGATATAGTAATAATGGTATTGTTATTAAATGTACATTGATCTGTGGGAATGAATCAGTATAATACATTATATCGAATGTAGATATAGTACTAATGATATTGTTATTCAATCTACATTACACATCTAATGTAGGTATAGTACTAATGATATTGGTATTATATGTACATTGATCTGTGGGAATGAATCAGTGTATTACATTATATCGAATGTAGATATAGTGCTAATGATGTTGTTATTAAATGTACATTGATCTGTGTGTAGTAATCAGTATATTACATTATATCTAATGTAGATATGATAATAATAATATTGTTATTAATTGTATATTACATATCTAATGTAGATATAGTACTAATGATATTGGCATTAAATATACTTTGATCTGTGGGAATGCATCAGTATATTACATTATATCGAATGTAGATATAGTACGAATGATATTGTTATTAAATCTACATTACATATCTAATGTAGGTATAGTACTAATGATATTGGTATTATATGTACATTGATCTGTGGGAATGAATCAGTATATTACATTATACCTTATGTAGATATAGTGCTAATGATATTGTTATTAAATGTACATTGATCTGTGGGAATGAAACAGTATATTACATTATATCGAATGTAGACATAGTGCTAATGATGTTGTTATTAAATGTACATTGATCTGTGTGTAGTAACCAGTATATTACATTATATCTAATGTAGATATGATAATAATAATATTGTTATTAATTGTATATTACATATCTAATGTAGATATAGTACTAATGATATTCGCATTAAATATACTTTGATCTGTGGGAATGAATCAGCATATTACATTATATCGAATGTAGATATAGTACTAACGATATTGTTATTAAATCTACATTACATATCTAATGTAGGTATAGTACTAATGATATTGTTATTAAATGTGCATTGATCTGTGGGAACGAATCAGTATATTACATTATATCTAATGTAGATATATTACTAATGATATTGTTATTAAATGTACATTGATCTGTGGGAATCAATCAGTATAATACATTATATCGAATGTAGATATAGTACTAATGATATTGTTATTAAATCTACATTGCATATCTAATGTAGGTATAGTACTAATGATATTGGTATTATATGTACATTGATCTGTGGGAATGAATCAGTGTATTACATTATATCGAATGTAGATATAGTGCTAATGATGTTGTTATAAAATGTACATTGATCTGTGTGTAGTAACCAGTATATTACATTATATCTAATGTAGATATGATAATAATAATATTGTTATTAATTGTATATTACATATCTAATGTAGATATAGTACTAATGATATTGGCATTAAATATACTTTGATCTGTGGGAATGAATCAGTATATTACATTATATCGAATGTAGATATAGTACGAATGATATTGTTATTAATTCTACATTACATATCTAATGTAGGTATAGTACTAATGATATTGGTATTATATGTACATTGATCTGTGGGAATGAATCAGTATATTACATTATACCTTATGTAGATATAGTGCTAATGATATTGTTATTAAATGTACATTGATCTGTGGGAATGAAACAGTATATTACATTATATCGAATGTAGGCATAGTGCTAATGATGTTGTTATTAAATGTACATTGATCTGTGTGTAGTAACCAGTATATTACATTATATCTAATGTAGATATGATAATAATAATATTGTTATTAATTGTATATTACATATCTAATGTAGATATAGTACTAATGATATTCGCATTAAATATACTTTGATCTGTGGGAATGAATCAGTATATTACATTATATCGAATGTAGATATAGTACTAACGATATTGTTATTAAATCTACATTACATATCTAATGTAGGTATAGTACTAATGATATTGTTATTAAATGTGCATTGATCTGTGGGAACGAATCAGTATATTACATTATATCTAATGTAGATATATTACTAATGATATTGTTATTAAATGTACATTGATCTGTGGGAATGAATCAGTATATTACATTATATCGAATGTAGATATAGTGCTAATGATGTTGTTACTAAATGTGCATTGATCTGTGGGTAGTGGTCAGTATATTACATTAACTAATGTAGATATGATAATAATAATATTGTTATTAATTGTGTATTACATATCTAACGTAGATATAGTACTAATGATATTAACATTAAATGTACATTGATCTGTGGGAATGAATCAGTATATTACATTATACCTCATGTAGATATAGTGCTAATGATATTGTTATTAAATGAACATTGATCTGTGGGAATGAATCAGTATATTACATTATATCGAATGTAGATATAGTACTAATGATATTGTTATTAAATCTACATTACATATCTAATGTAGGTATAGTACTAATGATATTGTTATTAAATGTGCATTGATCTGTCGGAACGAATCAGTATATTACATTATATCTAATGTAGATATATTTCTAATGATATTGTTATTAAATGTACAAATAATCTGTGGGAATGAATCAGTATATTACATTTTATCGAATGTAGATATAGTACCAATGATATTGTTATTAAATGTACATTGATCTGTGGGAATGAATCAGTATATTACATTATATCGAATGTAGATATAGTACAAGTGATGGTGTTATTAAATGTACATTGATCTGTGGGTAGTAATCAGTATATTACATTATATCTAATGTAGATATGATAATAATAATATTGTTATTAATTGTATATTACATATCTAATGTAGATATAGTACTAATGATATTAACATTAAATGTACATTGATCTGTGGGAATGAATCAGTATATTACATTATACCTCATGTAGATATAGTGCTAATGATATTGTTATTAAATGAACATTGATCTGTGGGAATGAATCAGTATATTACATTATATCGAATGTAGATATAGTCCCAATGATATTGTTATTAAGTGTACATTGATCTGTGGGAATGAATCAGTATATTACATTATATCGAATGTACATATAGTACTAATGATATTGGTATTATGTGTACATTGTTCTGTTGGAATGAATCTGTACATGACATTATATCTATTGTAGATATAGTAATAATGGTATTGTTATTAAATGTACATTGATCTGTGGGAATGAATCAGTATAATACATTATATCGAATGTAGATATAGTACTAATGATATTGTTATTCAATCTACATTACACATCTAATGTAGGTATAGTACTAATGATATTGGTATTATATGTACATTGATCTGTGGGAATGAATCAGTGTATTACATTATATCGAATGTAGATATAGTGCTAATGATGTTGTTATTAAATGTACATTGATCTGTGTGTAGTAACCAGTATATTACATTATATCTAATGTAGATATGATAATAATAATATTGTTATTAATTGTATATTACATATCTAATGTAGATATAGTACTAATGATATTGGCATTAAATATACTTTGATCTGTGGGAATGCATCAGTATATTACATTATATCGAATGTAGATATAGTACGAATGATATTGTTATTAAATCTACATTACATATCTAATGTAGGTATAGTACTAATGATATTGGTATTATATGTACATTGATCTGTGGGAATGAATCAGTATATTACATTATACCTTATGTAGATATAGTGCTAATGATATTGTTATTAAATGTACATTGATCTGTGGGAATGAAACAGTATATTACATTATATCGAATGTAGACATAGTGCTAATGATGTTGTTATTAAATGTACATTGATCTGTGTGTAGTAACCAGTATATTACATTATATCTAATGTAGATATGATAATAATAATATTGTTATTAATTGTATATTACATATCTAATGTAGATATAGTACTAATGATATTCGCATTAAATATACTTTGATCTGTGGGAATGAATCAGCATATTACATTATATCGAATGTAGATATAGTACTAACGATATTGTTATTAAATCTACATTACATATCTAATGTAGGTATAGTACTAATGATATTGTTATTAAATGTGCATTGATCTGTGGGAACGAATCAGTATATTACATTATATCTAATGTAGATATATTACTAATGATATTGTTATTAAATGTACATTGATCTGTGGGAATGAATCAGTATATTACATTATATCGAATGTAGATATAGTGCTAATGATGTTGTTACTAAATGTGCATTGATCTGTGGGTAGTGGTCAGTATATTACATTAACTAATGTAGATATGATAATAATAATATTGTTATTAATTGTGTATTACATATCTAACGTAGATATAGTACTAATGATATTAACATTAAATGTACATTGATCTGTGGGAATGAATCAGTATATTACATTATACCTCATGTAGATATAGTGCTAATGATATTGTTATTAAATGAACATTGATCTGTGGGAATGAATCAGTATATTACATTATATCGAATGTAGATATAGTACTAATGATATTGTTATTAAATCTACATTACATATCTAATGTAGGTATAGTACTAATGATATTGTTATTAAATGTGCATTGATCTGTGGGAACGAATCAGTATATTACATTATATCTAATGTAGATATATTTCTAATGATATTGTTATTAAATGTACAAATAATCTGTGGGAATGAATCAGTATATTACATTTTATCGAATGTAGATATAGTACCAATGATATTGTTATTAAATGTACATTGATCTGTGGGAATGAATCAGTATATTACATTATATCGAATGTAGATATAGTACAAGTGATGGTGTTATTAAATGTACATTGATCTGTGGGTAGTAATCAGTATATTACATTATATCTAATGTTGATATGATAATAATAATATTGTTATTAATTGTATATTACATATCTAATGTAGATATAGTACTAATGATATTAACATTAAATGTACATTGATCTGTGGGAATGAATCAGTATATTACATTATACCTCATGTAGATATAGTGCTAATGATATTGTTATTAAATGAACATTGATCTGTGGGAATGAATCAGTATATTACATTATATCGAATGTAGATATAGTCCCAATGATATTGTTATTAAGTGTACATTGATCTGTGGGAATGAATCAGTATATTACATTATATCGAATGTACATATAGTACTAATGATATTGGTATTATATGTACATTGTTCTGTTGGAATGAATCTGTACATGACCCTATATCTATTGTAGATATAGTAATAATGATATTGTTATTAAATGTACATTGATCTGTGGGAATGAATCAGTATATTACATTATATCGAATGTAGATATAGTGCTAATGATGTTGTTATTAAATGTACATTGATCTGTGGGTAATAATCAGTATATCACATTATATCTAATGTAGATATGATAATAATAATATTGTTATTAATTGTATATTACATATCTAATGTAGATATAGTACTAATGATATTAACATTAAATGTACATTGATCTGTGTGGATGAATCAGTATATCACATTATACCTCATGTAGATATAGTGCTAATGATATTGTTATTAAATGTACATTGATCTGTGGGAATGAATCAGTATATTACATTATATCGAATGTAGATATAGTGCTAATGATGTTGTTATTAAATGTACATTGATCTGTGGGTAGTAATCAGTATATTACATTATATCTAATGTAGATATGATAATAATAATATTGTTATTAATTGTATATTACATATCTAATGTAGATATAGTACTAATGATATTAACATTAAATGTACATTGATCTGTGGGAATGAATCAGTATATTACATTATATCGAATGTAGATATAGTGCTAATGATGTTGTTATTAAATGTACATTGATCTGTGTGTAGTAACCAGTATATTGCATTATATCTAATGTAGATATGATAATAATAATATTGTTATTAATTGTATATTACATATCTAATGTAGATATAGTACTAATGATATTGGCATTAAATATACTTTGATCTGTGGGAATGAATCAGTATATTACATTATATCGAATGTAGATATAGTACGAATGATATTGTTATTAAATCTACATTACATATCTAATGTAGGTATAGTACTAATGATATTGGTATTATATGTACATTGATCTGTGGGAATGAATCAGTATATTACATTATACCTCATGTAGATATGTTGCTAATGATATTGTTATTAAATGTACATTGATCTGTGGGAATGAATCAGTATATAACATTATATCGAATGTAGATATAGTTCTAACGATATTGTTATTAAATCTACATTACATATCTAATGTAGGTATAGTACTAATGATATTGTTATTAAATGTGCATTGATCTGTGGGAACGAATCAGTATATTACATTATATCTAATGTAGATATATTACTAATGATATTGTTATTAAATGTACATTGATCTGTGGGAATCAATCAGTATATTACATTTTATCGAATGTAGATATAGTACCAATGATATTGTTATTAAATGTACATTGATCTGTGGGAATGAATCAGTATATTACATTATATCGAATGTAGATATAGTACAAGTGATGGTGTCATTAAATGTACATTGATCTGTGGGTAGTAATCAGTATATTACATTATATCTAATGTAGATATGATAATAATAATATTGTTATTAATTGTATATTACATATCTAATGTAGATATAGTACTAATGATATTAACATTAAATGTACATTGATCTGTGGGAATGAATCAGTATATTACATTATACCTCATGTAGATATAGTGCTAATGATATTGTTATTAAATGAACATTGATCTGTGGGAATGAATCAGTATAGTACATTATATCGAATGTAGATATAGTCCCAATGATATTGTTATTAAGTGTACATTGATCTGTGGGAATGAATCAGTATATTACATTATATCGAATGTACATATAGTACTAATGATATTGGTATTATATGTACATTGTTCTGTTGGAATGAATCTGTACATGACCCTATATCTATTGTAGATATAGTAATAATGATATTGTTATTAAATGTACATTGATCTGTGGGAATGAATCAGTATATTACATTATATCGAATGTAGATATAGTGCTAATGATGTTGTTATTAAATGTACATTGATCTGTGGGTAATAATCAGTATATCACATTATATCTAATGTAGATATGATAATAATAATATTGTTATTAATTGTATATTACATATCTAATGTAGATATAGTACTAATGATATTAACATTAAATGTACATTGATCTGTGGGAATGAATCAGTATATTACATTATATCGAATGTAGATATAGTACCAATGATATTGTTATTAAGTGTACATTGATCTGTGGGAATGAATAAGTATATTACATTATATCGAATGTAGATATAGTGCTAATGATGTTGTTCTTAAATGTACATTGATCTGTGGGTAGTAGTCAGTATATTATATTATATCTAATGTAGATATGGTACTAATGATATTGTTATTAAATGTACATTGATCTGTGGGAATGAATCAGTGTATTACATTATATCGAATGTAGATATAGTGCTAATGATGTTGTTATTAAATGTACATTGATCTGTGTGTAGTAACCAGGATATTACATTATATCTAATGTAGATATGATAATAATAATATTGTTATTAATTGTATATTACATATCTAATGTAGATATAGTACTAATGATATTGGCATTAAATATACTTTGATCTGTGGGAATGAATCAGTATATTACATTATATCGAATGTAGATATAGTACTACTGATATTGGTGTTATATGTACATTGATCTGTTGGAATGAATCTGTACATGACATTATATCGAATGTAGATATAGTACTAATGATATTGTTATTAAATGTATATTGATCTGTGGGAATGAATCAGTCTATTACATTATATCGAATGTAGATATAGTACTAACGATATTGTTATTAAATCTACATTACATATCTAATGTAGGTATAGTACTAATGATATTGTTATTAAATGTGCATTGATCTGTGGGAACGAATGAGTATATTACATTATATCTAATGTAGATATATTACTAATGATATTGTTATTAAATGTACATTGATCTGTGGGAATGAATCAGTATATTACATTTTATCGAATGTAGATATAGTACCAATGATATTGTTATTAAATGTACATTGATCTGTGGGAATGAATCAGTGTATTACATTATATCGAATGTAGATATAGTACCAATGATATTGTTATTAAGTGTACATTGATCTGTGGGAATGAATCAGTATATTACATTATATCGAATGTAGATATAGTACGAATGATATTGTTATTAAATCTACATTACATATCTAATGTAGGTATAGTACTAATGCTATTGGTATTATATGTACATTGATCTGTGGGCCGGATGCGGACGTCCACCGCAACCCGGCGCGTCCCCAGGTGGCGGATAGGGGAACGTCCAGCAGATATGCTGGTTAGCTGCGAAATAAGGGCCTCGCGTTGAGGCCACGAATAAGCAGTCGCGGACCAAATGGACTAGGGGAAGGAACCCCGAATTAAGAAACCAAATATGGAGCAGTCCAAATATAATACTTCGACTACGGTGCAGGGGAGGGATACCCCAGTACCGGCGCTCAGGGGTGAGAAAGCGGGCCCCGAGGCGTCGTTATCCGACAACCGCAGCGCTATGGTGGTGGCTGACCTGGCCAACATAGTGTATAATGCCACAGGCAGCAAGGTCGCGGATCCTCCTACCCCAGATGATATCTGGGGAAAATTGAAGGAGGTGGACGCAGTGGAATGCGCCCAGTTGACGCGGATGCGTCAAGTCTTGGAAGCAATGAAGGCGGCGACAGAGAAGCAGAGGAATATCGCCAATCCCGTCAAGGAGGGCATCCCCCGCCTTGGCGAGTTGGTCGATCTTCTCTGTTTCAGCAGGATAACGCGCTGCAAAGCGCTCAGGGCGCTTGAAACTTCGGCGCCCATGTCCCCGGCGACACCACCTCCTTCTACTCCGGCCGTTGCTACACCCTCTCAAAAGAGGACGAGGGCAACCCTCTCCAGCCCGGAGGAAAAGGAAGAGGAGAAGAGGAGGAAAACGAGAGCCCAGGGTTCGGAGTCCTGGGCCACGGTCGTAAGGAAGAGAAAGGGAAAGGACGCCTCCGGTAGCCAGAGTGTGCCCGAAGAGGGCAAGGAACTAAAAACCCCGTCCGCACCACAGAAGGGCGGGGGCAAGAACAAAAAAAAGGTGCCGGTGAAAAACCCGGCAACAAAGTCGAAGCCAGCGGAAACGCCGGCGACGATTAAGAAAGGGAAGAAGAAGAAGAAAAGGAAAAACCGGCCGCGCTCCAACAGGAGCGCGGTGGTAGTCAAGCCTACGGAGGGCAAGAGCTACGCGGAAGTTCTCGGGGCAATCCGCACGAAAGTGCGCCCCGAGGAATCCGAGACGGTAATCCGCACGGTCCGGAAAACGAGGGAAGGAGCAATCCTCCTCGAGCTGGAACGTTGCGGAAACCAGGCCGCCCTCCAAACGGCAATCCAGGAGGCCGTGGGGCGGTCCGGGGAGGCCAGGATCCTCACCAGCCGTGTTCGGCTAGAGGTCCTGGACATGGACTGCCTCGCCACTTCCGCGGAAGTGGAGGAAGCGGTGCGGCATATACTCGGCGACGACATGAGCGGTCAGCTCAAGGTGGCCGTTTTCGCGCCAAACGCGCGTGAGATGCGGATGGCGGTCGTCGAGCTCGACGAAACGCCCGCCCGAAAGCTCCTGGAAAAGGGGAAGCTGCGCGTCGGCTGGATCCGTTGCCGTCTACGGCAGCGGACGGACGTGCAGCGCTGCTTCCGTTGCCTTGGATTTGGACACCGGAAGCAGGAGTGCAAGGGGCCGGACCGCAGCGGCCTCTGTTGGAAGTGCGGCCAACAGGGGCACAAGGCGACCGCCTGCACCACCAAACCGCGCTGCTTCCTCTGCTCCGATGGAGCAGAGGGCGCGCAGCCCCCGGAGCACGTTCCAGGCTCCGGGGCATGCAAGGCCTTCCGGGTTGCCCTGGACAAGGCGAAAAATCGGAAAGGACCTTCTTCGTCCTCCAGGGCAACTTAAACAGGAGTAGGGTCGCGGATGATTTGCTGACGCAGCTCGTCCATGAGCACCGCGCTAGCGTAGCGATCATCAGCGAACCCTACCGAATCAGGGCTAACTGGCACGTAGACAGCTCTGGCTCCGCGGCGATTTGGATCATCGACCCCCTTGTAAGGGTCGCAAACCGTGGAGCTGGATGCTGCTACGCGTGGGTGACAACGGAGCAAGCCACATTCGTGAGCTGTTACCTTTCCCCCAACGACAGTAGCCAGAGATTCAGGGACAAGCTCGAAGCTCTTGAGGACGATCTGCGCGATATCCCCGGCGTACTTGTTGTCGCCGGGGACTTTAACGCGCGGGCCATAGAGTGGGGCATGCCGCAACCCAACACTAGAGGTAAACTGGTGTTGGAGATGGCTGCCCGACTCGGCCTTGTCGTCCTCAACGTCGGTACAACACCAACGTACCGGCGACCAGGCTTCGGGTATTCGATCCCCGATATCACGCTGGTGTCGGAGGACCTGGTCCGCAAAGCCGTTGGTTGGAAGGTGATGGATGACTTCACTGGTAGTGATCATCAGTACATCACTTTCCAGCTCATCGACGCGACGCGGAAGCAGTCAGCTGCTAGTGCGCGTCGACCATCTGGCTGGAACGCGGCCAAAATGGACGGTGAAAAATTCGTCGCAACCTTGCTCGACGGCGCTCGGCACATTCCACCAGTGCCCGAGGACGCCAATGACGTCGGCGCGGTGGACGCTTTAGTGGATGCCACCATGGGGCTCATCCACCGCGCATGCGACGCGTCCATGCCTCGCAAGAGGCCTTGGAAAGGCAGGACGCAGGCGTACTGGTGGAACGACCAGATCGCCGAGCTCCGGAGGCTTTGCCATCGATTGCGCAGGTTGGCGCAACGCGCCGCTGGCCGACCCGAGGCGGCGGACAAGGCCACGGCTTACAAAGCCGCCAAGAAGGCCTTAGGCAAAGCTATCCGGACGAGCAAGGAACGCAGCTGGAAGCAGCTCTGCGACGAAGTGGACCAGGATCCTTGGGGGAGGGGCTACAAGCTCGTGATGGGCAAGCTCCGCCCACCCACCCAGGTCATGGATGAGAGGAAGGCGCGAAACGTTGTGGATGCCCTTTTTCCGACACATCCGGTCACTGTCGAGCCCCGACTGACCGATGAGGAGAAGGATATCCCGCCGTTCCGCGCCGTGGAGCTCATGCTTGCGGAACGCAGCATGAAGTCCGGTAAGGCCCCGGGCCCCGACGGCATACCGGCAGAGGCGATTAAGGCAGCTGCACACAACTGCCCTGGCCTCTTGCTCGGGATGTACAACGGGTGCCTGAGAGCAGGAGTCTTCCCAGCCCGGTGGAAGCTGGCACGCCTTGCCTTGATTCCCAAGGGCAGAGGCGACCCCGATTCTCCATCATTTTATCGCCCCCTGTGTATGTTAGACACAGCGGGGAAGATGATGGAGCGCTTGCTCAAGCCGCGATTGGCGGCCGCTATTGAGCAAGCCGGGGGCCTCTCCCACCGGCAGCATGGCTTCAGAAAAGGGCACTCCACGATTGATGCGATTGCCGAGGTGACCGGGGCAGTACGCCAGGCCGAAACCGCCTGTCATAAGGCTAGGCCCATAGTACTCCTCGTGACCCTCGACGTGAGGAACGCGTTTAATTCAGCTAGGTGGAGCGACATGCTCCACGCGCTCGAGCGGTCCTTCAGGGTACCTCCGTATCTCGCAGCGATTATGAGAGATTACCTGAGGGACCGCAGGCTGTCGTACATGACAGCCCAGGGCATCAGGATGAAGGAGGTCACCGCCGGAGCGGCACAGGGGTCAGTGCTGGGACCTGACCTCTGGAATGTCATATACGACAGCCTGCTCCGCCTGGACATGCCCGATAACGCGTTCCTCGTCGCATTCGCCGACGACGTCGCCGCCGTCATTACAGCACGGAGTCCCGAGTTGGCCCAACTTACGCTTAACCAAGTTATGCGCAGGGTCAACGGGTGGATGGAAGATCACGGTCTCCAGTTGGCTGCTGCCAAGACGGAGATCGTGATTCTCACGAAAAGAAGAATCCCCACCTCCATCACGATGATGGTCGGGACTCAGCCTGTACAGACCTGCAGCTCCGCGAAGTACCTGGGGGTGATGCTGGACAACCGGCTCACCTTCTGGGAGCATATTCGCGGGGTCTGCGACAAGGCCGTGCAGAGTACGGCGGCACTAAGTCGTCTCATGGCGAACGTGGGAGGCCCGAAGCCGTGCAAGAGAAGACTCCTGTTGACGTCCGTCCAGGCAGCCCTGCTTTACGGGGCAGAAATCTGGGCGGACGCTCTTAAGGTGAAAAAGTACCGGACTCGGATGGCCGCCGTTCAGCGCCGCGGGGCACTGCGCGTCGCGTGTGCGTACCGCACAGTGTCCGAGGACGCGGCGCTAGTTGTTGCCAGCACGATCCCGATAGATCTGCTCGCCCAAGAGCGAAAGGAGATATATCTCCAGAGTTCTGAAATCGGGCGAGCAGACGCCGCGGAGCAAGCCCGCGAGCGGACCATCGGGCGCTGGCAACAACGTTGGGACGATAGTCCCAAAGGACGGTGGACCCGGCTCCTGATCCAGGACCTGGGCCAGTGGTCGTCGCGTCGCCATGGCGAGGTGACCTTTTGCCTGACGCAATTCCTGACAGGACACGGCTACTTCCGTAAGTACCTGTTCAGGATGCGGAAGGTAGGGTCACCTCGCTGCTTGCTCTGTGGCGAAGCGGAGGACGATGCGCTCCACACCTTCTTCGTCTGCGATTATTTTGCGGACAAGCGAAGAGGTGTGGAGCTCGCCATCGCCGACAGCATCACACCGCAGAACATCGTCGGGGTGATGCTCCACAGCCAGAAGCTGTGGGACGCGGTGGCGCAGTATGTCGAGTACATACTGCGCCGCAAGCGTGAAGAGGGCTGCCTGGAGGCACCCCCCTCATGCCCCGAGCTGCGCAGCTAGGGCGCAAATAGCACAGCCCCGGAGCCGAAGTAATGCTAACGCGGTTCCGGCTTCGGGGGTTAACTGTGGGTATGGAGGAGGGGTTTTAGTGGGTATACCCGGAAGCGACTACTTGCTTCCGGGGGAGCCCCACACTACCCGGGTGTGGTCGTACCATTTGGTAGCCCCCCGGGTGTGCGGAAATGCATTTCCCCTCCTCCTGAAAAAAAAAAAAAAAAAAAAAAAAAAAAAAAAAAAAAAAAAAAAAAAACATTGATCTGTGGGACTGAATCAGTATATTACATTATACCTCATGTAGATATAGTGCTAATGATATTGGTGTTATATGTACATTGATCTGTTGGAATGAATCTGTACATGACATTATATCGGATGTAGATATAGTACTAATGATATTGTTATTAAATGTACATTGATCTGTGGGAATGAATCAGTCTATTACATTATATCGAATGTAGATATAGTACCAATGATATTGTTATTAAATGTACATTGATCTGTGGGAATGAATCAGTATATTACATTATATCGAATGTAGATATAGTACTAATGATATTGTTATTAAATCTACATTACATATCTAATGTAGGTATAGTACTAATGATATTGTTATTAAATGTGCATTGATCTGTGGGAACGAATCAGTATATTACATTATATCTAATGTAGATATATTACTAATGATATTGTTATTAAGTGTACATTGATCTGTGGGAATGAATCAGTATATTACATTATATCGAAAGTAGATATAGTACTAATGATATTGGTATTAAATGTACATTGATCTGTGGGTAGGAATCCGTATATTACATTATACCTAATGTAGATATGGTAATAACGATATTGTTTTTAAATGTACATTGATCTGTGTGAATGAAGCAGTATATTACATTATATCTCAGGCAGATATTTTGCTAATGATATTGTTATTAAATGTACATTGATCTGTGGGAATGAATCAGTATATTACATTATACCTAATGTAGATATAGTAATAATGATATTGTTATCAAATGTACATTGATCTGTGGGAATGAATCAGTATATAACATTGTGTCGAATGTAGATATAGTACTAACGATATTGTTAGTAAATCTACATTACATATCTAATGTAGGTATAGTACTAATGATATTGTTATTAAATGTGCATTGATCTGTGGGAACGAATCAGTATATTACATTATATCTAATGTAGATATATTACTAATGATACTGTTATTAAGTGTACATTGATCTGTGGGAATGAATCAGTATATTACATTATATCGAATGTACATATAGTACTAATGATATTGTTATTAAATGAACATTGATCTGTGGGAATGAATCAGTCTATTACATTATATCGAATGTAGATATAGTACCAATGATATTGTTATTAAATGTACATTGATCTGTGGGAATGAATCAGTATATTACATTATATCGAATGTAGATATAGTACTAATGATATTGTTATTAAATCTACATTAAATATCTAATGTAGGTATGGTACTAATGATATTGTTATTAAATGTACATTGATCTGTGAGAATGAATCAGTCTATTACATTATATCTAATGTAGATATGGTAATAATAATATTGTTATTAACTGTACATTACATATCTAATGTAGATATAGTACTAATGATATTGGCATTAAATATACTTTGATCTGTGGGAATGAATCAGTATATTACATTATATCGAATGTAGATATAGTGCTAATGATATTGTTATTGAATGTACATTGATCTGTGGGAATGAATCAGTATATTACATTTTATCGAATGTAGATATAGTACCAATGATATTGTTATTAAATGTACATTGATCTGTGGGAATGAATCAGTATATTACATTATATCGAATGTAGATATAGTACAAGTGATGGTGTTATTAAATGTACATTGATCTGTGGGTAGTAATCAGTATATTACATTATATCTAATGTAGATATGATAATAATAATATTGTTATTAATTGTATATTACATATCTAATGTAGATATAGTACTAATGATATTAACATTAAATGTACATTGATCTGTGGGAATGAATCAGTATATTACATTATATCGAATGTAGATATAGTACCAATGATATTGTTATTAAGTGTACATTGATCTGTGGGAATGAATAAGTATATTACATTATAGCGAATGTAGATATAGTGCTAATGATGTTGTTCTTAAATGTACATTGATCTGTGGGTAGTAGTCAGTATATTATATTATATCTAATGTAGATATGGTACTAATGATATTGTTATTAAATGTACATTGATCTGTGGGAATGAATCAGTGTATTACATTATATCGAATGTAGATATAGTACTAACGATATTGTTATTAAATCTACATTACATATCTAATGTAGGTATAGTACTAATGATATTGTTATTAAATGTGCATTGATCTGTGGGAACGAATCAGTATATTACATTATATCTAATGTAGATATATTACTAATGATATTGTTATTAAATGTACATTGATCTGTGGGAATCAATCAGTATAATACATTATATCGAATGTAGATATAGTACTAATGATATTGTTATTAAATCTACATTGCATATCTAATGTAGGTATAGTACTAATGATATTGGTATTATATGTACATTGATCTGTGGGAATGAATCAGTGTATTACATTATATCGAATGTAGATATAGTGCTAATGATGTTGTTATAAAATGTACATTGATCTGTGTGTAGTAACCAGTATATTACATTATATCTAATGTAGATATGATAATAATAATATTGTTATTAATTGTATATTACATATCTAATGTAGATATAGTACTAATGATATTGGCATTAAATATACTTTGATCTGTGGGAATGAATCAGTATATTACATTATATCGAATGTAGATATAGTACGAATGATATTGTTATTAATTCTACATTACATATCTAATGTAGGTATAGTACTAATGATATTGGTATTATATGTACATTGATCTGTGGGAATGAATCAGTATATTACATTATACCTTATGTAGATATAGTGCTAATGATATTGTTATTAAATGTACATTGATCTGTGGGAATGAAACAGTATATTACATTATATCGAATGTAGGCATAGTGCTAATGATGTTGTTATTAAATCTACATTACATATCTAATGTAGGTATAGTACTAATGATATTGTTATTAAATGTGCATTGATCTGTGGGAACGAATCAGTATATTACATTATATCTAATGTAGATATATTACTAATGATATTGTTATTAAATGTACATTGATCTGTGGGAATCAATCAGTATATTACATTTTATCGAATGTAGATATAGTACCAATGATATTGTTATTAAATGTACATTGATCTGTGGGAATGAATCAGTATATTACATTATATCGAATGTAGATATAGTGCTAATGATGTTGTTACTAAATGTACATTGATCTGTGGGTAGTCGTCAGTATATTACATTATAACTAATGTAGATTTGATAATAATAATATTGTTATTAATTGTGTATTACATATCTAACGTAGATATAGTACTAATGATATTAACATTAAATGTACATTGATCTGTGGGAATGAATCAGTATATTACATTATACCTCATGTAGATATAGTGCTAATGATATTGTTATTAAATGAACATTGATCTATGGGAATGAATCAGTATATTACATTATATCGAATGTAGATATAGTCCCAATGATATTGTTATTACGTGTACATTGATCTGTGGGAATGAATCAGTATATTACATTATATCGAATGTACATATAGTACTAATGATATTGGTATTATGTGTACATTGTTCTGTTGGAATGAATCTGTACATGACATTATATCTATTGTAGATATAGTAATAATGGTATTGTTATTAAATGTACATTGATCTGTGGGAATGAATCAGTATAATACATTATATCGAATGTAGATATAGTACTAATGATATTGTTATTCAATCTACATTACACATCTAATGTAGGTATAGTACTAATGATATTGGTATTATATGTACATTGATCTGTGGGAATGAATCAGTGTATTACATTATATCGAATGTAGATATAGTGCTAATGATGTTGTTATTAAATGTACATTGATCTGTGTGTAGTAACCAGTATATTACATTATATCTAATGTAGATATGATAATAATAATATTGTTATTAATTGTATATTACATATCTAATGTAGATATAGTACTAATGGTATTGGCATTAAATACACTTTGATCTGTGGGAATGCATCAGTATATTACATTATATCGAATGTAGATATAGTACGAATGATATTGTTATTAAATCTACATTACATATCTAATGTAGGTATAGTACTAATGATATTGGTATTATATGTACATTGATCTGTGGGAATGAATCAGTATATTACATTATACCTTATGTAGATATAGTGCTAATGATATTGTTATTAAATGTACATTGATCTGTGGGAATGAAACAGTATATTACATTATATCGAATGTAGACATAGTGCTAATGATGTTGTTATTAAATGTACATTGATCTGTGTGTAGTAACCAGTATATTACATTATATCTAATGTAGATATGATAATAATAATATTGTTATTAATTGTATATTACATATCTAATGTAGATATAGTACTAATGATATTCGCATTAAATATACTTTGATCTGTGGGAATGAATCAGCATATTACATTATATCGAATGTAGATATAGTACTAACGATATTGTTATTAAATCTACATTACATATCTAATGTAGGTATAGTACTAATGATATTGTTATTAAATGTGGATTGATCTGTGGGAACGAATCAGTATATTACATTATATCTAATGTAGATATATTACTAATGATATTGTTATTAAATGTACATTGATCTGTGGGAATCAATCAGTATAATACATTATATCGAATGTAGATATAGTACTAATGATATTGTTATTAAATCTACATTGCATATCTAATGTAGGTATAGTACTAATGATATTGGTATTATATGTACATTGATCTGTGGGAATGAATCAGTGTATTACATTATATCGAATGTAGATATAGTGCTAATGATGTTGTTATAAAATGTACGTTGATCTGTGTGTAGTAACCAGTATATTACATTATATCTAATGTAGATATGATAATAATAATATTGTTATTAATTGTATATTACATATCTAATGTAGATATAGTACTAATGATATTGGCATTAAATATACTTTGATCTGTGGGAATGAATCAGTATATTACATTATATCGAATGTAGATATAGTACGAATGATATTGTTATTAATTCTACATTACATATCTAATGTAGGTATAGTACTAATGATATTGGTATTATATGTACATTGATCTGTGGGAATGAATCAGTATATTACATTATACCTTATGTAGATATAGTGCTAATGATATTGTTATTAAATGTACATTGATCTGTGGGAATGAAACAGTATATTACATTATATCGAATGTAGGCATAGTGCTAATGATGTTGTTATTAAATGTACATTGATCTGTGTGTAGTAACCAGTATATTACATTATATCTAATGTAGATATGATAATAATAATATTGTTATTAATTGTATATTACATATCTAATGTAGATATAGTACTAATGATATTCGCATTAAATATACTTTGATCTGTGGGAATGAATCAGTATATTACATTATATCGAATGTAGATATAGTACTAACGATATTGTTATTAAATCTACATTACATATCTAATGTAGGTATAGTACTAATGATATTGTTATTAAATGTGCATTGATCTGTGGGAACGAATCAGTATATTACATTATATCTAATGTAGATATATTACTAATGATATTGTTATTAAATGTACATTGATCTGTGGGAATGAATCAGTATATTACATTATATCGAATGTAGATATAGTGCTAATGATGTTGTTACTAAATGTGCATTGATCTGTGGGTAGTGGTCAGTATATTACATTAACTAATGTAGATATGATAATAATAATATTGTTATTAATTGTGTATTACATATCTAACGTAGATATAGTACTAATGATATTAACATTAAATGTACATTGATCTGTGGGAATGAATCAGTATATTACATTATACCTCATGTAGAAATAGTGCTAATGATATTGTTATTAAATGAACATTGATCTGTGGGAATGAATCAGTATATTACATTATATCGAATGTAGATATAGTACCAATGATATTGTTATTAAATGTACATTGATCTGTGGGAATGAATCAGTATATTACATTATATCGAATGTAGATATAGTACAAGTGATGGTGTCATTAAATGTACATTGATCTGTGGGTAGTAATCAGTATATTACATTATATCTAATGTAGATATGATAATAATAATATTGTTATTAATTGTATATTACATATCTAATGTAGATATAGTACTAATGATATTAACATTAAATGTACATTGATCTGTGGGAATGAATCAGTATATTACATTATACCTCATGTAGATATAGTGCTAATGATATTGTTATTAAATGAACATTGATCTGTGGGAATGAATCAGTATAGTACATTATATCGAATGTAGATATAGTCCCAATGATATTGTTATTAAGTGTACATTGATCTGTGGGAATGAATCAGTATATTACATTATATCGAATGTACATATAGTACTAATGATATTGGTATTATATGTACATTGTTCTGTTGGAATGAATCTGTACATGACCCTATATCTATTGTAGATATAGTAATAATGATATTGTTATTAAATGTACATTGATCTGTGGGAATGAATCAGTATATTACATTATATCGAATGTAGATATAGTGCTAATGATGTTGTTATTAAATGTACATTGATCTGTGGGTAATAATCAGTATATCACATTATATCTAATGTAGATATGATAATAATAATATTGTTATTAATTGTATATTACATATCTAATGTAGATATAGTACTAATGATATTAACATTAAATGTACATTGATCTGTGTGAATGAATCAGTATATTACATTATACCTCATGTAGATATAGTGCTAATGATATTGTTATTAAATGTACATTGATCTGTGGGAATGAATCAGTGTATTACATTATATCGAATGTAGATATAGTGCTAATGATGTTGTTATTAAATGTACATTGATCTGTGGGGAGTAATCAGTATATTACATTATATCTAATGTAGATATGATAATAATAATATTGTTATTAATTGTATATTACATATCTAATGTAGATATAGTACTAATGATATTAACATTAAATGTACATTGATCTGTGGGAATGAATCAGTATATTACATTATATCGAATGTAGATATAGTACCAATGATATTGTTATTAAGTGTACATTGATCTGTGGGAATGAATAAGTATATTACATTATATCGAATGTAGATATAGTGCTAATGATGTTGTTCTTAAATGTACATTGATCTGTGGGTAGTAGTCAGTATATTATATTATATCTAATGTAGATATGGTACTAATGATATTGTTATTAAATGTACATTGATCTGTGGGAATGAATCAGTGTATTACATTATATCGAATGTAGATATAGTGCTAATGATGTTGTTATTAAATGTACATTGATCTGTGTGTAGTAACCAGGATATTACATTATATCTAATGTAGATATGATAATAATAATATTGTTATTAATTGTATATTACATATCTAATGTAGATATAGTACTAATGATATTGGCATTAAATATACTTTGATCTGTGGGAATGAATCAGTATATTACATTATATCGAATGTAGATATAGTACTACTGATATTGGTGTTATATGTACATTGATCTGTTGGAATGAATCTGTACATGACATTATATCGAATGTAGATATAGTACTAATGATATTGTTATTAAATGTATATTGATCTGTGGGAATGAATCAGTCTATTACATTATATCGAATGTAGATATAGTACTAACGATATTGTTATTAAATCTACATTACATATCTAATGTAGGTATAGTACTAATGATATTGTTATTAAATGTGCATTGATCTGTGGGAACGAATGAGTATATTACATTATATCTAATGTAGATATATTACTAATGATATTGTTATTAAATGTACATTGATCTGTGGGAATGAATCAGTATATTACATTTTATCGAATGTAGATATAGTACCAATGATATTGTTATTAAATGTACATTGATCTGTGGGAATGAATCAGTGTATTACATTATATCGAATGTAGATATAGTACCAATGATATTGTTATTAAGTGTACATTGATCTGTGGGAATGAATCAGTATATTACATTATATCGAATGTAGATATAGTACGAATGATATTGTTATTAAATCGACATTACATATCTAATGTAGGTATAGTACTAATGCTATTGGTATTATATGTACATTGATCTGTGGGACTGAATCAGTATATTACATTATACCTCATGTAGATATAGTGCTAATGATATTGGTGTTATATGTACATTGATCTGTTGGAATGAATCTGTACATGACATTATATCGGATGTAGATATAGTACTAATGATATTGTTATTAAATGTACATTGATCTGTGGGAATGAATCAGTCTATTACATTATATCGAATGTAGATATAGTACCAATGATATTGTTATTAAATGTACATTGATCTGTGGGAATGAATCAGTATATTACATTATATCGAATGTAGATATAGTACTAATGATATTGTTATTAAATCTACATTACATATCTAATGTAGGTATAGTACTAATGATATTGTTATTAAATGTGCATTGATCTGTGGGAACGAATCAGTATATTACATTATATCTAATGTAGATATATTACTAATGATATTGTTATTAAGTGTACATTGATCTGTGGGAATGAATCAGTATATTACATTATATCGAAAGTAGATATAGTACTAATGATATTGGTATTAAATGTACATTGATCTGTGGGTAGGAATCCGTATATTACATTATACCTAATGTAGATATGGTAATAACGATATTGTTTTTAAATGTACATTGATCTGTGTGAATGAAGCAGTATATTACATTATATCTCAGGCAGATATTTTGCTAATGATATTGTTATTAAATGTACATTGATCTGTGGGAATGAATCAGTATATTACATTATACCTAATGTAGATATAGTAATAATGATATTGTTATCAAATGTACATTGATCTGTGGGAATGAATCAGTATATAACATTGTGTCGAATGTAGATATAGTACTAACGATATTGTTAGTAAATCTACATTACATATCTAATGTAGGTATAGTACTAATGATATTGTTATTAAATGTGCATTGATCTGTGGGAACGAATCAGTATATTACATTATATCTAATGTAGATATATTACTAATGATATTGTTATTAAGTGTACATTGATCTGTGGGAATGAATCAGTATATTACTTTATATCGAATGTACATATAGTACTAATGATATTGTTATTAAATGAACATTGATCTGTGGGAATGAATCAGTCTATTACATTATATCGAATGTAGATATAGTACCAATGATATTGTTATTAAATGTACATTGATCTGTGGGAATGAATCAGTATATTACATTATATCGAATGTAGATATAGTACTAATGATATTGTTATTAAATCTACATTAAATATCTAATGTAGGTATGGTACTAATGATATTGTTATTAAATGTACATTGATCTGTGAGAATGAATCAGTCTATTACATTATATCTAATGTAGATATGGTAATAATAATATTGTTATTAACTGTACATTACATATCTAATGTAGATATAGTACTAATGATATTGGCATTAAATATACTTTGATCTGTGGGAATGAATCAGTATATTACATTATATCGAATGTAGATATAGTGCTAATGATATTGTTATTGAATGTACATTGATCTGTGGGAATGAATCAGTATATTACATTTTATCGAATGTAGATATAGTACCAATGATATTGTTATTAAATGTACATTGATCTGTGGGAATGAATCAGTATATTACATTATATCGAATGTAGATATAGTACAAGTGATGGTGTTATTAAATGTACATTGATCTGTGGGTAGTAATCAGTATATTACATTATATCTAATGTAGATATGATAATAATAATATTGTTATTAATTGTATATTACATATCTAATGTAGATATAGTACTAATGATATTAACATTAAATGTACATTGATCTGTGGGAATGAATCAGTATATTACATTATATCGAATGTAGATATAGTACCAATGATATTGTTATTAAGTGTACATTGATCTGTGGGAATGAATAAGTATATTACATTATATCGAATGTAGATATAGTGCTAATGATGTTGTTCTTAAATGTACATTGATCTGTGGGTAGTAGTCAGTATATTATATTATATCTAATGTAGATATGGTACTAATGATATTGTTATTAAATGTACATTGATCTGTGGGAATGAATCAGTGTATTACATTATATCGAATGTAGATATAGTGCTAATGATGTTGTTATTAAATGTACATTGATCTGTGCGTAGTAACCAGGATATTACATTATATCTAATGTAGATATGATAATAATAATATTGTTATTAATTGTATATTACATATCTAATGTAGATATAGTACTAATGATATTGGCATTAAATATACTTTGATCTGTGGGAATGAATCAGTATATTACATTATATCGAATGTAGATATAGTACTACTGATATTGGTGTTATATGTACATTGATCTGTTGGAATGAATCTGTACATGACATTATATCGAATGTAGATATAGTACTAATGATATTGTTATTAAATGTATATTGATCTGTGGGAATGAATCAGTCTATTACATTATATCGAATGTAGATATAGTACTAACGATATTGTTATTAAATCTACATTACATATCTAATGTAGGTATAGTACTAATGATATTGTTATTAAATGTGCATTGATCTGTGGGAACGAATGAGTATATTACATTATATCTAATGTAGATATATTACTAATGATATTGTTATTAAATGTACATTGATCTGTGGGAATGAATCAGTATATTACATTTTATCGAATGTAGATATAGTACCAATGATATTGTTATTAAATGTACATTGATCTGTGGGAATGAATCAGTGTATTACATTATATCGAATGTAGATATAGTACCAATGATATTGTTATTAAATCTACATTACATATCTAATGTAGGTATAGTACTAATGCTATTGGTATTATATGTACATTGATCTGTGGGACTGAATCAGTATATTACATTATACCTCATGTAGATGTAGTGCTAATGATATTGGTGTTATATGTACATTGATCTGTTGGAATGAATCTGTACATGACATTATATCGGATGTAGATATAGTACTAATGATATTGTTATTAAATGTACATTGATCTGTGGGAATGAATCAGTCTATTACATTATATCGAATGTAGATATAGTACCAATGATATTGTTATTAAATGTACATTGATCTGTGGGAATGAATCAGTATATTACATTATATCGAATGTAGATATAGTACTAATGATATTGTTATTAAATCTACATTACATATCTAATGTAGGTATAGTACTAATGATATTGTTATTAAATGTGCATTGATCTGTGGGAACGAATCAGTATATTACATTATATCTAATGTAGATATATTACTAATGATATTGTTATTAAGTGTACATTGATCTGTGGGAATGAATCAGTATATTACATTATATCGAAAGTAGATATAGTACTAATGATATTGGTATTAAATGTACATTGATCTGTGGGTAGGAATCCGTATATTACATTATACCTAATGTAGATATGGTAATAACGATATTGTTTTTAAATGTACATTGATCTGTGTGAATGAAGCAGTATATTACATTATATCTCAGGCAGATATTTTGCTAATGATATTGTTATTAAATGTACATTGATCTGTGGGAATGAATCAGTATATTACATTATACCTAATGTAGATATAGTAATAATGATATTGTTATCAAATGTACATTGATCTGTGGGAATGAATCAGTATATAACATTGTGTCGAATGTAGATATAGTACTAACGATATTGTTAGTAAATCTACATTACATATCTAATGTAGGTATAGTACTAATGATATTGTTATTAAATGTGCATTGATCTGTGGGAACGAATCAGTATATTACATTATATCTAATGTAGATATATTACTAATGATATTGTTATTAAGTGTACATTGATCTGTGGGAATGAATCAGTATATTACATTATATCGAATGTACATATAGTACTAATGATATTGTTATTAAATGAACATTGATCTGTGGGAATGAATCAGTCTATTACATTATATCGAATGTAGAAATAGTACCAATGATATTGTTATTAAATGTACATTGATCTGTGGGAATGAATCAGTATATTACATTATATCGAATGTAGATATAGTACTAATGATATTGTTATTAAATCTACATTAAATATCTAATGTAGGTATGGTACTAATGATATTGTTATTAAATGTACATTGATCTGTGAGAATGAATCAGTCTATTACATTATATCTAATGTAGATATGGTAATAATAATATTGTTATTAACTGTACATTACATATCTAATGTAGATATAGTACTAATGATATTGGCATTAAATATACTTTGATCTGTGGGAATGAATCAGTATATTACATTATATCGAATGTAGATATAGTGCTAATGATGTTGTTCTTAAATGTACATTGATCTGTGGGTAGTAGTCAGTATATTATATTATATCTAATGTAGATATGGTACTAATGATATTGTTACTAAATGTACATTGATCTGTGGGAATGAATCAGTCTATTACATTATATCGAATGTAGATATAGTACTAACGATATTGTTATTAAATCTACATTACATATCTAATGTAGGTATAGTACTAATGATATTGTTATTAAATGTGCATTGATCTGTGGGAACGAATGAGTATATTACATTATATCTAATGTAGATATATTACTAATGATATTGTTATTGAATGTACATTGATCTGTGGGAATGAATCAGTATATTACATTTTATCGAATGTAGATATAGTACCAATGATATTGTTATTAAATGTACATTGATCTGTGGGAATGAATCAGTATATTACATTATATCGAATGTAGATATAGTACAAGCGATGGTGTTATTAAATGTACATTGATCTGTGGGTAGTAATCAGTATATTACATTATATCTAATGTAGATATGATAATAATAATATTGTTATTAATTGTATATTACATATCTAATGTAGATATAGTACTAATGATATTAACATTAAATGTACATTGATCTGTGGGAATGAATCAGTATATTACATTATACCTCATGTAGATATAGTGCTAATGATATTGTTATTAAATGAACATTGATCTGTGGGAATGATTCAGTATATTACATTATATCGAATGTAGATATAGTCCCAATGATATTGTTATTAAGTGTACATTGATCTGTGGGAATGAATCAGTATATTACATTATATCGAAGGTACATATAGTACTAATGATATTGGTATTAAATGTACATTGATCTGTGGGAAGGAATCCGCATATCACATTATACCTAATGTAGATATGGTAATAACGATATTGTTTTTAAATGTACATTGATCTGTGTGAATGAAGCAGTATATTACATTATATCTCAGGCAGATATTTTGCTAATGATATTGTTATTAAATGAACATTGATCTGTGGGAATGAATCAGTATATTACATTATACCTAATGTAGATATAGTAATAATGATATTGTTATTAAATGTACATTGATCTGTGGGAATGAATCAGTATATTACATTATATCGAATGTACATATAGTACTAATGATATTGGTATTATGTGTACATTGTTCTGTTGGAATGAATCTGTACATGACATTATATCTATTGTAGATATAGTAATAATGGTATTGTTATTAAATGTACATTGATCTGTGGGAATGAATCAGTATAATACATTATATCGAATGTAGATATAGTACTAATGATATTGTTATTCAATCTACATTACACATCTAATGTAGGTATAGTACTAATGATATTGGTATTATATGTACATTGATCTGTGGGAATGAATCAGTGTATTACATTATATCGAATGTAGATATAGTGCTAATGATGTTGTTATTAAATGTACATTGATCTGTGTGTAGTAACCAGTATATTACATTATATCTAATGTAGATATGATAATAATAATATTGTTATTAATTGTATATTACATATCTAATGTAGATATAGTACTAATGGTATTGGCATTAAATACACTTTGATCTGTGGGAATGCATCAGTATATTACATTATATCGAATGTAGATATAGTACGAATGATATTGTTATTAAATCTACATTACATATCTAATGTAGGTATAGTACTAATGATATTGGTATTATATGTACATTGATCTGTGGGAATGAATCAGTATATTACATTATACCTTATGTAGATATAGTGCTAATGATATTGTTATTAAATGTACATTGATCTGTGGGAATGAAACAGTATATTACATTATATCGAATGTAGACATAGTGCTAATGATGTTGTTATTAAATGTACATTGATCTGTGTGTAGTAACCAGTATATTACATTATATCTAATGTAGATATGATAATAATAATATTGTTATTAATTGTATATTACATATCTAATGTAGATATAGTACTAATGATATTCGCATTAAATATACTTTGATCTGTGGGAATGAATCAGCATATTACATTATATCGAATGTAGATATAGTACTAACGATATTGTTATTAAATCTACATTACATATCTAATGTAGGTATAGTACTAATGATATTGTTATTAAATGTGGATTGATCTGTGGGAACGAATCAGTATATTACATTATATCTAATGTAGATATATTACTAATGATATTGTTATTAAATGTACATTGATCTGTGGGAATCAATCAGTATAATACATTATATCGAATGTAGATATAGTACTAATGATATTGTTATTAAATCTACATTGCATATCTAATGTAGGTATAGTACTAATGATATTGGTATTATATGTACATTGATCTGTGGGAATGAATCAGTGTATTACATTATATCGAATGTAGATATAGTGCTAATGATGTTGTTATAAAATGTACGTTGATCTGTGTGTAGTAACCAGTATATTACATTATATCTAATGTAGATATGATAATAATAATATTGTTATTAATTGTATATTACATATCTAATGTAGATATAGTACTAATGATATTGGCATTAAATATACTTTGATCTGTGGGAATGAATCAGTATATTACATTATATCGAATGTAGATATAGTACGAATGATATTGTTATTAATTCTACATTACATATCTAATGTAGGTATAGTACTAATGATATTGGTATTATATGTACATTGATCTGTGGGAATGAATCAGTATATTACATTATACCTTATGTAGATATAGTGCTAATGATATTGTTATTAAATGTACATTGATCTGTGGGAATGAAACAGTATATTACATTATATCGAATGTAGGCATAGTGCTAATGATGTTGTTATTAAATGTACATTGATCTGTGTGTAGTAACCAGTATATTACATTATATCTAATGTAGATATGATAATAATAATATTGTTATTAATTGTATATTACATATCTAATGTAGATATAGTACTAATGATATTCGCATTAAATATACTTTGATCTGTGGGAATGAATCAGTATATTACATTATATCGAATGTAGATATAGTACTAACGATATTGTTATTAAATCTACATTACATATCTAATGTAGGTATAGTACTAATGATATTGTTATTAAATGTGCATTGATCTGTGGGAACGAATCAGTATATTACATTATATCTAATGTAGATATATTACTAATGATATTGTTATTAAATGTACATTGATCTGTGGGAATGAATCAGTATATTACATTATATCGAATGTAGATATAGTGCTAATGATGTTGTTACTAAATGTGCATTGATCTGTGGGTAGTGGTCAGTATATTACATTAACTAATGTAGATATGATAATAATAATATTGTTATTAATTGTGTATTACATATCTAACGTAGATATAGTACTAATGATATTAACATTAAATGTACATTGATCTGTGGGAATGAATCAGTATATTACATTATACCTCATGTAGAAATAGTGCTAATGATATTGTTATTAAATGAACATTGATCTGTGGGAATGAATCAGTATATTACATTATATCGAATGTAGATATAGTACTAATGATATTGTTATTAAATCTACATTACATATCTAATGTAGGTATAGTACTAATGATATTGTTATTAAATGTGCATTGATCTGTGGGAACGAATCAGTATATTACATTATATCTAATGTAGATATATTTCTAATGATATTGTTATTAAATGTACAAATAATCTGTGGGAATGAATCAGTATATTACATTTTATCGAATGTAGATATAGTACCAATGATATTGTTATTAAATGTACATTGATCTGTGGGAATGAATCAGTATATTACATTATATCGAATGTAGATATAGTACAAGTGATGGTGTCATTAAATGTACATTGATCTGTGGGTAGTAATCAGTATATTACATTATATCTAATGTAGATATGATAATAATAATATTGTTATTAATTGTATATTACATATCTAATGTAGATATAGTACTAATGATATTAACATTAAATGTACATTGATCTGTGGGAATGAATCAGTATATTACATTATACCTCATGTAGATATAGTGCTAATGATATTGTTATTAAATGAACATTGATCTGTGGGAATGAATCAGTATAGTACATTATATCGAATGTAGATATAGTCCCAATGATATTGTTATTAAGTGTACATTGATCTGTGGGAATGAATCAGTATATTACATTATATCGAATGTACATATAGTACTAATGATATTGGTATTATATGTACATTGTTCTGTTGGAATGAATCTGTACATGACCCTATATCTATTGTAGATATAGTAATAATGATATTGTTATTAAATGTACATTGATCTGTGGGAATGAATCAGTATATTACATTATATCGAATGTAGATATAGTGCTAATGATGTTGTTATTAAATGTACATTGATCTGTGGGTAATAATCAGTATATCACATTATATCTAATGTAGATATGATAATAATAATATTGTTATTAATTGTATATTACATATCTAATGTAGATATAGTACTAATGATATTAACATTAAATGTACATTGATCTGTGTGAATGAATCAGTATATTACATTATACCTCATGTAGATATAGTGCTAATGATATTGTTATTAAATGTACATTGATCTGTGGGAATGAATCAGTGTATTACATTATATCGAATGTAGATATAGTGCTAATGATGTTGTTATTAAATGTACATTGATCTGTGGGGAGTAATCAGTATATTACATTATATCTAATGTAGATATGATAATAATAATATTGTTATTAATTGTATATTACATATCTAATGTAGATATAGTACTAATGATATTAACATTAAATGTACATTGATCTGTGGGAATGAATCAGTATATTACATTATATCGAATGTAGATATAGTACCAATGATATTGTTATTAAGTGTACATTGATCTGTGGGAATGAATAAGTATATTACATTATATCGAATGTAGATATAGTGCTAATGATGTTGTTCTTAAATGTACATTGATCTGTGGGTAGTAGTCAGTATATTATATTATATCTAATGTAGATATGGTACTAATGATATTGTTATTAAATGTACATTGATCTGTGGGAATGAATCAGTGTATTACATTATATCGAATGTAGATATAGTGCTAATGATGTTGTTATTAAATGTACATTGATCTGTGTGTAGTAACCAGGATATTACATTATATCTAATGTAGATATGATAATAATAATATTGTTATTAATTGTATATTACATATCTAATGTAGATATAGTACTAATGATATTGGCATTAAATATACTTTGATCTGTGGGAATGAATCAGTATATTACATTATATCGAATGTAGATATAGTACTACTGATATTGGTGTTATATGTACATTGATCTGTTGGAATGAATCTGTACATGACATTATATCGAATGTAGATATAGTACTAATGATATTGTTATTAAATGTATATTGATCTGTGGGAATGAATCAGTCTATTACATTATATCGAATGTAGATATAGTACTAACGATATTGTTATTAAATCTACATTACATATCTAATGTAGGTATAGTACTAATGATATTGTTATTAAATGTGCATTGATCTGTGGGAACGAATGAGTATATTACATTATATCTAATGTAGATATATTACTAATGATATTGTTATTAAATGTACATTGATCTGTGGGAATGAATCAGTATATTACATTTTATCGAATGTAGATATAGTACCAATGATATTGTTATTAAATGTACATTGATCTGTGGGAATGAATCAGTGTATTACATTATATCGAATGTAGATATAGTACCAATGATATTGTTATTAAGTGTACATTGATCTGTGGGAATGAATCAGTATATTACATTATATCGAATGTAGATATAGTACGAATGATATTGTTATTAAATCTACATTACATATCTAATGTAGGTATAGTACTAATGCTATTGGTATTATATGTACATTGATCTGTGGGACTGAATCAGTATATTACATTATACCTCATGTAGATATAGTGCTAATGATATTGGTGTTATATGTACATTGATCTGTTGGAATGAATCTGTACATGACATTATATCGGATGTAGATATAGTACTAATGATATTGTTATTAAATGTACATTGATCTGTGGGAATGAATCAGTCTATTACATTATATCGAATGTAGATATAGTACCAATGATATTGTTATTAAATGTACATTGATCTGTGGGAATGAATCAGTATATTACATTATATCGAATGTAGATATAGTACTAATGATATTGTTATTAAATCTACATTACATATCTAATGTAGGTATAGTACTAATGATATTGTTATTAAATGTGCATTGATCTGTGGGAACGAATCAGTATATTACATTATATCTAATGTAGATATATTACTAATGATATTGTTATTAAGTGTACATTGATCTGTGGGAATGAATCAGTATATTACATTATATCGAAAGTAGATATAGTACTAATGATATTGGTATTAAATGTACATTGATCTGTGGGTAGGAATCCGTATATTACATTATACCTAATGTAGATATGGTAATAACGATATTGTTTTTAAATGTACATTGATCTGTGTGAATGAAGCAGTATATTACATTATATCTCAGGCAGATATTTTGCTAATGATATTGTTATTAAATGTACATTGATCTGTGGGAATGAATCAGTATATTACATTATACCTAATGTAGATATAGTAATAATGATATTGTTATCAAATGTACATTGATCTGTGGGAATGAATCAGTATATAACATTGTGTCGAATGTAGATATAGTACTAACGATATTGTTAGTAAATCTACATTACATATCTAATGTAGGTATAGTACTAATGATATTGTTATTAAATGTGCATTGATCTGTGGGAACGAATCAGTATATTACATTATATCTAATGTAGATATATTACTAATGATATTGTTATTAAGTGTACATTGATCTGTGGGAATGAATCAGTATATTACTTTATATCGAATGTACATATAGTACTAATGATATTGTTATTAAATGAACATTGATCTGTGGGAATGAATCAGTCTATTACATTATATCGAATGTAGATATAGTACCAATGATATTGTTATTAAATGTACATTGATCTGTGGGAATGAATCAGTATATTACATTATATCGAATGTAGATATAGTACTAATGATATTGTTATTAAATCTACATTAAATATCTAATGTAGGTATGGTACTAATGATATTGTTATTAAATGTACATTGATCTGTGAGAATGAATCAGTCTATTACATTATATCTAATGTAGATATGGTAATAATAATATTGTTATTAACTGTACATTACATATCTAATGTAGATATAGTACTAATGATATTGGCATTAAATATACTTTGATCTGTGGGAATGAATCAGTATATTACATTATATCGAATGTAGATATAGTGCTAATGATATTGTTATTGAATGTACATTGATCTGTGGGAATGAATCAGTATATTACATTTTATCGAATGTAGATATAGTACCAATGATATTGTTATTAAATGTACATTGATCTGTGGGAATGAATCAGTATATTACATTATATCGAATGTAGATATAGTACAAGTGATGGTGTTATTAAATGTACATTGATCTGTGGGTAGTAATCAGTATATTACATTATATCTAATGTAGATATGATAATAATAATATTGTTATTAATTGTATATTACATATCTAATGTAGATATAGTACTAATGATATTAACATTAAATGTACATTGATCTGTGGGAATGAATCAGTATATTACATTATATCGAATGTAGATATAGTACCAATGATATTGTTATTAAGTGTACATTGATCTGTGGGAATGAATAAGTATATTACATTATATCGAATGTAGATATAGTGCTAATGATGTTGTTCTTAAATGTACATTGATCTGTGGGTAGTAGTCAGTATATTATATTATATCTAATGTAGATATGGTACTAATGATATTGTTATTAAATGTACATTGATCTGTGGGAATGAATCAGTGTATTACATTATATCGAATGTAGATATAGTGCTAATGATGTTGTTATTAAATGTACATTGATCTGTGTGTAGTAACCAGGATATTACATTATATCTAATGTAGATATGATAATAATAATATTGTTATTAATTGTATATTACATATCTAATGTAGATATAGTACTAATGATATTGGCATTAAATATACTTTGATCTGTGGGAATGAATCAGTATATTACATTATATCGAATGTAGATATAGTACTACTGATATTGGTGTTATATGTACATTGATCTGTTGGAATGAATCTGTACATGACATTATATCGAATGTAGATATAGTACTAATGATATTGTTATTAAATGTATATTGATCTGTGGGAATGAATCAGTCTATTACATTATATCGAATGTAGATATAGTACTAACGATATTGTTATTAAATCTACATTACATATCTAATGTAGGTATAGTACTAATGATATTGTTATTAAATGTGCATTGATCTGTGGGAACGAATGAGTATATTACATTATATCTAATGTAGATATATTACTAATGATATTGTTATTAAATGTACATTGATCTGTGGGAATGAATCAGTATATTACATTTTATCGAATGTAGATATAGTACCAATGATATTGTTATTAAATGTACATTGATCTGTGGGAATGAATCAGTGTATTACATTATATCGAATGTAGATATAGTACCAATGATATTGTTATTAAATCTACATTACATATCTAATGTAGGTATAGTACTAATGCTATTGGTATTATATGTACATTGATCTGTGGGACTGAATCAGTATATTACATTATACCTCATGTAGATATAGTGCTAATGATATTGGTGTTATATGTACATTGATCTGTTGGAATGAATCTGTACATGACATTATATCGGATGTAGATATAGTACTAATGATATTGTTATTAAATGTACATTGATCTGTGGGAATGAATCAGTCTATTACATTATATCGAATGTAGATATAGTACCAATGATATTGTTATTAAATGTACATTGATCTGTGGGAATGAATCAGTATATTACATTATATCGAATGTAGATATAGTACTAATGATATTGTTATTAAATCTACATTACATATCTAATGTAGGTATAGTACTAATGATATTGTTATTAAATGTGCATTGATCTGTGGGAACGAATCAGTATATTACATTATATCTAATGTAGATATATTACTAATGATATTGTTATTAAGTGTACATTGATCTGTGGGAATGAATCAGTATATTACATTATATCGAAAGTAGATATAGTACTAATGATATTGGTATTAAATGTACATTGATCTGTGGGTAGGAATCCGTATATTACATTATACCTAATGTAGATATGGTAATAACGATATTGTTTTTAAATGTACATTGATCTGTGTGAATGAAGCAGTATATTACATTATATCTCAGGCAGATATTTTGCTAATGATATTGTTATTAAATGTACATTGATCTGTGGGAATGAATCAGTATATTACATTATACCTAATGTAGATATAGTAATAATGATATTGTTATCAAATGTACATTGATCTGTGGGAATGAATCAGTATATAACATTGTGTCGAATGTAGATATAGTACTAACGATATTGTTAGTAAATCTACATTACATATCTAATGTAGGTATAGTACTAATGATATTGTTATTAAATGTGCATTGATCTGTGGGAACGAATCAGTATATTACATTATATCTAATGTAGATATATTACTAATGATATTGTTATTAAGTGTACATTGATCTGTGGGAATGAATCAGTATATTACATTATATCGAATGTACATATAGTACTAATGATATTGTTATTAAATGAACATTGATCTGTGGGAATGAATCAGTCTATTACATTATATCGAATGTAGAAATAGTACCAATGATATTGTTATTAAATGTACATTGATCTGTGGGAATGAATCAGTATATTACATTATATCGAATGTAGATATAGTACTAATGATATTGTTATTAAATCTACATTAAATATCTAATGTAGGTATGGTACTAATGATATTGTTATTAAATGTACATTGATCTGTGAGAATGAATCAGTCTATTACATTATATCTAATGTAGATATGGTAATAATAATATTGTTATTAACTGTACATTACATATCTAATGTAGATATAGTACTAATGATATTGGCATTAAATATACTTTGATCTGTGGGAATGAATCAGTATATTACATTATATCGAATGTAGATATAGTGCTAATGATGTTGTTCTTAAATGTACATTGATCTGTGGGTAGTAGTCAGTATATTATATTATATCTAATGTAGATATGGTACTAATGATATTGTTACTAAATGTACATTGATCTGTGGGAATGAATCAGTCTATTACATTATATCGAATGTAGATATAGTACTAACGATATTGTTATTAAATCTACATTACATATCTAATGTAGGTATAGTACTAATGATATTGTTATTAAATGTGCATTGATCTGTGGGAACGAATGAGTATATTACATTATATCTAATGTAGATATATTACTAATGATATTGTTATTGAATGTACATTGATCTGTGGGAATGAATCAGTATATTACATTTTATCGAATGTAGATATAGTACCAATGATATTGTTATTAAATGTACATTGATCTGTGGGAATGAATCAGTATATTACATTATATCGAATGTAGATATAGTACAAGTGATGGTGTTATTAAATGTACATTGATCTGTGGGTAGTAATCAGTATATTACATTATATCTAATGTAGATATGATAATAATAATATTGTTATTAATTGTATATTACATATCTAATGTAGATATAGTACTAATGATATTAACATTAAATGTACATTGATCTGTGGGAATGAATCAGTATATTACATTATACCTCATGTAGATATAGTGCTAATGATATTGTTATTAAATGAACATTGACCTGTGGGAATGAATCAGTATATTACATTATATCGAATGTAGATATAGTCCCAATGATATTGTTATTAAGTGTACATTGATCTGTGGGAATGAATCAGTATATTACATTATATCGAATGTACATATAGTACTAATGATATTGGTATTATATGTACATTGTTCTGTTGGAATGAATCTGTACATGACCCTATATCTATTGTAGATATAGTAATAATGATATTGTTATTAAATGTACATTGATCTGTGGGAATGAATCAGTATATTACATTATATCGAATGTAGATATAGTGCTAATGATGTTGTTATTAAATGTACATTGATCTGTGGGTAATAATCAGTATATCACATTATATCTAATGTAGATATGATAATAATAATATTGTTATTAATTGTATATTACATATCTAATGTAGATATAGTACTAATGATATTAACATCAAATGTACATTGATCTGTGTGAATGAATCAGTATATTACATTATACCTCATGTAGATATAGTGCTAATGATATTGTTATTAAATGTACATTGATCTGTGGGAATGAATCAGTGTATTACATTATATCGAATGTAGATATAGTGCTAATGATGTTGTTATTAAATGTACATTGATCTGTGGGGAGTAATCAGTATATTACATTATATCTAATGTAGATATGATAATAATAATATTGTTATTAATTGTATATTACATATCTAATGTAGATATAGTACTAATGATATTAACATTAAATGTACATTGATCTGTGGGAATGAATCAGTATATTACATTATACATCATGTAGATATAGTGCTAACGATATTGTTATTAAATGAACATTGATCTGTGGGAATGAATCAGTATATTACATTATATCGAATGTAGATATAGTACCAATGATATTGTTATTAAGTGTACATTGATCTGTGGGAATGAATAAGTATATTACATTATATCGAATGTAGATATAGTGCTAATGATGTTGTTCTTAAATGTACATTGATCTGTGGGTAGTAGTCAGTATATTATATTATACCTAATGTAGATATGGTACTAATGATATTGTTATTAAATGTACATTGATCTGTGGGAATGAATCAGTGTATTACATTATATCGAATGTAGATATAGTGCTAATGATGTTGTTATTAAATGTACATTGATCTGTGTGTAGTAACCAGGATATTACATTATATCTAATGTAGATATGATAATAATAATATTGTTATTAATTGTATATTACATATCTAATGTAGATATAGTACTAATGATATTGGCATTAAATATACTTTGATCTGTGGGAATGAATCAGCATATTACATTATATCGAATGTAGATATAGTACTAACGATATTGTTATTAAATCTACATTACATATCTAATGTAGGTATAGTACTAATGATATTGTTATTAAATGTGCATTGATCTGTGGGAACGAATCAGTATATTACATTATATCTAATGTAGATATATTACTAATGATATTGTTATTAAATGTACATTGATCTGTGGGAATCAATCAGTATAATACATTATATCGAATGTAGATATAGTACTAATGATATTGTTATTAAATCTACATTGCATATCTAATGTAGGTATAGTACTAATGATATTGGTATTATATGTACATTGATCTGTGGGAATGAATCAGTGTATTACATTATATCGAATGTAGATATAGTGCTAATGATGTTGTTATAAAATGTACATTGATCTGTGTGTAGTAACCAGTATATTACATTATATCTAATGTAGATATGATAATAATAATATTGTTATTAATTGTATATTACATATCTGATGTAGATATAGTACTAATGATATTGGCATTAAATATACTTTGATCTGTGGGAATGAATCAGTATATTACATTATATCGAATGTAGATATAGTACGAATGATATTGTTATTAATTCTACATTACATATCTAATGTAGGTATAGTACTAATGATATTGGTATTATATGTACATTGATCTGTGGGAATGAATCAGTATATTACATTATACCTTATGTAGATATAGTGCTAATGATATTGTTATTAAATGTACATTGATCTGTGGGAATGAAACAGTATATTACATTATATCGAATGTAGGCATAGTGCTAATGATGTTGTTATTAAATGTACATTGATCTGTGTGTAGTAACCAGTATATTACATTATATCTAATGTAGATATGATAATAATAATATTGTTATTAATTGTATATTACATATCTAATGTAGATATAGTACTAATGATATTCGCATTAAATATACTTTGATCTGTGGGAATGAATCAGTATATTACATTATATCGAATGTAGATATAGTACTAACGATATTGTTATTAAATCTACATTACATATCTAATGTAGGTATAGTACTAATGATATTGTTATTAAATGTGCATTGATCTGTGGGAACGAATCAGTATATTACATTATATCTAATGTAGATATATTACTAATGATATTGTTATTAAATGTACATTGATCTGTGGGAATGAATCAGTATATTACATTATACATCATGTAGATATAGTGCTAACGATATTGTTATTAAATGAACATTGATCTGTGGGAATAAATCAGTATATTACATTATATCGAATGTAGATATAGTACCAATGATATTGTTATTAAGTGTACATTGATCTGTGGGAATGAATAAGTATATTACATTATATCGAATGTAGATATAGTGCTAATGATGTTGTTCTTAAATGTACATTGATCTGTGGGTAGTAGTCAGTATATTATATTATATCTAATGTAGATATGGTACTAATGATATTGTTATTAAATGTACATTGATCTGTGGGAATGAATCAGTGTATTACATTATATCGAATGTAGATATAGTGCTAATGATGTTGTTATTAAATGTACATTGATCTGTGTGTAGTAACCAGGATATTACATTATATCTAATGTAGATATGATAATAATAATATTGTTATTAATTGTATATTACATATCTAATGTAGATATAGTACTAATGATATTGGCATTAAATATACTTTGATCTGTGGGAATGAATCAGTATATTACATTATATCGAATGAAGATATAGTACTACTGATATTGGTGTTATATGTACATTGATCTGTTGGAATGAATCTGTACATGACATTATATCGAATGTAGATATAGTACTAATGATATTGTTATTAAATGTACATTGATCTGTGGGAATGAATCAGTCTATTACATTATATCGAATGTAGATATAGTACTAACGATATTGTTATTAAATCTACATTACATATCTAATGTAGGTATAGTACTAATGATATTGTTATTAAATGTGCATTGATCTGTGGGAACGAATGAGTATATTACATTATATCTAATGTAGATATATTACTAATGATATTGTTATTAAATGTACATTGATCTGTGGGAATGAATCAGTATATTACATTTTATCGAATGTAGATATAGTACCAATGATATTGTTATTAAATGTACATTGATCTGTGGGAATGAATCAGTGTATTACATTATATCGAATGTAGATATAGTACCAATGATATTGTTATTAAGTGTACATTGATCTGTGGGAATGAATCAGTATATTACATTATATCGAATGTAGATATAGTACGAATGATATTGTTATTAAATCTACATTACATATCTAATGTAGGTATAGTACTAATGCTATTGGTATTATATGTACATTGATCTGTGGGAATGAATCAGTATATTACATTATACCTCATGTAGATATAGTGCTAATGATATTGGTGTTATATGTACATTGATCTGTTGGAATGAATCTGTACATGACATTATATCGGATGTAGATATAGTACTAATGATATTGTTATTAAATGTACATTGATCTGTGGGAATGAATCAGTCTATTACATTATATCGAATGTAGATATAGTACCAATGATATTGTTATTAAATGTACATTGATCTGTGGGAATGAATCAGTATATTACATTATATCGAATGTAGATATAGTACTAATGATATTGTTATTAAATCTACATTACATATCTAATGTAGGTATAGTACTAATGATATTGTTATTAAATGTGCATTGATCTGTGGGAACGAATCAGTATATTACATTATATCTAATGTAGATATATTACTAATGATATTGTTATTAAATGTACATTGATCTGTGGGAATCAATCAGTATATTACATTTTATCGAATGTAGATATAGTACCAATGATATTGTTATTAAATGTACATTGATCTGTGGGAATGAATCAGTATATTACATTATATCGAATGTAGATATAGTACAAGTGATGGTGTCATTAAATGTACATTGATCTGTGGGTAGTAATCAGTATATTACATTATATCTAATGTAGATATGATAATAATAATATTGTTATTAATTGTATATTACATATCTAATGTAGATATAGTACTAATGATATTAACATTAAATGTACATTGATCTGTGGGAATGAATCAGTATATTACATTATACCTCATGTAGATATAGTGCTAATGATATTGTTATTAAATGAACATTGACCTGTGGGAATGAATCAGTATATTACATTATATCGAATGTAGATATAGTCCCAATGATATTGTTATTAAGTGTACATTGATCTGTGGGAATGAATCAGTATATTACATTATATCGAATGTACATATAGTACTAATGATATTGGTATTATATGTACATTGTTCTGTTGGAATGAATCTGTACATGACCCTATATCTATTGTAGATATAGTAATAATGATATTGTTATTAAATGTACATTGATCTGTGGGAATGAATCAGTATATTACATTATATCGAATGTAGATATAGTGCTAATGATGTTGTTATTAAATGTACATTGATCTGTGGGTAATAATCAGTATATCACATTATATCTAATGTAGATATGATAATAATAATATTGTTATTAATTGTATATTACATATCTAATGTAGATATAGTACTAATGATATTAACATCAAATGTACATTGATCTGTGTGAATGAATCAGTATATTACATTATACCTCATGTAGATATAGTGCTAATGATATTGTTATTAAATGTACATTGATCTGTGGGAATGAATCAGTGTATTACATTATATCGAATGTAGATATAGTGCTAATGATGTTGTTATTAAATGTACATTGATCTGTGGGGAGTAATCAGTATATTACATTATATCTAATGTAGATATGATAATAATAATATTGTTATTAATTGTATATTACATATCTAATGTAGATATAGTACTAATGATATTAACATTAAATGTACATTGATCTGTGGGAATGAATCAGTATATTACATTATACATCATGTAGATATAGTGCTAACGATATTGTTATTAAATGAACAATGATCTGTGGGAATGAATCAGTATATTACATTATATCGAATGTAGATATAGTACCAATGATATTGTTATTAAGTGTACATTGATCTGTGGGAATGAATAAGTATATTACATTATATCGAATGTAGATATAGTGCTAATGATGTTGTTCTTAAATGTACATTGATCTGTGGGTAGTAGTCAGTATATTATATTATATCTAATGTAGATATGGTACTAATGATATTGTTATTAAATGTACATTGATCTGTGGGAATGAATCAGTGTATTACATTATATCGAATGTAGATATAGTGCTAATGATGTTGTTATTAAATGTACATTGATCTGTGTGTAGTAACCAGGATATTACATTATATCTAATGTAGATATGATAATAATAATATTGTTATTAATTGTATATTACATATCTAATGTAGATATAGTACTAATGATATTGGCATTAAATATACTTTGATCTGTGGGAATGAATCAGTATATTACATTATATCGAATGTAGATATAGTACTACTGATATTGGTGTTATATGTACATTGATCTGTTGGAATGAATCTGTACATGACATTATATCGAATGTAGATATAGTACTAATGATATTGTTATTAAATGTACATTGATCTGTGGGAATGAATCAGTCTATTACATTATATCGGATGTAGATATAGTACTAACGATATTGTTATTAAATCTACATTACATATCTAATGTAGGTATAGTACTAATGATATTGTTATTAAATGTGCATTGATCTGTGGGAACGAACGAATATATTACATTATATCTAATGTAGATATATTACTAATGATATTGTTATTAAATGTACATTGATCTGTGGGAATGAATCAGTATATTACATTTTATCGAATGTAGATATAGTACCAATGATATTGTTATTAAATGTACATTGATCTGTGGGAATGAATCAGTGTATTACATTATATCGAATGTAGATATAGTACCAATGATATTGTTATTAAGTGTACATTGATCTGTGGGAATGAATCAGTATATTACATTATATCGAATGTAGATATAGTACGAATGATATTGTTATTAAATCTACATTACATATCTAATGTAGGTATAGTACTAATGCTATTGGTATTATATGTACATTGATCTGTGGGACTGAATCAGTATATTACATTATACCTCATGTAGATATAGTGCTAATGATATTGGTGTTATATGTACATTGATCTGTTGGAATGAATCTGTACATGACATTATATCGGATGTAGATATAGTACTAATGATATTGTTATTAAATGTACATTGATCTGTGGGAATGAATCAGTCTATTACATTATATCGAATGTAGATATAGTACCAATGATATTGTTATTAAATGTACATTGATCTGTGGGAATGAATCAGTATATTACATTATATCGAATGTAGATATAGTACTAATGATATTGTTATTAAATCTACATTACATATCTAATGTAGGTATAGTACTAATGATATTGTTATTAAATGTGCATTGATCTGTGGGAACGAATCAGTATATTACATTATATCTAATGTAGATATATTACTAATGATATTGTTATTAAATGTACATTGATCTGTGGGAATCAATCAGTATATTACATTTTATCGAATGTAGATATAGTACCAATGATATTGTTATTAAATGTACATTGATCTGTGGGAATGAATCAGTATATTACATTATATCGAATGTAGATATAGTACAAGTGATGGTGTCATTAAATGTACATTGATCTGTGGGTAGTAATCAGTATATTACATTATATCTAATGTAGATATGATAATAATAATATTGTTATTAATTGTATATTACATATCTAATGTAGATATAGTACTAATGATATTAACATTAAATGTACATTGATCTGTGGGAATGAATCAGTATATTACATTATACCTCATGTAGATATAGTGCTAATGATATTGTTATTAAATGAACATTGATCTGTGGGAATGAATCAGTATATTACATTATATCGAATGTAGATATAGTCCCAATGATATTGTTATTAAGTGTACATTGATCTGTGGGAATGAATCAGTATATTACATTATATCGGAGGTACATATAGTACTAATGATATTGGTATTAAATGTACATTGATCTGTGGGAAGGAATCCGCATATCACATTATACCTAATGTAGATATGGTAATAACGATATTGTTTTTAAATGTACATTGATCTGTGTGAATGAAGCAGTATATTACATTATATCTCAGGCAGATATTTTGCTAATGATATTGTTATTAAATGAACATTGATCTGTGGGAATGAATCAGTATATTACATTATACCTAATGTAGATATAGTAATAATGATATTGTTATTAAATGTACATTGATCTGTGGGAATGAATCAGTATATTACGTTATATCGAATGTAGATATAGTGCTAATGATGTTGTTACTAAATGTGCATTGATCTGTGGGTAGTCGTCAGTATATTACATTAACTAATGTAGATATGATAATAATAATATTGTTATTAATTGTGTATTACATATCTAACGTAGATATAGTACTAATGATATTAACATTAAATGTACATTGATCTGTGGGAATGAATCAGTATATTACATTATACCTCATGTAGATATAGTGCTAATGATATTGTTATTAAATGAACATTGATCTGTGGGAATGAATCAGTATATTACATTATATCGAATGTAGATATAGTACTAATGATATTGTTATTAAATCTACATTACATATCTAATGTAGGTATAGTACTAATGATATTGTTATTAAATGTGCATTGATCTGTGGGAACGAATCAGTATATTACATTATATCTAATGTAGATATATTTCTAATGATATTGTTATTAAATGTACAAATAATCTGTGGGAATGAATCAGTATATTACATTTTATCGAATGTAGATATAGTACCAATGATATTGTTATTAAATGTACATTGATCTGTGGGAATGAATCAGTATATTACATTATATCGAATGTAGATATAGTGCTAATGATGTTGTTACTAAATGTGCATTGATCTGTGGGTAGTCGTCAGTATATTACATTAACTAATGTAGATATGATAATAATAATATTGTTATTAATTGTGTATTACATGTCTAACGTAGATATAGTACTAATGATATTAACATTAAATGTACATTGATCTGTGGGAATGAATCAGTATATTACATTATACCTCATGTAGATATAGTGCTAATGATATTGTTATTAAATGAACATTGATCTGTGGGAATGAATCAGTATATTACATTATATCGAATGTAGATATAGTACTAATGATATTGTTATTAAATCTACATTACATATCTAATGTAGGTATAGTACTAATGATATTGTTATTAAATGTGCATTGATCTGTGGGAACGAATCAGTATATTACATTATATCTAATGTAGATATATTTCTAATGATATTGTTATTAAATGTACAAATAATCTGTGGGAATGAATCAGTATATTACATTTTATCGAATGTAGATATAGTACCAATGATATTGTTATTAAATGTACATTGATCTGTGGGAATGAATCAGTATATTACATTATATCGAATGTAGATATAGTACTAATGATATTGGTATTATATGTACATTGTTCTGTTGGAATGAATCTGTACATGACATTATATCTATTGTAGATATAGTAATAATGGTATTGTTATTAAATGTACATTGATCTGTGGGAATGAATCAGTATAATACATTATATCGAATGTAGATATAGTACTAATGATATTGTTATTCAATCTACATTACATATCTAATGTAGGTATAGTACTAATGATATTGGTATTATATGTACATTGATCTGTGGGAACGAATCAGTATATTACATTATATCGAATGTACATATAGTACTAATGATATTGGTATTATATGTACACTGATCTGTTGGAATGAATCTGTACATGACATTATATCTATTGTAGATATAGTAATAATGATATTGTTATTAAATGTACATTGATGTGTGGGAATGAATCAGTATAATACATTATATCGAATGTAGGTATAGTACTAATGATATTGGTATTATATGTACATTGATCTGTGGGAATGAATCAGTGTATTACATTATATCGAATGTAGATATAGTGCTAATGATGTTGTTATAAAATGTACATTGATCTGTGTGTAGTAACCAGTATATTACATTATATCTAATGTAGATATGATAATAATAATATTGTTATTAATTGTATATTACATATCTAATGTAGATATAGTACTAATGATATTGGCATTAAATATACTTTGATCTGTGGGAATGAATCAGTATATTACATTATATCGAATGTAGATATAGTACGAATGATATTGTTATTAAATCTACATTACGTATCTAATGTAGGTATAGTACTAATGATATTGGTATTATATGTACATTGATCTGTGGGAATGAATCAGTATATTACATTATACCTTATGTAGATATAGTGCTAATGATATTGTTATTAAATGTACATTGATCTGTGGGAATGAAACAGTATATTACATTATATCGAATGTAGGCATAGTGCTAATGATGTTGTTATTAAATGTACACTGATCTGTGTGTAGTAACCAGTATATTACATTATATCTAATGTAGATATGATAATAATAATATTGTTATTAATTGTATATTACATATCTAATGTAGATATAGTACTAATGATATTCGCATTAAATATACTTTGATCTGTGGGAATGAATCAGTATATTACATTATATCGAATGTAGATATAGTACTAACGATATTGTTATTAAATCTACATTACATATCTAATGTAGGTATAGTACTAATGATATTGTTATTAAATGTGCATTGATCTGTGGGAACGAATCAGTATATTACATTATATCTAATGTAGATATATTACTAATGATATTGTTATTAAATGTACATTGATCTGTGGGAATGAATCAGTATATTACATTATACATCATGTAGATATAGTGCTAACGATATTGTTATTAAATGAACATTGATCTGTGGGAATAAATCAGTATATTACATTATATCGAATGTAGATATAGTACCAATGATATTGTTATTAAGTGTACATTGATCTGTGGGAATGAATAAGTATATTACATTATATCGAATGTAGATATAGTGCTAATGATGTTGTTCTTAAATGTACATTGATCTGTGGGTAGTAGTCAGTATATTATATTATATCTAATGTAGACATGGTACTAATGATATTGTTATTAAATGTACATTGATCTGTGGGAATGAATCAGTGTATTACATTATATCGAATGTAGATATAGTGCTAATGATGTTGTTATTAAATGTACATTGATCTGTGTGTAGTAACCAGGATATTACATTATATCTAATGTAGATATGATAATAATAATATTGTTATTAATTGTATATTACATATCTAATGTAGATATAGTACTAATGATATTGGCATTAAATATACTTTGATCTGTGGGAATGAATCAGTATATTACATTATATCGAATGAAGATATAGTACTACTGATATTGGTGTTATATGTACATTGATCTGTTGGAATGAATCTGTACATGACATTATATCGAATGTAGATATAGTACTAATGATATTGTTATTAAATGTACATTGATCTGTGGGAATGAATCAGTCTATTACATTATATCGAATGTAGATATAGTACTAACGATATTGTTATTAAATCTACATTACATATCTAATGTAGGTATAGTACTAATGATATTGTTATTAAATGTGCATTGATCTGTGGGAACGAATGAGTATATTACATTATATCTAATGTAGATATATTACTAATGATATTGTTATTAAATGTACATTGATCTGTGGGAATGAATCAGTATATTACATTTTATCGAATGTAGATATAGTACCAATGATATTGTTATTAAATGTACATTGATCTGTGGGAATGAATCAGTGTATTACATTATAGCGAATGTAGATATAGTACCAATGATATTGTTATTAAGTGTACATTGATCTGTGGGAATGAATCAGTATATTACATTATATCGAATGTAGATATAGTACGAATGATATTGTTATTAAATCTACATTACATATCTAATGTAGGTATAGTACTAATGCTATTGGTATTATATGTACATTGATCTGTGGGAATGAATCAGTATATTACATTATACCTCATGTAGATATAGTGCTAATGATATTGGTGTTATATGTACATTGATCTGTTGGAATGAATCTGTACATGACATTATATCGGATGTAGATATAGTACTAATGATATTGTTATTAAATGTACATTGATCTGTGGGAATGAATCAGTCTATTACATTATATCGAATGTAGATATAGTACCAATGATATTGTTATTAAATGTACATTGATCTGTGGGAATGAATCAGTATATTACATTATATCGAATGTAGATATAGTACTAATGATATTGTTATTAAATCTACATTACATATCTAATGTAGGTATAGTACTAATGATATTGTTATTAAATGCGCATTGATCTGTGGGAACGAATCAGTATATTACATTATATCTAATGTAGATATATTACTAATGATATTGTTATTAAATGTACATTGATCTGTGGGAATCAATCAGTATATTACATTTTATCGAATGTAGATATAGTACCAATGATATTGTTATTAAATGTACATTGATCTGTGGGAATGAATCAGTATATTACATTATATCGAATGTAGATATAGTACAAGTGATGGTGTCATTAAATGTACATTGATCTGTGGGTAGTAATCAGTATATTACATTATATCTAATGTAGATATGATAATAATAATATTGTTATTAATTGTATATTACATATCTAATGTAGATATAGTACTAATGATATTAACATTAAATGTACGTTGATCTGTGGGAATGAATCAGTATATTACATTATACCTCATGTAGATATAGTGCTAATGATATTGTTATTAAATGAACATTGATCTGTGGGAATGAATCAGTATATTACATTATATCGAATGTAGATATAGTCCCAATGATATTGTTATTAAGTGTACATTGATCTGTGGGAATGAATCAGTATATTACATTATATCGAATGTACATATAGTACTAATGATATTGGTATTATATGTACATTGTTCTGTTGGAATGAATCTGTACATGACCCTATATCTATTGTAGATATAGTAATAATGATATTGTTATTAAATGTACATTGATCTGTGGGAATGAATCAGTATATTACATTATATCGAATGTAGATATAGTGCTAATGATGTTGTTATTAAATGTACATTGATCTGTGGGTAATAATCAGTATATCACATTATATCTAATGTAGATATGATAATAATAATATTGTTATTAATTGTATATTACATATCTAATGTAGATATAGTACTAATGATATTAACATTAAATGTACATTGATCTGTGTGAATGAATCAGTATATTACATTATACCTCATGTAGATATAGTGCTAATGATATTGTTATTAAATGTACATTGATCTGTGGGAATGAATCAGTGTATTACATTATATCGAATGTAGATATAGTGCTAATGATGTTGTTATTAAATGTACATTGATCTGTGGGGAGTAATCAGTATATTACATTATATCTAATGTAGATATGATAATAATAATATTGTTATTAATTGTATATTACATATCTAATGTAGATATAGTACTAATGATATTAACATTAAATGTACATTGATCTGTGGGAATGAATCAGTATATTACATTATACATCATGTAGATATAGTGCTAACGATATTGTTATTAAATGAACAATGATCTGTGGGAATGAATCAGTATATTACATTATATCGAATGTAGATATAGTACCAATGATATTGTTATTAAGTGTACATTGATCTGTGGGAATGAATAAGTATATTACATTATATCGAATGTAGATATAGTGCTAATGATGTTGTTCTTAAATGTACATTGATCTGTGGGTAGTAGTCAGTATATTATATTATATCTAATGTAGATATGGTACTAATGATATTGTTATTAAATGTACATTGATCTGTGGGAATGAATCAGTGTATTACATTATATCGAATGTAGATATAGTGCTAATGATGTTGTTATTAAATGTACATTGATCTGTGTGTAGTAACCAGGATATTACATTATATCTAATGTAGATATGATAATAATAATATTGTTATTAATTGTATATTACATATCTAATGTAGATATAGTACTAATGATATTGGCATTAAATATACTTTGATCTGTGGGAATGAATCAGTATATTACATTATATCGAATGTAGATATAGTACTACTGATATTGGTGTTATATGTACATTGATCTGTTGGAATGAATCTGTACATGACATTATATCGAATGTAGATATAGTACTAATGATATTGTTATTAAATGTACATTGATCTGTGGGAATGAATCAGTCTATTACATTATATCGGATGTAGATATAGTACTAACGATATTGTTATTAAATCTACATTACATATCTAATGTAGGTATAGTACTAATGATATTGTTATTAAATGTGCATTGATCTGTGGGAACGAACGAATATATTACATTATATCTAATGTAGATATATTACTAATGATATTGTTATTAAATGTACATTGATCTGTGGGAATGAATCAGTATATTACATTTTATCGAATGTAGATATAGTACCAATGATATTGCTATTAAATGTACATTGATCTGTGGGAATGAATCAGTGTATTACATTATATCGAATGTAGATATAGTACCAATGATATTGTTATTAAGTGTACATTGATCTGTGGGAATGAATCAGTATATTACATTATATCGAATGTAGATATAGTACGAATGATATTGTTATTAAATCTACATTACATATCTAATGTAGGTATAGTACTAATGCTATTGGTATTATATGTACATTGATCTGTGGGACTGAATCAGTATATTACATTATACCTCATGTAGATATAGTGCTAATGATATTGGTGTTATATGTACATTGATCTGTTGGAATGAATCTGTACATGACATTATATCGGATGTAGATATAGTACTAATGATATTGTTATTAAATGTACATTGATCTGTGGGAATGAATCAGTCTATTACATTATATCGAATGTAGATATAGTACCAATGATATTGTTATTAAATGTACATTGATCTGTGGGAATGAATCAGTATATTACATTATATCGAATGTAGATATAGTACTAATGATATTGTTATTAAATCTACATTACATATCTAATGTAGGTATAGTACTAATGATATTGTTATTAAATGTGCATTGATCTGTGGGAACGAATCAGTATATTACATTATATCTAATGTAGATATATTACTAATGATATTGTTATTAAATGTACATTGATCTGTGGGAATCAATCAGTATATTACATTTTATCGAATGTAGATATAGTACCAATGATATTGTTATTAAATGTACATTGATCTGTGGGAATGAATCAGTATATTACATTATATCGAATGTAGATATAGTACAAGTGATGGTGTCATTAAATGTACATTGATCTGTGGGTAGTAATCAGTATATTACATTATATCTAATGTAGATATGATAATAATAATATTGTTATTAATTGTATATTACATATCTAATGTAGATATAGTACTAATGATATTAACATTAAATGTACATTGATCTGTGGGAATGAATCAGTATATTACATTATACCTCATGTAGATATAGTGCTAATGATATTGTTATTAAATGAACATTGATCTGTGGGAATGAATCAGTATATTACATTATATCGAATGTAGATATAGTCCCAATGATATTGTTATTAAGTGTACATTGATCTGTGGGAATGAATCAGTATATTACATTATATCGAAGGTACATATAGTACTAATGATATTGGTATTAAATGTACATTGATCTGTGGGAAGGAATCCGCATATCACATTATACCTAATGTAGATATGGTAATAACGATATTGTTTTTAAATGTACATTGATCTGTGTGAATGAAGCAGTATATTACATTATATCTCAGGCAGATATTTTGCTAATGATATTGTTATTAAATGAACATTGATCTGTGGGAATGAATCAGTATATTACATTATACCTAATGTAGATATAGTAATAATGATATTGTTATTAAATGTACATTGATCTGTGGGAATGAATCAGTATATTACGTTATATCGAATGTAGATATAGTGCTAATGATGTTGTTACTAAATGTGCATTGATCTGTGGGTAGTCGTCAGTATATTACATTAACTAATGTAGATATGATAATAATAATATTGTTATTAATTGTGTATTACATATCTAACGTAGATATAGTACTAATGATATTAACATTAAATGTACATTGATCTGTGGGAATGAATCAGTATATTACATTATACCTCATGTAGATATAGTGCTAATGATATTGTTATTAAATGAACATTGATCTGTGGGAATGAATCAGTATATTACATTATATCGAATGTAGATATAGTACTAATGATATTGTTATTAAATCTACATTACATATCTAATGTAGGTATAGTACTAATGATATTGTTATTAAATGTGCATTGATCTGTGGGAACGAATCAGTATATTACATTATATCTAATGTAGATATATTTCTAATGATATTGTTATTAAATGTACAAATAATCTGTGGGAATGAATCAGTATATTACATTTTATCGAATGTAGATATAGTACCAATGATATTGTTATTAAATGTACATTGATCTGTGGGAATGAATCAGTATATTACATTATATCGAATGTAGATATAGTGCTAATGATGTTGTTACTAAATGTGCATTGATCTGTGGGTAGTCGTCAGTATATTACATTAACTAATGTAGATATGATAATAATAATATTGTTATTAATTGTGTATTACATGTCTAACGTAGATATAGTACTAATGATATTAACATTAAATGTACATTGATCTGTGGGAATGAATCAGTATATTACATTATACCTCATGTAGATATAGTGCTAATGATATTGTTATTAAATGAACATTGATCTGTGGGAATGAATCAGTATATTACATTATATCGAATGTAGATATAGTACTAATGATATTGTTATTAAATCTACATTACATATCTAATGTAGGTATAGTACTAATGATATTGTTATTAAATGTGCATTGATCTGTGGGAACGAATCAGTATATTACATTATATCTAATGTAGATATATTTCTAATGATATTGTTATTAAATGTACAAATAATCTGTGGGAATGAATCAGTATATTACATTTTATCGAATGTAGATATAGTACCAATGATATTGTTATTAAATGTACATTGATCTGTGGGAATGAATCAGTATATTACATTATATCGAATGTAGATATAGTACTAATGATATTGGTATTATATGTACATTGGTCTGTTGGAATGAATCTGTACATGACATTATATCTATTGTAGATATAGTAATAATGGTATTGTTATTAAATGTACATTGATCTGTGGGAATGAATCAGTATAATACATTATATCGAATGTAGATATAGTACTAATGATATTGTTATTCAATCTACATTACATATCTAATGTAGGTATAGTACTAATGATATTGGTATTATATGTACATTGATCTGTGGGAACGAATCAGTATATTACATTATATCGAATGTACATATAGTACTAATGATATTGGTATTATATGTACACTGATCTGTTGGAATGAATCTGTACATGACATTATATCTATTGTAGATATAGTAATAATGATATTGTTATTAAATGTACATTGATGTGTGGGAATGAATCAGTATAATACATTATATCGAATGTAGATATAGTACTAATGATATTGTTATTAAATCTACATTACATATCTAATGTAGGTATAGTACTAATGATATTGGTATTATATGTACATTGATCTGTGGGAATGAATCAGTGTATTACATTATATCGAATGTAGATATAGTGCTAATGATGTTGTTATAAAATGTACATTGATCTGTGTGTAGTAACCAGTATATTACATTATATCTAATGTAGATATGATAATAATAATATTGTTATTAATTGTATATTACATATCTAATGTAGATATAGTACTAATGATATTGGCATTAAATATACTTTGATCTGTGGGAATGAATCAGTATATTACATTATATCGAATGTAGATATAGTACGAATGATATTGTTATTAAATCTACATTACGTATCTAATGTAGGTATAGTACTAATGATATTGGTATTATATGTACATTGATCTGTGGGAATGAATCAGTATATTACATTATACCTTATGTAGATATAGTGCTAATGATATTGTTATTAAATGTACATTGATCTGTGGGAATGAAACAGTATATTACATTATATCGAATGTAGGCATAGTGCTAATGATGTTGTTATTAAATGTACATTGATCTGTGTGTAGTAACCAGTATATTACATTATATCTAATGTAGATATGATAATAATAATATTGTTATTAATTGTATATTACATATCTAATGTAGATATAGTACTAATGATATTCGCATTAAATATACTTTGATCTGTGGGAATGAATCAGTATATTACATTATATCGAATGTAGATATAGTACTAATGATATTGTTATTAAATCTACATTACATATCTAATGTAGGTATAGTACTAATGATATTGTTATTAAATGTGCATTGATCTGTGGGAACGAATCAGTATATTACATTATATCTAATGTAGATATATTACTAATGATATTGTTATTAAATGTACATTGATCTGTGGGAATCAATCAGTATATTACATTTTATCGAATGTAGATATAGTACCAATGATATTGTTATTAAATGTACATTGATCTGTGGGAATGAATCAGTATATTACATTATATCGAATGTAGATATAGTACAAGTGATGGTGTCATTAAATGTACATTGATCTGTGGGTAGTAATCAGTATATTACATTATATCTAATGTAGATATGATAATAATAATATTGTTATTAATTGTATATTACATATCTAATGTAGATATAGTACTAATGATATTAACATTAAATGTACATTGATCTGTGGGAATGAATCAGTATATTACATTATACCTCATGTAGATATAGTGCTAATGATATTGTTATTAAATGAACATTGATCTGTGGGAATGAATCAGTATATTACATTATATCGAATGTAGATATAGTCCCAATGATATTGTTATTAAGTGTACATTGATCTGTGGGAATGAATCAGTATATTACATTATATCGAATGTACATATAGTACTAATGATATTGGTATTATATGTACATTGTTCTGTTGGAATGAATCTGTACATGACCCTATATCTATTGTAGATATAGTAATAATGATATTGTTATTAAATGTACATTGATCTGTGGGAATGAATCAGTATATTACATTATATCGAATGTAGATATAGTGCTAATGATGTTGTTACTAAATGTACATTGATCTGTGGGTAATAATCAGTATATCACATTATATCTAATGTAGATATGATAATAATAATATTGTTATTAATTGTATATTACATATCTAATGTAGATATAGTACTAATGATATTAACATTAAATGTACATTGATCTGTGTGAATGAATCAGTATATTACATTATACCTCATGTAGATATAGTGCTAATGATATTGTTATTAAATGTACATTGATCTGTGGGAATGAATCAGTGTATTACATTATATCGAATGTAGATATAGTGCTAATGATGTTGTTATTAAATGTACATTGATCTGTGGGGAGTAATCAGTATATTACATTATATCTAATGTAGATATGATAATAATAATATTGTTATTAATTGTATATTACATATCTAATGTAGATATAGTACTAATGATATTAACATTAAATGTACATTGATCTGTGGGAATGAATCAGTATATTACATTATACATCATGTAGATATAGTGCTAACGATATTGTTATTAAATGAACAATGATCTGTGGGAATGAATCAGTATATTACATTATATCGAATGTAGATATAGTACCAATGATATTGTTATTAAGTGTACATTGATCTGTGGGAATGAATAAGTATATTACATTATATCGAATGTAGATATAGTGCTAATGATGTTGTTCTTAAATGTACATTGATCTGTGGGTAGTAGTCAGTATATTATATTATATCTAATGTAGATATGGTACTAATGATATTGTTATTAAATGTACATTGATCTGTGGGAATGAATCAGTGTATTACATTATATCGAATGTAGATATAGTGCTAATGATGTTGTTATTAAATGTACATTGATCTGTGTGTAGTAACCAGGATATTACATTATATCTAATGTAGATATGATAATAATAATATTGTTATTAATTGTATATTACATATCTAATGTAGATATAGTACTAATGATATTGGCATTAAATATACTTTGATCTGTGGGAATGAATCAGTATATTACATTATATCGAATGTAGATATAGTACTACTGATGTTGGTGTTATATGTACATTGATCTGTTGGAATGAATCTGTACATGACATTATATCGAATGTAGATATAGTACTAATGATATTGTTATTAAATGTACATTGATCTGTGGGAATGAATCAGTCTATTACATTATATCGGATGTAGATATAGTACTAACGATATTGTTATTAAATCTACATTACATATCTAATGTAGGTATAGTACTAATGATATTGTTATTAAATGTGCATTGATCTGTGGGAACGAACGAATATATTACATTATATCTAATGTAGATATATTACTAATGATATTGTTATTAAATGTACATTGATCTGTGGGAATGAATCAGTATATTACATTTTATCGAATGTAGATATAGTACCAATGATATTGTTATTAAATGTACATTGATCTGTGGGAATGAATCAGTATATTACATTATATCGAATGTAGATATAGTACTAATGATATTGTTATTAAATCTACATTACATATCTAATGTAGGTATAGTACTAATGATATTGTTATTAAATGTGCATTGATCTGTGGGAACGAATCAGTATATTACATTATATCTAATGTAGATATATTACTAATGATATTGTTATTAAATGTACATTGATCTGTGGGAATCAATCAGTATATTACATTTTATCGAATGTAGATATAGTACCAATGATATTGTTATTAAATGTACATTGATCTGTGGGAATGAATCAGTATATTACATTATATCGAATGTAGATATAGTACAAGTGATGGTGTCATTAAATGTACATTGATCTGTGGGTAGTAATCAGTATATTACATTATATCTAATGTAGATATGATAATAATAATATTGTTATTAATTGTATATTACATATCTAATGTAGATATAGTACTAATGATATTAACATTAAATGTACATTGATCTGTGGGAATGAATCAGTATATTACATTATACCTCATGTAGATATAGTGCTAATGATATTGTTATTAAATGAACATTGATCTGTGGGAATGAATCAGTATATTACATTATATCGAATGTAGATATAGTCCCAATGATATTGTTATTAAGTGTACATTGATCTGTGGGAATGAATCAGTATATTACATTATATCGAAGGTACATATAGTACTAATGATATTGGTATTAAATGTACATTGATCTGTGGGAAGGAATCCGCATATCACATTATACCTAATGTAGATATGGTAATAACGATATTGTTTTTAAATGTACATTGATCTGTGTGAATGAAGCAGTATATTACATTATATCTCAGGCAGATATTTTGCTAATGATATTGTTATTAAATAAACATTGATCTGTGGGAATGAATCAGTATATTACATTATACCTAATGTAGATATAGTAATAATGATATTGTTATTAAATGTACATTGATCTGTGGGAATGAATCAGTATATTACGTTATATCGAATGTAGATATAGTGCTAATGATGTTGTTACTAAATGTGCATTGATCTGTGGGTAGTCGTCAGTATATTACATTAACTAATGTAGATATGATAATAATAATATTGTTATTAATTGTGTATTACATATCTAACGTAGATATAGTACTAATGATATTAACATTAAATGTACATTGATCTGTGGGAATGAATCAGTATATTACATTATACCTCATGTAGATATAGTGCTAATGATATTGTTATTAAATGAACATTGATCTGTGGGAATGAATCAGTATATTACATTATATCGAATGTAGATATAGTACTAATGATATTGTTATTAAATCTACATTACATATCTAATGTAGGTATAGTACTAATGATATTGTTATTAAATGTGCATTGATCTGTGGGAACGAATCAGTATATTACATTATATCTAATGTAGATATATTTCTAATGATATTGTTATTAAATGTACAAATAATCTGTGGGAATGAATCAGTATATTACATTTTATCGAATGTAGATATAGTACCAATGATATTGTTATTAAATGTACATTGATCTGTGGGAATGAATCAGTATATTACATTATATCGAATGTAGATATAGTGCTAATGATGTTGTTACTAAATGTGCATTGATCTGTGGGTAGTCGTCAGTATATTACATTAACTAATGTAGATATGATAATAATAATATTGTTATTAATTGTGTATTACATGTCTAACGTAGATATAGTACTAATGATATTAACATTAATTGTACATTGATCTGTGGGAATGAATCAGTATATTACATTATACCTCATGTAGATATAGTGCTAATGATATTGTTATTAAATGAACATTGATCTGTGGGAATGAATCAGTATATTACATTATATCGAATGTAGATATAGTACTAATGATATTGTTATTAAATCTACATTACATATCTAATGTAGGTATTGTACTAATGATATTGGTATTATATGTACATTGATCTGTGGGAATGAATCAGCATATTACATTATACCTCATGTAGATATAGTGCTAATGATATTGTTATTAAATGTACATTGATCTGTGGGAATGAATCAGTATATTACATTATATCGAATGTAGATATAGTGCTAATGATGTTGTTATTAAATGTACATTGATCTGTGTGTAGTAACCAGTATATTACATTATATCGAATGTAGATATAGTACGAATGATATTGTTATTAAATCTACATTACATATCTAATGTAGGTATAGTACTAATGATATTGGTATTATATGTACATTGATCTGTGGGAATGAATCAGTATATTACATTATACCTCATGTAGATATGTTGCTAATGATATTGTTATTAAATGTACATTGATCTGTGGGAATGAATCAGTATATAACATTATATCGAATGTAGATATAGTTCTAACGATATTGTTATTAAATCTACATTACATATCTAATGTAGGTATAGTACTAATGATATTGTTAATAAATGTGCATTGATCTGTGGGAACGAATCAGTATATTACATTATATCGAATGTAGATATAGTGCTAATGATGTTGTTATTAAATGAACATTGATCTATGGGAATGAATCAGTATATTACATTATATCGAATGTAGATGTAGTCCCAATGATATTGTTATTAAGTGTACATTGATCTGTGGGAATGAAACAGTATATTACATTATATCGAATGTAGGCATACTGCTAATGATGTTGTTATTAAATGTACACTGATCTGTGTGTAGTAACCAGTATATTACATTATATCTAATGTAGATATGATAATAATAATATTGTTATTAATTGTATATTACATATCTAATGTAGATATAGTACTAATGATATTCGCATTAAATATACTTTGATCTGTGGGAATGAATCAGTATATTACATTATATCGAATGTAGATATAGTACTAACGATATTGTTATTAAATCTACATTACATATCTAATGTAGGTATAGTACTAATGATATTGTTATTAAATGTGCATTGATCTGTGGGAACGAATCAGTATATTACATTATATCTAATGTAGATATATTACTAATGATATTGTTATTAAATGTACATTGATCTGTGGGAATGAATCAGTATATTACATTATACATCATGTAGATATAGTGCTAACGATATTGTTATTAAATGAACATTGATCTGTGGGAATAAATCAGTATATTACATTATATCGAATGTAGATATAGTACCAATGATATTGTTATTAAGTGTACATTGATCTGTGGGAATGAATAAGTATATTACATTATATCGAATGTAGATATAGTGCTAATGATGTTGTTCTTAAATGTACATTGATCTGTGGGTAGTAACCAGGATATTACATTATATCTAATGTAGATATGATAATAATAATATTGTTATTAATTGTATATTACATATCTAATGTAGATATAGTACTAATGATATTGGCATTAAATATACTTTGATCTGTGGGAATGAATCAGTATATTACATTATATCGAATGAAGATATAGTACTACTGATATTGGTGTTATATGTACATTGATCTGTTGGAATGAATCTGTACATGACATTATATCGAATGTAGATATAGTACTAATGATATTGTTATTAAATGTACATTGATCTGTGGGAATGAATCAGTCTATTACATTATATCGAATGTAGATATAGTACTAACGATATTGTTATTAAATCTACATTACATATCTAATGTAGGTATAGTACTAATGATATTGTTATTAAATGTGCATTGATCTGTGGGAACGAATGAGTATATTACATTATATCTAATGTAGATATATTACTAATGATATTGTTATTAAATGTACATTGATCTGTGGGAATGAATCAGTATATTACATTTTATCGAATGTAGATATAGTACCAATGATATTGTTATTAAATGTACATTGATCTGTGGGAATGAATCAGTGTATTACATTATATCGAATGTAGATATAGTACCAATGATATTGTTATTAAGTGTACATTGATCTGTGGGAATGAATCAGTATATTACATTATATCGAATGTAGATATAGTACGAATGATATTGTTATTAAATCTACATTACATATCTAATGTAGGTATAGTACTAATGCTATTGGTATTATATGTACATTGATCTGTGGGAATGAATCAGTATATTACATTATACCTCATGTAGATATAGTGCTAATGATATTGGTGTTATATGTACATTGATCTGTTGGAATGAATCTGTACATGACATTATATCGGATGTAGATATAGTACTAATGATATTGTTATTAAATGTACATTGATCTGTGGGAATGAATCAGTCTATTACATTATATCGAATGTAGATATAGTACCAATGATATTGTTATTAAATGTACATTGATCTGTGGGAATGAATCAGTATATTACATTATATCGAATGTAGATATAGTACTAATGATATTGTTATTAAATCTACATTACATATCTAATGTAGGTATAGTACTAATGATATTGTTATTAAATGTGCATTGATCTGTGGGAACGAATCAGTATATTACATTATATCTAATGTAGATATATTACTAATGATATTGTTATTAAATGTACATTGATCTGTGGGAATCAATCAGTATATTACATTTTATCGAATGTAGATATAGTACCAATGATATTGTTATTAAATGTACATTGATCTGTGGGAATGAATCAGTATATTACATTATATCGAATGTAGATATAGTACAAGTGATGGTGTCATTAAATGTACATTGATCTGTGGGTAGTAATCAGTATATTACATTATATCTAATGTAGATATGATAATAATAATATTGTTATTAATTGTATATTACATATCTAATGTAGATATAGTACTAATGATATTAACATTAAATGTACGTTGATCTGTGGGAATGAATCAGTATATTACATTATACCTCATGTAGATATAGTGCTAATGATATTGTTATTAAATGAACATTGATCTGTGGGAATGAATCAGTATATTACATTATATCGAATGTAGATATAGTCCCAATGATATTGTTATTAAGTGTACATTGATCTGTGGGAATGAATCAGTATATTACATTATATCGAATGTACATATAGTACTAATGATATTGGTATTATATGTACATTGTTCTGTTGGAATGAATCTGTACATGACCCTATATCTATTGTAGATATAGTAATAATGATATTGTTATTAAATGTACATTGATCTGTGGGAATGAATCAGTATATTACATTATATCGAATGTAGATATAGTGCTAATGATGTTGTTATTAAATGTACATTGATCTGTGGGTAATAATCAGTATATCACATTATATCTAATGTAGATATGATAATAATAATATTGTTATTAATTGTATATTACATATCTAATGTAGATATAGTACTAATGATATTAACATTAAATGTACATTGATCTGTGTGAATGAATCAGTATATTACATTATACCTCATGTAGATATAGTGCTAATGATATTGTTATTAAATGTACATTGATCTGTGGGAATGAATCAGTGTATTACATTATATCGAATGTAGATATAGTGCTAATGATGTTGTTATTAAATGTACATTGATCTGTGGGGAGTAATCAGTATATTACATTATATCTAATGTAGATATGATAATAATAATATTGTTATTAATTGTATATTACATATCTAATGTAGATATAGTACTAATGATATTAACATTAAATGTACATTGATCTGTGGGAATGAATCAGTATATTACATTATACATCATGTAGATATAGTGCTAACGATATTGTTATTAAATGAACAATGATCTGTGGGAATGAATCAGTATATTACATTATATCGAATGTAGATATAGTACCAATGATATTGTTATTAAGTGTACATTGATCTGTGGGAATGAATAAGTATATTACATTATATCGAATGTAGATATAGTGCTAATGATGTTGTTCTTAAATGTACATTGATCTGTGGGTAGTAGTCAGTATATTATATTATATCTAATGTAGATATGGTACTAATGATATTGTTATTAAATGTACATTGATCTGTGGGAATGAATCAGTGTATTACATTATATCGAATGTAGATATAGTGCTAATGATGTTGTTATTAAATGTACATTGATCTGTGTGTAGTAACCAGGATATTACATTATATCTAATGTAGATATGATAATAATAATATTGTTATTAATTGTATATTACATATCTAATGTAGATATAGTACTAATGATATTGGCATTAAATATACTTTGATCTGTGGGAATGAATCAGTATATTACATTATATCGAATGTAGATATAGTACTACTGATATTGGTGTTATATGTACATTGATCTGTTGGAATGAATCTGTACATGACATTATATCGAATGTAGATATAGTACTAATGATATTGTTATTAAATGTACATTGATCTGTGGGAATGAATCAGTCTATTACATTATATCGGATGTAGATATAGTACTAACGATATTGTTATTAAATCTACATTACATATCTAATGTAGGTATAGTACTAATGATATTGTTATTAAATGTGCATTGATCTGTGGGAACGAACGAATATATTACATTATATCTAATGTAGATATATTACTAATGATATTGTTATTAAATGTACATTGATCTGTGGGAATGAATCAGTATATTACATTTTATCGAATGTAGATATAGTACCAATGATATTGCTATTAAATGTACATTGATCTGTGGGAATGAATCAGTGTATTACATTATATCGAATGTAGATATAGTACCAATGATATTGTTATTAAGTGTACATTGATCTGTGGGAATGAATCAGTATATTACATTATATCGAATGTAGATATAGTACGAATGATATTGTTATTAAATCTACATTACATATCTAATGTAGGTATAGTACTAATGCTATTGGTATTATATGTACATTGATCTGTGGGACTGAATCAGTATATTACATTATACCTCATGTAGATATAGTGCTAATGATATTGGTGTTATATGTACATTGATCTGTTGGAATGAATCTGTACATGACATTATATCGGATGTAGATATAGTACTAATGATATTGTTATTAAATGTACATTGATCTGTGGGAATGAATCAGTCTATTACATTATATCGAATGTAGATATAGTACCAATGATATTGTTATTAAATGTACATTGATCTGTGGGAATGAATCAGTATATTACATTATATCGAATGTAGATATAGTACTAATGATATTGTTATTAAATCTACATTACATATCTAATGTAGGTATAGTACTAATGATATTGTTATTAAATGTGCATTGATCTGTGGGAACGAATCAGTATATTACATTATATCTAATGTAGATATATTACTAATGATATTGTTATTAAATGTACATTGATCTGTGGGAATCAATCAGTATATTACATTTTATCGAATGTAGATATAGTACCAATGATATTGTTATTAAATGTACATTGATCTGTGGGAATGAATCAGTATATTACATTATATCGAATGTAGATATAGTACAAGTGATGGTGTCATTAAATGTACATTGATCTGTGGGTAGTAATCAGTATATTACATTATATCTAATGTAGATATGATAATAATAATATTGTTATTAATTGTATATTACATATCTAATGTAGATATAGTACTAATGATATTAACATTAAATGTACATTGATCTGTGGGAATGAATCAGTATATTACATTATACCTCATGTAGATATAGTGCTAATGATATTGTTATTAAATGAACATTGATCTGTGGGAATGAATCAGTATATTACATTATATCGAATGTAGATATAGTCCCAATGATATTGTTATTAAGTGTACATTGATCTGTGGGAATGAATCAGTATATTACATTATATCGAAGGTACATATAGTACTAATGATATTGGTATTAAATGTACATTGATCTGTGGGAAGGAATCCGCATATCACATTATACCTAATGTAGATATGGTAATAACGATATTGTTTTTAAATGTACATTGATCTGTGTGAATGAAGCAGTATATTACATTATATCTCAGGCAGATATTTTGCTAATGATATTGTTATTAAATGAACATTGATCTGTGGGAATGAATCAGTATATTACATTATACCTAATGTAGATATAGTAATAATGATATTGTTATTAAATGTACATTGATCTGTGGGAATGAATCAGTATATTACGTTATATCGAATGTAGATATAGTGCTAATGATGTTGTTACTAAATGTGCATTGATCTGTGGGTAGTCGTCAGTATATTACATTAACTAATGTAGATATGATAATAATAATATTGTTATTAATTGTGTATTACATATCTAACGTAGATATAGTACTAATGATATTAACATTAAATGTACATTGATCTGTGGGAATGAATCAGTATATTACATTATACCTCATGTAGATATAGTGCTAATGATATTGTTATTAAATGAACATTGATCTGTGGGAATGAATCAGTATATTACATTATATGGAATGTAGATATAGTACTAATGATATTGTTATTAAATCTACATTACATATCTAATGTAGGTATAGTACTAATGATATTGTTATTAAATGTGCATTGATCTGTGGGAACGAATCAGTATATTACATTATATCTAATGTAGATATATTTCTAATGATATTGTTATTAAATGTACAAATAATCTGTGGGAATGAATCAGTATATTACATTTTATCGAATGTAGATATAGTACCAATGATATTGTTATTAAATGTACATTGATCTGTGGGAATGAATCAGTATATTACATTATATCGAATGTAGATATAGTGCTAATGATGTTGTTACTAAATGTGCATTGATCTGTGGGTAGTCGTCAGTATATTACATTAACTAATGTAGATATGATAATAATAATATTGTTATTAATTGTGTATTACATGTCTAACGTAGATATAGTACTAATGATATTAACATTAAATGTACATTGATCTGTGGGAATGAATCAGTATATTACATTATACCTCATGTAGATATAGTGCTAATGATATTGTTATTAAATGAACATTGATCTGTGGGAATGAATCAGTATATTACATTATATCGAATGTAGATATAGTACTAATGATATTGTTATTAAATCTACATTACATATCTAATGTAGGTATAGTACTAATGATATTGTTATTAAATGTGCATTGATCTGTGGGAACGAATCAGTATATTACATTATATCTAATGTAGATATATTTCTAATGATATTGTTATTAAATGTACAAATAATCTGTGGGAATGAATCAGTATATTACATTTTATCGAATGTAGATATAGTACCAATGATATTGTTATTAAATGTACATTGATCTGTGGGAATGAATCAGTATATTACATTATATCGAATGTAGATATAGTACTAATGATATTGGTATTATATGTACATTGTTCTGTTGGAATGAATCTGTACATGACATTATATCTATTGTAGATATAGTAATAATGGTATTGTTATTAAATGTACATTGATCTGTGGGAATGAATCAGTATAATACATTATATCGAATGTAGATATAGTACTAATGATATTGTTATTCAATCTACATTACATATCTAATGTAGGTATAGTACTAATGATATTGGTATTATATGTACATTGATCTGTGGGAACGAATCAGTATATTACATTATATCGAATGTACATATAGTACTAATGATATTGGTATTATATGTACACTGATCTGTTGGAATGAATCTGTACATGACATTATATCTATTGTAGATATAGTAATAATGATATTGTTATTAAATGTACATTGATGTGTGGGAATGAATCAGTATAATACATTATATCGAATGTAGATATAGTACTAATGATATTGTTATTAAATCTACATTACATATCTAATGTAGGTATAGTACTAATGATATTGGTATTATATGTACATTGATCTGTGGGAATGAATCAGTGTATTACATTATATCGAATGTAGATATAGTGCTAATGATGTTGTTATAAAATGTACATTGATCTGTGTGTAGTAACCAGTATATTACATTATATCTAATGTAGATATGATAATAATAATATTGTTATTAATTGTATATTACATATCTAATGTAGATATAGTACTAATGATATTGGCATTAAATATACTTTGATCTGTGGGAATGAATCAGTATATTACATTATATCGAATGTAGATATAGTACGAATGATATTGTTATTAAATCTACATTACGTATCTAATGTAGGTATAGTACTAATGATATTGGTATTATATGTACATTGATCTGTGGGAATGAATCAGTATATTACATTATACCTTATGTAGATATAGTGCTAATGATATTGTTATTAAATGTACATTGATCTGTGGGAATGAAACAGTATATTACATTATATCGAATGTAGGCATAGTGCTAATGATGTTGTTATTAAATGTACATTGATCTGTGTGTAGTAACCAGTATATTACATTATATCTAATGTAGATATGATAATAATAATATTGTTATTAATTGTATATTACATATCTAATGTAGATATAGTACTAATGATATTCGCATTAAATATACTTTGATCTGTGGGAATGAATCAGTATATTACATTATATCGAATGTAGATATAGTACTAATGATATTGTTATTAAATCTACATTACATATCTAATGTAGGTATAGTACTAATGATATTGTTATTAAATCTACATTACATATCTAATGTAGGTATAGTACTAATGATATTGTTATTAAATGTGCATTGATCTGTGGGAACGAATCAGTATATTACATTATATCTAATGTAGATATATTACTAATGATATTGTTATTAAATGTACATTGATCTGTGGGAATCAATCAGTATATTACATTTTATCGAATGTAGATATAGTACCAATGATATTGTTATTAAATGTACATTGATCTGTGGGAATGAATCAGTATATTACATTATATCGAATGTAGATATAGTACAAGTGATGGTGTCATTAAATGTACATTGATCTGTGGGTAGTAATCAGTATATTACATTATATCTAATGTAGATATGATAATAATAATATTGTTATTAATTGTATATTACATATCTAATGTAGATATAGTACTAATGATATTAACATTAAATGTACATTGATCTGTGGGAATGAATCAGTATATTACATTATACCTCATGTAGATATAGTGCTAATGATATTGTTATTAAATGAACATTGATCTGTGGGAATGAATCAGTATATTACATTATATCGAATGTAGATATAGTCCCAATGATATTGTTATTAAGTGTACATTGATCTGTGGGAATGAATCAGTATATTACATTATATCGAATGTACATATAGTACTAATGATATTGGTATTATATGTACATTGTTCTGTTGGAATGAATCTGTACATGACCCTATATCTATTGTAGATATAGTAATAATGATATTGTTATTAAATGTACATTGATCTGTGGGAATGAATCAGTATATTACATTATATCGAATGTAGATATAGTGCTAATGATGTTGTTATTAAATGTACATTGATCTGTGGGTAATAATCAGTATATCACATTATATCTAATGTAGATATGATAATAATAATATTGTTATTAATTGTATATTACATATCTAATGTAGATATAGTACTAATGATATTAACATTAAATGTACATTGATCTGTGTGAATGAATCAGTATATTACATTATACCTCATGTAGATATAGTGCTAATGATATTGTTATTAAATGTACATTGATCTGTGGGAATGAATCAGTGTATTACATTATATCGAATGTAGATATAGTGCTAATGATGTTGTTATTAAATGTACATTGATCTGTGGGGAGTAATCAGTATATTACATTATATCTAATGTAGATATGATAATAATAATATTGTTATTAATTGTATATTACATATCTAATGTAGATATAGTACTAATGATATTAACATTAAATGTACATTGATCTGTGGGAATGAATCAGTATATTACATTATACATCATGTAGATATAGTGCTAACGATATTGTTATTAAATGAACAATGATCTGTGGGAATGAATCAGTATATTACATTATATCGAATGTAGATATAGTACCAATGATATTGTTATTAAGTGTACATTGATCTGTGGGAATGAATAAGTATATTACATTATATCGAATGTAGATATAGTGCTAATGATGTTGTTCTTAAATGTACATTGATCTGTGGGTAGTAGTCAGTATATTATATTATATCTAATGTAGATATGGTACTAATGATATTGTTATTAAATGTACATTGATCTGTGGGAATGAATCAGTGTATTACATTATATCGAATGTAGATATAGTGCTAATGATGTTGTTATTAAATGTACATTGATCTGTGTGTAGTAACCAGGATATTACATTATATCTAATGTAGATATGATAATAATAATATTGTTATTAATTGTATATTACATATCTAATGTAGATATAGTACTAATGATATTGGCATTAAATATACTTTGATCTGTGGGAATGAATCAGTATATTACATTATATCGAATGTAGATATAGTACTACTGATGTTGGTGTTATATGTACATTGATCTGTTGGAATGAATCTGTACATGACATTATATCGAATGTAGATATAGTACTAATGATATTGTTATTAAATGTACATTGATCTGTGGGAATGAATCAGTCTATTACATTATATCGGATGTAGATATAGTACTAACGATATTGTTATTAAATCTACATTACATATCTAATGTAGGTATAGTACTAATGATATTGTTATTAAATGTGCATTGATCTGTGGGAACGAACGAATATATTACATTATATCTAATGTAGATATATTACTAATGATATTGTTATTAAATGTACATTGATCTGTGGGAATGAATCAGTATATTACATTTTATCGAATGTAGATATAGTACCAATGATATTGTTATTAAATGTACATTGATCTGTGGGAATGAATCAGTGTATTACATTATATCGAATGTAGATATAGTACCAATGATATTGTTATTAAGTGTACATTGATCTGTGGGAATGAATCAGTATATTACATTATATCGAATGTAGATATAGTACGAATGATATTGTTATTAAATCTACATTACATATCTAATGTAGGTATAGTACTAATGCTATTGGTATTATATGTACATTGATCTGTGGGACTGAATCAGTATATTACATTATACCTCATGTAGATATAGTGCTAATGATATTGGTGTTATATGTACATTGATCTGTTGGAATGAATCTGTACATGACATTATATCGGATGTAGATATAGTACTAATGATATTGTTATTAAATGTACATTGATCTGTGGGAATGAATCAGTCTATTACATTATATCGAATGTAGATATAGTACCAATGATATTGTTATTAAATGTACATTGATCTGTGGGAATGAATCAGTATATTACATTATATCGAATGTAGATATAGTACTAATGATATTGTTATTAAATCTACATTACATATCTAATGTAGGTATAGTACTAATGATATTGTTATTAAATGTGCATTGATCTGTGGGAACGAATCAGTATATTACATTATATCTAATGTAGATATATTACTAATGATATTGTTATTAAATGTACATTGATCTGTGGGAATCAATCAGTATATTACATTTTATCGAATGTAGATATAGTACCAATGATATTGTTATTAAATGTACATTGATCTGTGGGAATGAATCAGTATATTACATTATATCGAATGTAGATATAGTACAAGTGATGGTGTCATTAAATGTACATTGATCTGTGGGTAGTAATCAGTATATTACATTATATCTAATGTAGATATGATAATAATAATATTGTTATTAATTGTATATTACATATCTAATGTAGATATAGTACTAATGATATTAACATTAAATGTACATTGATCTGTGGGAATGAATCAGTATATTACATTATACCTCATGTAGATATAGTGCTAATGATATTGTTATTAAATGAACATTGATCTGTGGGAATGAATCAGTATATTACATTATATCGAATGTAGATATAGTCCCAATGATATTGTTATTAAGTGTACATTGATCTGTGGGAATGAATCAGTATATTACATTATATCGAAGGTACATATAGTACTAATGATATTGGTATTAAATGTACATTGATCTGTGGGAAGGAATCCGCATATCACATTATACCTAATGTAGATATGGTAATAACGATATTGTTTTTAAATGTACATTGATCTGTGTGAATGAAGCAGTATATTACATTATATCTCAGGCAGATATTTTGCTAATGATATTGTTATTAAATAAACATTGATCTGTGGGAATGAATCAGTATATTACATTATACCTAATGTAGATATAGTAATAATGATATTGTTATTAAATGTACATTGATCTGTGGGAATGAATCAGTATATTACGTTATATCGAATGTAGATATAGTGCTAATGATGTTGTTACTAAATGTGCATTGATCTGTGGGTAGTCGTCAGTATATTACATTAACTAATGTAGATATGATAATAATAATATTGTTATTAATTGTGTATTACATATCTAACGTAGATATAGTACTAATGATATTAACATTAAATGTACATTGATCTGTGGGAATGAATCAGTATATTACATTATACCTCATGTAGATATAGTGCTAATGATATTGTTATTAAATGAACATTGATCTGTGGGAATGAATCAGTATATTACATTATATCGAATGTAGATATAGTACTAATGATATTGTTATTAAATCTACATTACATATCTAATGTAGGTATAGTACTAATGATATTGTTATTAAATGTGCATTGATCTGTGGGAACGAATCAGTATATTACATTATATCTAATGTAGATATATTTCTAATGATATTGTTATTAAATGTACAAATAATCTGTGGGAATGAATCAGTATATTACATTTTATCGAATGTAGATATAGTACCAATGATATTGTTATTAAATGTACATTGATCTGTGGGAATGAATCAGTATATTACATTATATCGAATGTAGATATAGTGCTAATGATGTTGTTACTAAATGTGCATTGATCTGTGGGTAGTCGTCAGTATATTACATTAACTAATGTAGATATGATAATAATAATATTGTTATTAATTGTGTATTACATGTCTAACGTAGATATAGTACTAATGATATTAACATTAATTGTACATTGATCTGTGGGAATGAATCAGTATATTACATTATACCTCATGTAGATATAGTGCTAATGATATTGTTATTAAATGAACATTGATCTGTGGGAATGAATCAGTATATTACATTATATCGAATGTAGATATAGTACTAATGATATTGTTATTAAATCTACATTACATATCTAATGTAGGTATTGTACTAATGATATTGGTATTATATGTACATTGATCTGTGGGAATGAATCAGCATATTACATTATACCTCATGTAGATATAGTGCTAATGATATTGTTATTAAATGTACATTGATCTGTGGGAATGAATCAGTATATTACATTATATCGAATGTAGATATAGTGCTAATGATGTTGTTATTAAATGTACATTGATCTGTGTGTAGTAACCAGTATATTACATTATATCGAATGTAGATATAGTACGAATGATATTGTTATTAAATCTACATTACATATCTAATGTAGGTATAGTACTAATGATATTGGTATTATATGTACATTGATCTGTGGGAATGAATCAGTATATTACATTATACCTCATGTAGATATGTTGCTAATGATATTGTTATTAAATGTACATTGATCTGTGGGAATGAATCAGTATATAACATTATATCGAATGTAGATATAGTTCTAACGATATTGTTATTAAATCTACATTACATATCTAATGTAGGTATAGTACTAATGATATTGTTAATAAATGTGCATTGATCTGTGGGAACGAATCAGTATATTACATTATATCTAATGTAGATATATTACTAATGATATTGTTATTAAATGTACATTGATCTGTGGGAATCAATCAGTATATTACATTTTATCGAATGTAGATATAGTACCAATGATATTGTTATTAAATGTACATTGATCTGTGGGAATGAATCAGTATATTACATTATATCGAATGTAGATATAGTGCTAATGATGTTGTTATTAAATGAACATTGATCTATGGGAATGAATCAGTATATTACATTATATCGAATGTAGATGTAGTCCCAATGATATTGTTATTAAGTGTACATTGATCTGTGGGAATGAATCAGTATATTACATTATATCGAATGTACATATAGTACTAATGATATTGGTATTATGTGTACATTGTTCTGTTGGAATGAATCTGTACATGACATTATATCTATTGTAGATATAGTAATAATGGTATTGTTATTAAATGTACATTGATCTGTGGGAATGAATCAGTATAATACATTATATCGAATGTAGATATAGTACTAATGATATTGTTATTCAATCTACATTACACATCTAATGTAGGTATAGTACTAATGATATTGGTATTATATGTACATTGATCTGTGGGAATGAATCCGTGTATTACATTATATCGAATGTAGATATAGTGCTAATGATGTTGTTATTAAATGTACATTGATCAGTGTGTAATAACCAGTATATTACGTTATATCTAATGTAGATATGATAATAATAATATTGTTATTAATTGTATATTACATATCTAATGTAGATATAGTACTAATGATATTCGCATTAAATATACTTTGATCTGTGGGAATGAATCAGTATATTACATTATATCGAATGTAGATATAGTACCAATGATATTGTTATTAAATCTACAATACATATCTAATGTAGGTATTGTACTAATGATATTGGTATTATATGTACATTGATCTGTGGGAATGAATCAGCATATTACATTATACCTCATGTAGATATAGTGCTAATGATATTGTTATTAAATGAACATTGATCTGTGGGAATGAATCAGTATATTACATTATATCGAAAGTAGATATAGTACTAATGATATTGGTATTAAATGTACATTGATCTGTGGGTAGGAATCCGTATATTACATTATACATAATGTAGATATGGTAATAACGATATTGTTTTTAAATGTACATTGATCTGTGTGAATGAAGCAGTATATTACATTATATCTCAGGCAGATATTTTGCTAATGATATTGTTATTAAATGTACATTGATCTGTGGGAATGGATCAGTATATTACATTATATCGAATGTAGATATAGTACCAATGATATTGTTATTAAGTGTACATTGATCTGTGGGAATGAATCAGTATATTACATTATATCGAATGTAGATATAGTACGAATGATATTGTTATTAAATCTACATTACATATCTAATGTAGGTATAGTACTAATGATATTGGTATTATATGTGCATTGATCTGTGGGAATGAATCAGTATATTACATTATACCTCATGTAGATATAGTGCTAATGATATTGGTGTTATATGTACATTGATCTGTTGGAATGAATCTGTACATGACATTATATCGGATGTAGATATAGTACTAATGATATTGTTATTAAATGTACATTGATCTGTGGGAATGAATCAGTCTATTACATTATATCGAATGTAGATATAGTACCAATGATATTGTTATTAAATGTACATTGATCTGTGGGAATGAATCAGTATATTACATTATATCGAATGTAGATATAGTACTAATGATATTGTTATTAAATCTACAATACATATCTAATGTAGGTATAGTACTAATGATATTGTTATTAAATGTGCATTGATCTGTGGGAACGAATCAGTATATTACATTATATCTAATGTAGATATATTACTAATGATATTGTTATTAAATGTACATTGATCTGTGGGAATCAATCAGTATATTACATTTTATCGAATGTAGGTATAGTACCAATGATATTGTTATTAAATGTACATTGATCTGTGGGAATGAATCAGTATATTACATTATATCGAATGTAGATATAGTACACGTGATGGTGTCATTAAATGTACATTGATCTGTGGGTAGTAATCAGTATATTACATTATATCTAATGTAGATATGATAATAATAATATTGTTATTAATTGTATATTACATATCTAATGTAGATATAGTACTAATGATATTAACATTAAATGTACATTGATCTGTGGGAATGAATCAGTATATTACATTATACCTCATGTAGATATAGTGCTAATGATATTGTTATTAAATGAACATTGATCTGTGTGAATGAAGCAGTATATTACATTATATCTCAGGCAGATATTTTGCTAATGATATTGTTATTAAATGAACATTGATCTGTGGGAATGAATCAGTATATTACATTATACCTAATGTAGATATAGTAATAATGATATTGTTATTAAATGTACATTGATCTGTGGGAATGAATCAGTATATTACGTTATATCGAATGTAGATATAGTGCTAATGATGTTGTTCTTAAATGTACATTGATCTGTGGGTAGTAGTCAGTATATTACATTATATCTAATGTAGATATGATAATAATAATATTGTTATTAATTGTATATTACATATCTAATGTAGATATAGTACTAATGATATTAACATTAAATGTACATTGATCTGTGGGAATGAATCAGTATATTACATTATATCGAATGTAGATATAGTGCTAATGATGTTGTTATTAAATGTACATTGATCTGTGTGTAGCAACCAGTATATTGCATTATATCTAATGTAGATATGATAATAATAATATTGTTATTAATTGTATATTACATATCTAATGTAGATATAGTACTAATGATATTGGCATTAAATATACTTTGATCTGTGGGAATGAATCAGTATATTACATTATATCGAATGTAGATATAGTGCTAATGATGTTGTTATTAAATGTACATTGATCTGTGGGTAATAATCAGTATATCACATTATATCTAATGAAGATATGATAATAATAATATTGTTATTAATTGTATATTACATATCTAATGTAGATATAGTACTAATGATATTAACATTAAATGTACATTGATCTGTGTGGATGAATCAGTATATTACATTATACCTCATGTAGATATAGTGCTAATGATATTGTTATTAAATGTACATTGATCTGTGGGAATGAATCAGTATATTACATTATATCGAATGTACATATAGTACTAATGATATTGTTATTAAATCTACATTACATATCTAATGTAGGTATTGTACTAATGATATTGGTATTATATGTACATTGATCTGTGGGAATGAATCAGCATATTACATTATACCTCATGTAGATATAGTGCTAACGATATTGTTATTAAATGAACATTGATCTGTGGGAATGAATCAGTATATTACATTATATCGAAAGTAGATATAGTACTAATGATATTGGTATTAAATGTACATTGATCTGTGGGTAGGAATCCGTATATTACATTATACCTAATGTAGATATGGTAATAACGATATTGTTTTTAAATGTACATTGATCTGTGTGAATGAAGCAGTATATTACATTATATCTCAGGCAGATATTTTGCTAATGATATTGTTATTAAATGTACATTGATCTGTGGGAATGAATCAGTATATTACATTATACCTAATGTAGATATAGTAATAATGATATTGTTATCAAATGTACATTGATCTGTGGGAATGAATCAGTATATAACATTGTGTCGAATGTAGATATAGTACTAACGATATTGTTATTAAATCTACATTACATATCTAATGTAGGTATAGTACTAATGATATTGTTATTAAATGTGCATTGATCTGTGGGAACGAATCAGTATATTACATTATATCTAATGTAGATATATTACTAATGATATTGTTATTAAATGTACATTGATCTGTGGGAATCAATCAGTATATTACATTTTATCGAATGTAGATATAGTACCAATGATATTGTTATTAAATGTACATTGATCTGTGGTAAGGAATCCGCATATCACATTATACCTAATGTAGATATGGTAATAACGATATTGTTTTTAAATGTACATTGATCTGTGTGAATGAAGCAGTATATTACATTATATCTCAGGCAGATATTTTGCTAATGATATTGTTATTAAATGAACATTGATCTGTGGGAATGAATCAGTATATTACATTATACCTAATGTAGATATAGTAATAATGATATTGTTATTAAATGTACATTGATCTGTGGGAATGAATCAGTATATTACATTATATCGAATGTAGATATAGTGCTAATGATGTTGTTATTAAATGTACATTGATCTGTGGGTAATAATCAGCATATCACATTATATCTAATGTAGATATGATAATAATAATATTGTTATTAATTGTATATTACATATCTAATGTAGGTATAGTACTAATGATATTGGTATTATATGTACATTGATCTGTGGGAATGAATCCGTGTATTACATTATATCGAATGTAGATATAGTGCTAATGATGTTGTTATTAAATGTACATTGATCAGTGTGTAATAACCAGTATATTACGTTATATCTAATGTAGATATGATAATAATAATATTGTTATTAATTGTATATTACATATCTAATGTAGATATAGTACTAATGATATTCGCATTAAATATACTTTGATCTGTGGGAATGAATCAGTATATTACATTATATCGAATGTAGATATAGTACTAATGATATTGTTATTAAATCTACATTACATATCTAATGTAGGTATTGTACTAATGATATTGGTATTATATGTACATTGATCTGTGGGAATGAATCAGCATATTACATTATACCTCATGTAGATATAGTGCTAATGATATTGTTATTAAATGAACATTGATCTGTGGGAATGAATCAGTATATTACATTATATCGAAAGTAGATATAGTACTAATGATATTGGTATTAAATGTACATTGATCTGTGGGTAGGAATCCGTATATTACATTATACCTAATGTAGATATGGTAATAACGATATTGTTTTTAAATGTACATTGATCTGTGTGAATGAAGCAGTATATTACATTATATCTCAGGCAGATATTTTGCTAATGATATTGTTATTAAATGTACATTGATCTGTGGGAATGAATCAGTATATTACATTATATCGAATGTAGATATAGTACCAATGATATTGTTATTAAGTGTACATTGATCTGTGGGAATGAATCAGTATATTACATTATATCGAATGTAGATATAGTACGAATGATATTGTTATTAAATCTACATTACATATCTAATGTAGGTATAGTACTAATGATATTGGTATTATATGTACATTGATCTGTGGGAATGAATCAGTATATTACATTATACCTCATGTAGATATAGTGCTAATGATATTAGTGTTATATGTACATTGATCTGTTGGAATGAATCTGTACATGACATTATATCGGATGTAGATATAGTACTAATGATATTGTTATTAAATGTACATTGATCTGTGGGAATGAATCAGTCTATTACATTATATCGAATGTAGATATAGTACCAATGATATTGTTATCAAATGTACATTGATCTGTGGGAATGAATCAGTATATAACATTGTGTCGAATGTAGATATAGTACTAACGATATTGTTATTAAATCTACATTACATATCTAATGTAGGTATAGTACTAATGATATTGTTATTAAATGTGCATTGATCTGTGGGAACGAATCAGTATATTACATTATATCTAATGTAGATATATTACTAATGATATTGTTATTAAGTGTACATTGATCTGTGGGAATGAATCAGTATATTACATTATATCGAATGTACATATAGTACTAATGATATTGTTATTAAATGAACATTGATCTGTGGGAATGAATCAGTCTATTACATTATATCGAATGTAGATATAGTTCTAACGATATTGTTATTAAATCTACATTACATATCTAATGTAGGTATAGTACTAATGATATTGTTATTAAATGTGCATTGATCTGTGGGAACGAATCAGTATATTACATTATATCTAATGTAGATATATTACTAATGATATTGTTATTAAATGTACATTGATCTGTGGGAATCAATCAGTATATTACATTTTATCGAATGTAGATATAGTACCAATGATATTGTTATTAAATGTACATTGATCTGTGGGAATGAATCAGTATATTACATTATATCGAATGTAGATATAGTACAAGTGATGGTGTTATTAAATGTACATTGATCTGTGGGTAGTAATCAGTATATTACATTATATCTAATGTAGATATGATAATAATAATATTGTTATTAATTGTATATTACATATCTAATGTAGATATAGTACTAATGATATTAACATTAAATGTACATTGATCTGTGGGAATGAATCAGTATATTACATTATACCTCATGTAGATATAGTGCTAATGATATTGTTATTAAATGAACATTGATCTGTGGGAATGATTCAGTATATTACATTATATCGAATGTAGATATAGTCCCAATGATATTGTTATTAAGTGTACATTGATCTGTGGGAATGAATCAGTATATTACATTATATCGAAGGTACATATAGTACTAATGATATTGGTATTAAATGTACATTGATCTGTGGGAAGGAATCCGTATATCACATTATACCTAATGTAGATATGGTAATAACGATATTGTTTTTAAATGTACATTGATCTGTGTGAATGAAGCAGTATATTATATTATATCTCAGGCAGATATTTTGCTAATGATATTGTTATTAAATGAACATTGATCTGTGGGAATGAATCAGTATATTACATTATACCTAATGTAGATATAGTAATAATGATATTGTTATTAAATGTACATTGATCTGTGGGAATGAATCAGTATATTACATTATATCGAATGTAGATATAGTGCTAATGATGTTGTTATTAAATGTACATTGATCTGTGGGTAATAATCAGTATATCACATTATATCTAATGAAGATATGATAATAATAATATTGTTATTAATTGTATATTACATATCTAATGTAGATATAGTACTAATGATATTAACATTAAATGTACATTGATCTGTGTGGATGAATCAGTATATTACATTATACCTCATGTAGATATAGTGCTAATGATATTGTTATTAAATGTACATTGATCTGTGGGAATGAATCAGTATATTACATTATATCGAATGTACATATAGTACTAATGATATTGTTATTAAATCTACATTACATATCTAATGTAGGTATTGTACTAATGATATTGGTATTATATGTACATTGATCTGTGGGAATGAATCAGCATATTACATTATACCTCATGTAGATATAGTGCTAATGATATTGTTATTAAATGAACATTGATCTGTGGGAATGAATCAGTATATTACATTATATCGAAAGTAGATATAGTACTAATGATATTGGTATTAAATGTACATTGATCTGTGGGTAGGAATCCGTATATTACATTATACCTAATGTAGATATGGTAATAACGATATTGTTTTTAAATGTACATTGATCTGTGTGAATGAAGCAGTATATTACATTATATCTCAGGCAGATATTTTGCTAATGATATTGTTATTAAATGTACATTGATCTGTGGGAATGAATCAGTATATTACATTATACCTAATGTAGATATAGTAATAATGATATTGTTATCAAATGTACATTGATCTGTGGGAATGAATCAGTATATAACATTGTGTCGAATGTAGATATAGTACTAACCATATTGTTATTAAATCTACATTACATATCTAATGTAGGTATAGTACTAATGATATTGTTATTAAATGTGCATTGATCTGTGGGAACGAATCAGTATATTACATTATATCTAATGTAGATATATTACTAATGATATTGTTATTAAGTGTACATTGATCTGTGGGAATGAATCAGTATATTACATTATATCGAATGTACATATAGTACTAATGATACTGTTATTAAATGAACATTGATCTGTGGGAATGAATCAGTCTATTACATTATATCGAATGTAGATATAGTACCAATGATATTGTTATTAAATGTACATTGATCTGTGGGAATGAATCAGTATATTACATTATATCGAATGTAGATATAGTACTAATGATATTGTTATTAAATCTACATTAAATATCTAATGTAGGTATGGTACTAATGATATTGTTATTAAATGTACATTGATCTGTGAGAATGAATCAGTCTAATACATTATATCTAATGTAGATATGGTAATAATAATATTGTTATTAACTGTACATTACATATCTAATGTAGATATAGTACTAATGATATTGGCATTAAATATACTTTGATCTGTGGGAATGAATCAGTATATTACATTATATCGAATGTAGATATAGTGCTAATGATGTTGTTCTTAAATGTACATTGATCTGTGGGTAGTAGTCAGTATATTATATTATATCTAATGTAGATATGGTACTAATGATATTGTTACTAAATGTACATTGATCTGTGGGAATGAATCAGTCTATTACATTATATCGAATGTAGATATAGTACTAACGATATTGTTATTAAATCTACATTACATATCTAATGTAGGTATAGTACTAATGATATTGTTATTAAATGTGCATTGATCTGTGGGAACGAATGAGTATATTACATTATATCTAATGTAGATATATTACTAATGATATTGTTATTGAATGTACATTGATCTGTGGGAATGAATCAGTATATTACATTTTATCGAATGTAGATATAGTACCAATGATATTGTTATTAAATGTACATTGATCTGTGGGAATGAATCAGTATATTACATTATATCGAATGTAGATATAGTACAAGTGATGGTGTTATTAAATGTACATTGATCTGTGGGTAGTAATCAGTATATTACATTATATCTAATGTAGATATGATAATAATAATATTGTTATTAATTGTATATTACATATCTAATGTAGATATAGTACTAATGATATTAACATTAAATGTACATTGATCTGTGGGAATGAATCAGTATATTACATTATACCTCATGTAGATATAGTGCTAATGATATTGTTATTAAATGAACATTGATCTGTGGGAATGATTCAGTATATTACATTATATCGAATGTAGATATAGTCCCAATGATATTGTTATTAAGTGTACATTGATCTGTGGGAATGAATCAGTATATTACATTATATCGAAGGTACATATAGTACTAATGATATTGGTATTAAATGTACATTGATCTGTGGGAAGGAATCCGCATATCACATTATACCTAATGTAGATATGGTAATAACGATATTGTTTTTAAATGTACATTGATCTGTGTGAATGAAGCAGTATATTACATTATATCTCAGGCAGATATTTTGCTAATGATATTGTTATTAAATGAACATTGATCTGTGGGAATGAATCAGTATATTACATTATACCTAATGTAGATATAGTAATAATGATATAGTTATTAAATGTACATTGATCTGTGGGAATGAATCAGTATATTACATTATATCGAATGTAGATATAGTGCTAATGATGTTGTTATTAAATGTACATTGATCTGTGGGTAATAATCAGTATATCACATTATATCTAATGTAGATATGATAATAATAATATTGTTATTAATTGTATATTACATATCTAATGTAGATATAGTACTAATGATATTAACATTAAATGTACAATGATCTGTGTGGATGAATCAGTATATCACATTATACCTCATGTAGATATAGTGCTAATGATATTGTTATTAAATGTACATTGATCTGTGGGAATGAATCAGTATATTACATTATATCGAATGTAGATATAGTGCTAATGATGTTGTTATTAAATGTACATTGATCTGTGGGTAGTAATCAGTATATTACATTATATCTAATGTAGATATGATAATAATAATATTGTTATTAATTGTATATTACATATCTAATGTAGATATAGTACTAATGATATTAACATTAAATGTACATTGATCTGTGGGAATGAATCAGTATATTACATTATATCGAATGTAGATATAGTGCTAATGATGTTGTTATTAAATGTACATTGATCTGTGTGTAGTAACCAGTATATTGCATTATATCTAATGTAGATATGATAATAATAATATTGTTATTAATTGTATATTACATATCTAATGTAGATATAGTACTAATGATATTGGCATTAAATATACTTTGATCTGTGGGAATGAATCAGTATATTACATTATATCGAATGTAGATATAGTACGAATGATATTGTTATTAAATCTACATTACATATCTAATGTAGGTATAGTACTAATGATATTGGTATTATATGTACATTGATCTGTGGGAATGAATCAGTATATTACATTATACCTCATGTAGATATGTTGCTAATGATATTGTTATTAAATGTACATTGATCTGTGGGAATGAATCAGTATATAACATTATATCGAATGTAGATATAGTTCTAACGATATTGTTATTAAATCTACATTACATATCTAATGTAGGTATAGTACTAATGATATTGTTATTAAATGTGCATTGATCTGTGGGAACGAATCAGTATATTACATTATATCTAATGTAGATATATTACTAATGATATTGTTATTAAATGTACATTGATCTGTGGGAATCAATCAGTATATTACATTTTATCGAATGTAGATATAGTACCAATGATATTGTTATTAAATGTACATTGATCTGTGGGAAGGAATCCGCATATCACATTATACCTAATGTAGATATGGTAATAACGATATTGTTTTTAAATGTACATTGATCTGTGTGAATGAAGCAGTATATTACATTATATCTCAGGCAGATATTTTGCTAATGATATTGTTATTAAATGAACATTGATCTGTGGGAATGAATCAGTATATTACATTATACCTAATGTAGATATAGTAATAATGATATTGTTATTAAATGTACATTGATCTGTGGGAATGAATCAGTATATTACATTATATCGAATGTAGATATAGTGCTAATGATGTTGTTATTAAATGTACATTGATCTGTGGGTAATAATCAGCATATCACATTATATCTAATGTAGATATGATAATAATAATATTGTTATTAATTGTATATTACATATCTAATGTAGGTATAGTACTAATGATATTGGTATTATATGTACATTGATCTGTGGGAATGAATCCGTGTATTACATTATATCGAATGTAGATATAGTGCTAATGATGTTGTTATTAAATGTACATTGATCAGTGTGTAATAACCAGTATATTACGTTATATCTAATGTAGATATGATAATAATAATATTGTTATTAATTGTATATTACATATCTAATGTAGATATAGTACTAATGATATTCGCATTAAATATACTTTGATCTGTGGGAATGAATCAGTATATTACATTATATCGAATGTAGATATAGTACTAATGATATTGTTATTAAATCTACATTACATATCTAATGTAGGTATTGTACTAATGATATTGGTATTATATGTACATTGATCTGTGGGAATGAATCAGCATATTACATTATACCTCATGTAGATATAGTGCTAATGATATTGTTATTAAATGAACATTGATCTGTGGGAATGAATCAGTATATTACATTATATCGAAAGTAGATATAGTACTAATGATATTGGTATTAAATGTACATTGATCTGTGGGTAGGAATCCGTATATTACATTATACCTAATGTAGATATGGTAATAACGATATTGTTTTTAAATGTACATTGATCTGTGTGAATGAAGCAGTATATTACATTATATCTCAGGCAGATATTTTGCTAATGATATTGTTATTAAATGTACATTGATCTGTGGGAATGAATCAGTATATTACATTATATCGAATGTAGATATAGTACCAATGATATTGTTATTAAGTGTACATTGATCTGTGGGAATGAATCAGTATATTACATTATATCGAATGTAGATATAGTACGAATGATATTGTTATTAAATCTACATTACATATCTAATGTAGGTATAGTACTAATGATATTGGTATTATATGTACATTGATCTGTGGGAATGAATCAGTATATTACATTATACCTCATGTAGATATAGTGCTAATGATATTGGTGTTATATGTACATTGATCTGTTGGAATGAATCTGTACATGACATTATATCGGATGTAGATATAGTACTAATGATATTGTTATTAAATGTACATTGATCTGTGGGAATGAATCAGTCTATTACATTATATCGAATGTAGATATAGTACCAATGATATTGTTATCAAATGTACATTGATCTGTGGGAATGAATCAGTATATAACATTGTGTCGAATGTAGATATAGTACTAACGATATTGTTATTAAATCTACATTACATATCTAATGTAGGTATAGTACTAATGATATTGTTATTAAATGTGCATTGATCTGTGGGAACGAATCAGTATATTACATTATATCTAATGTAGATATATTACTAATGATATTGTTATTAAGTGTACATTGATCTGTGGGAATGAATCAGTATATTACATTATATCGAATGTACATATAGTACTAATGATATTGTTATTAAATGAACATTGATCTGTGGGAATGAATCAGTCTATTACATTATATCGAATGTAGATATAGTACCAATGATATTGTTATTAAATGTACATTGATCTGTGGGAATGAATCAGTATATTACATTATATCGAATGTAGATATAGTACTAATGATATTGTTATTAAATCTACATTAAATATCTAATGTAGGTATGGTACTAATGATATTGTTATTAAATGTACATTGATCTGTGAGAATGAATCAGTCTATTACATTATATCTAATGTAGATATGGTAATAATAATATTGTTATTAACTGTACATTACATATCTAATGTAGATATAGTACTAATGATATTGGCATTAAATATACTTTGATCTGTGGGAATGAATCAGTATATTACATTATATCGAATGTAGATATAGTGCTAATGATGTTGTTCTTAAATGTACATTGATCTGTGGGTAGTAGTCAGTATATTATATTATATCTAATGTAGATATGGTACTAATGATATTGTTACTAAATGTACATTGATCTGTGGGAATGAATTAGTCTATTACATTATATCGAATGTAGATATAGTACTAACGATATTGTTATTAAATCTATATTACATATCTAATGTAGGTATAGTACTAATGATATTGTTATTAAATGTACATTGATCTGTGGGAATGAATCAGTATATTACATTATATCGAATGTAGATATAGTACCAATGATATTGTTATTAAGTGTACATTGATCTGTGGGAATGAATCAGTCTATTACATTATATCGAATGTAGATATAGTACCAATGATATTGTTATTAAATGTACATTGATCTGTGGGAATGAATCAGTATATTACATTATATCGAATGTAGATATAGTACGAATGATATTGTTATTAAATCTACATTACATATCTAATGTAGGTATAGTACTAATGATATTGGTATTATATGTACATTGATCTGTGGGAATGAATCAGTATATTACATTATACCTCATGTAGATATAGTGCTAATGATATTGGTGTTATATGTACATTGATCTGTTGGAATGAATCTGTACATGACATTATATCGGATGTAGATATAGTACTAATGATATTGTTATTAAATGTACATTGATCTGTGGGAATGAATCAGTCTATTACATTATATCGAATGTAGATATAGTACCAATGATATTGTTATTAAATGTACATTGATCTGTGGGAATGAATCAGTATATTACATTATATCGAATGTAGATATAGTACTAATGATATTGTTATTAAATCTACATTACATATCAAATGTAGGTATAGTACTAATGATATTGTTATTAAATGTGCATTGATCTGTGGGAACGAATCAGTATATTACATTATATCTAATGTAGATATATTACTAATGATATTGTTATTAAATGTACATTGATCTGTGGGAATCAATCAGTATATTACATTTTATCGAATGTAGATATAGTACCAATGATATTGTTATTAAATGTACATTGATCTGTGGGAATGAATCAGTATATTACATTATATCGAATGTAGATATAGTACAAGTGATGGTGTCATTAAATGTACATTGATCTGTGGGTAGTAATCAGTATATTACATTATATCTAATGTAGATATGATAATAATAATATTGTTATTAATTGTATATTACATATCTAATGTAGATATAGTACTAATGATATTAACATTAAATGTACATTGATCTGTGGGAATGAATCAGTATATTACATTATACCTCATGTAGATATAGTGCTAATGATATTGTTATTAAATGAACATTGATCTGTGTGAATGAAGCAGTATATTACATTATATCTCAGGCAGATATTTTGCTAATGATATTGTTATTAAATGAACATTGATCTGTGGGAATGAATCAGTATATTACATTATACCTAATGTAGATATAGTAATAATGATATTGTTATTAAATGTACATTGATCTGTGGGAATGAATCAGTATATTACGTTATATCGAATGTAGATATAGTGCTAATGATGTTGTTACTAAATGTGCATTGATCTGTGGGTAGTCGTCAGTATATTACATTAACTAATGTAGATATGATAATAATAATATTGTTATTAATTGTGTATTACATATCTAACGTAGATATAGTACTAATGATATTAACATTAAATGTACATTGATCTGTGGGAATGAATCAGTATATTACATTATACCTCATGTAGATATAGTGCTAATGATATTGTTATTAAATGAACATTGATCTGTGGGAATGAATCAGTATATTACATTATATCGAATGTAGATATAGTACTAATGATATTGTTATTAAATCTACATTACATATCTAATGTAGGTATAGTACTAATGATATTGTTATTAAATGTGCATTGATCTGTGGGAACGAATCAGTATATTACATTATATCTAATGTAGATATATTTCTAATGATATTGTTATTAAATGTACAAATAATCTGTGGGAATGAATCAGTATATTACATTTTATCGAATGTAGATATAGTACCAATGATATTGTTATTAAATGTACATTGATCTGTGGGAATGAATCAGTATATTACATTATATCGAATGTAGATATAGTGCTAATGATGTTGTTACTAAATGTGCATTGATCTGTGGGTAGTCGTCAGTATATTACATTAACTAATGTAGATATGATAATAATAATATTGTTATTAATTGTGTATTACATATCTAACGTAGATATAGTACTAATGATATTAACATTAAATGTACATTGATCTGTGGGAATGAATCAGTATATTACATTATACCTCATGTAGATATAGTGCTAATGATATTGTTATTAAATGAACATTGATCTGTGGGAATGAATCAGTATATTACATTATATCGAATGTAGATATAGTACTAATGATATAGTTATTAAATCTATATTACATATCTAATGTAGGTATAGTACTTATGATATTGTTATTAAATGTGCATTGATCTGTGGGAACGAATCAGTATATTACATTATACCTCATGTAGATATAGTGCTAATGATATTGTTATTAAATGTACATTGATCTGTGGGAATGAATCAGTGTATTACATTATATCGAATGTAGATATAGTGCTAATGATGTTGTTATTAAATGTACATTGATCTGTGGGGAGTAATCAGTATATTACATTATATCTAATGTAGATATGATAATAATAATATTGTTATTAATTGTATATTACATATCTAATGTAGATATGGTACTAATGATATTAACATTAAATGTACATTGATCTGTGGGAATGAATCAGTATATTACATTATACCTCATGTAGATATAGTGCTAATGATATTGTTATTAAATGAACATTGATCTGTGGGAATGATTCAGTATATTACATTATATCGAATGTAGATATAGTCCCAATGATATTGTTATTAAGTGTACATTGATCTGTGGGAATGAATCAGTATATTACATTATATCGAAGGTACATATAGTACTAATGATATTGGTATTAAATGTACATTGATCTGTGGGAAGGAATCCGCATATCACATTATACCTAATGTAGATATGGTAATAACGATATTGTTTTTAAATGTACATTGATCTGTGTGAATGAAGCAGTATATTACATTATATCTCAGGCAGATATTTTGCTAATGATATTGTTATTAAATGAACATTGATCTGTGGGAATGAATCAGTATATTACATTATACCTAATGTAGATATAGTAATAATGATATTGTTATTAAATGTACATTGATCTGTGGGAATGAATCAGTATATTACATTATATCGAATGTAGATATAGTGCTAATGATGTTGTTATTAAATGTACATTGATCTGTGGGTAATAATCAGCATATCACATTATATCTAATGTAGATATGATAATAATAATATTGTTATTAATTGTATATTACATATCTAATGTAGATATAGTACTAATGATATTAACATTAAATGTACATTGATCTGTGTGGATGAATCAGTATATTACATTATACCTCATGTAGATATAGTGCTAATGATATTGTTATTAAATGTACATTGATCTGTGGGAATGAATCAGTATATTACATTATATCGAATGTAGATATAGTGCTAATGATGTTGTTATTAAATGTACATTGATCTGTGGGTAGTAATCAGTATATTACATTATATCTAATGTAGATATGATAATAATAATATTGTTATTAATTGTGTATTACATATCTAACGTAGATATAGTACTAATGATATTAACATTAAATGTACATTGATCTGTGGGAATGAATCAGTATATTACATTATACCTCATGTAGATATAGTGCTAATGATATTGTTATTAAATGAACATTGATCTATGGGAATGAATCAGTATATTACATTATATCGAATGTAGATATAGTCCCAATGATATTGTTATTAAGTGTACATTGATCTGTGGGAATGAATCAGTATATTACATTATATCGAATGTACATATAGTACTAATGATATTGGTATTATGTGTACATTGTTCTGTTGGAATGAATCTGTACATGACATTATATCTATTGTAGATATAGTAATAATGGTATTGTTATTAAATGTACATTGATCTGTGGGAATGAATCAGTATAATACATTATATCGAATGTAGATATAGTACTAATGATATTGTTATTCAATCTACATTACACATCTAATGTAGGTATAGTACTAATGATATTGGTATTATATGTACATTGATCTGTGGGAATGAATCCGTGTATTACATTATATCGAATGTAGATATAGTGCTAATGATGTTGTTATTAAATGTACATTGATCAGTGTGTAATAACCAGTATATTACGTTATATCTAATGTAGATATGATAATAATAATATTGTTATTAATTGTATATTACATATCTAATGTAGATATAGTACTAATGATATTCGCATTAAATATACTTTGATCTGTGGGAATGAATCTGTATATTACATTATATCGAATGTAGATATAGTACTAATGATATTGTTATTAAATCTACATTACATATCTAATGTAGGTATTGTACTAATGATATTGGTATTATATGTACATTGATCTGTGGGAATGAATCAGCATATTACATTATACCTCATGTAGATATAGTGCTAATGATATTGTTATTAAATGAACATTGATCTGTGGGAATGAATCAGTATATTACATTATATCGAAAGTAGATATAGTACTAATGATATTGGTATTAAATGTACATTGATCTGTGGGTAGGAATCCGTATATTACATTATACCTAATGTAGATATGGTAATAACGATATTGTTTTTAAATGTACATTGATCTGTGTGAATGAAGCAGTATATTACATTATATCTCAGGCAGATATTTTGCTAATGATATTGTCATTAAATGTACATTGATCTGTGGGAATGAATCAGTATATTACATTATATCGAATGTAGATATAGTACCAATGATATTGTTATTAAGTGTACATTGATCTGTGGGAATGAATCAGTATATTACATTATATCGAATGTAGATATAGTACGAATGATATTGTTATTAAATCTACATTACATATCTAATGTAGGTATAGTACTAATGATATTGGTATTATATGTACATTGATCTGTGGGAATGAATCAGTATATTACATTATACCTCATGTAGATATAGTGCTAATGATATTGGTGTTATATGTACATTGATCTGTTGGAATGAATCTGTACATGACATTATATCGGATGTAGATATAGTACTAATGATATTGTTTTTAAATGTACATTGATCTGTGGGAATGAATCAGTCTATTACATTATATCGAATGTAGATATAGTACCAATGATATTGTTATTAAATGTACATTGATCTGTGGGAATGAATCAGTATATCACATTATATCGAATGTAGATATAGTACTAATGATATTGTTATTAAATCTACATTACATATCTAATGTAGGTATAGTACCAATGATATTGTTATTAAATGTGCATTGATCTGTGGGAACGAATCAGTATATTACATTATATCTAATGTAGATATATTACTAATGATATTGTTATTAAATGTACATTGATCTGTGGGAATCAATCAGTATATTACATTTTATCGAATGTAGATATAGTACCAATGATATTGTTATTAAATGTACATTGATCTGTGGGAATGAATCAGTATATTACATTATATCGAATGTAGATATAGTACAAGTGATGGTGTCATTAAATGTACATTGATCTGTGGGTAGTAATCAGTATATTACATTATATCTAATGTAGATATGATAACAATAATATTGTTATTAATTGTATATTACATATCTAATGTAGATATAGTACTAATGATATTAACATTAAATGTACATTGATCTGTGGGAATGATTCAGTATATTACATTATATCGAATGTAGATATAGTCCCAATGATATTGTTATTAAGTGTACATTGATCTGTGGGAATGAATCAGTATATTACATTATATCGAAGGTACATATAGTACTAATGATATTGGTATTAAATGTACATTGATCTGTGGGAAGGAATCCGCATATCACATTATACCTAATGTAGATATGGTAATAACGATATTGTTTTTAAATGTACAATGATCTGTGTGAATGAAGCAGTATATTACATTATATCTCAGGCAGATATTTTGCTAATGATATTGTTATTAAATGAACATTGATCTGTGGGAATGAATCAGTATATTACATTATACCTAATGTAGATATAGTAATAATGATATTGTTATTAAATGTACATTGATCTGTGGGAATGAATCAGTATATTACATTATATCGAATGTAGATATAGTGCTAATGATGTTGTTATTAAATGTACATTGATCTGTGGGTAATAATCAGTATATCACATTATATCTAATGAAGATATGATAATAATAATATTGTTATTAATTGTATATTACATATCTAATGTAGATATAGTACTAATGATATTAACATTAAATGTACATTGATCTGTGTGGATGAATCAGTATATTACATTTTACCTCATGTAGATATAGTGCTAATGATATTGTTATTAAATGTACATTGATCTGTGGGAATGAATCAGTATATTACATTATATCGAATGTACATATAGTACTAATGATATTGGTATTATGTGTACATTGTTCTGTTGGAATGAATCTGTACATGACATTATATCTATTGTAGATATAGTAATAATGGTATTGTTATTAAATGTACATTGATCTGTGGGAATGAATCAGTATAATACATTATATCGAATGTAGATATAGTACTAATGATATTGTTATTCAATCTACATTACACATCTAATGTAGGTATAGTACTAATGATATTGGTATTATATGTACATTGATCTGTGGGAACGAATCAGTATATTACATTATATCGAATGTACATACAGTACTAATGATATTGGTATTATATGTACACTGATCTGTTGGAATGAATCTGTACATGACATTATATCTATTGTAGATATAGTAATAATGATATTGTTATTAAATGTACATTGATCTGTGGGAATGAATCAGTATAATACATTATATCGAATGTAGATATAGTGCTAATGATATTGTTATTAAATCTACATTACATATCTAATGTAGGTATAGTACTAATGATATTGTTATTATATGTACATTGATCTGTGGGAATGAATCCGTGTATTACATTATATCGAATGTAGATATAGTGCTAATGATGTTGTTATTAAATGTACATTGATCAGTGTGTAATAACCAGTATATTACGTTATATCTAATGTAGATATGATAATAATAATATTGTTATTAATTGTATATTACATATCTAATGTAGATATAGTACTAATGATATTCGCATTAAATATACTTTGATCTGTGGGAATGAATCAGTATATTACATTATATCGAATGTAGATATAGTACTAATGATATTGTTATTAAATCTACATTACATATCTAATGTAGGTATTGTACTAATGATATTGGTATTATATGTACATTGATCTGTGGGAATGAATCAGCATATTACATTATACCTCATGTAGATATAGTGCTAATGATATTGTTATTAAATGAACATTGGTCTGTGGGAATGAATCAGTATATTACATTATATCGAAAGTAGATATAGTACTAATGATATTGGTATTAAATGTACATTGATCTGTGGGTAGGAATCCGTATATTACATTATACCTAATGTAGATATGGTAATAACGATATTGTTTTTAAATGTACATTGATCTGTGTGAATGAAGCAGTATATTACATTATATCTCAGGCAGATATTTTGCTAATGATATTGTTATTAAATGTACATTGATCTGTGGGAATGAATCAGTATATTACATTATACCTAATGTAGATATAGTAATAATGATATTGTTATCAAATGTACATTGATCTGTGGGAATGAATCAGTATATAACATTGTGTCGAATGTAGATATAGTACTAACGATATTGTTATTAAATCTACATTACATATCTAATGTAGGTATAGTACTAATGATATTGTTATTAAATGTGCATTGATCTGTGGGAACGAATCAGTATATTACATTATATCTAATGTAGATATATTACTAATGATATTGTTATTAAGTGTACATTGATCTGTGGGAATGAATCAGTATATTACATTATATCGAATGTACATATAGTACTAATGATATTGTTATTAAATGAACATTGATCTGTGGGAATGAATCAGTCTATTACATTATATCGAATGTAGATATAGTACTAACGATATTGTTATTAAATCTACATTACATATCTAATGTAGGTATAGTACTAATGATATTGTTATTAAATGTGCATTGATCTGTGGGAACGAATCAGTATATTACATTATATCTAATGTAGATATATTTCTAATGATATTGTTATTAAATGTACAAATAATCTGTGGGAATGAATCAGTATATTACATTTTATCGAATGTAGATATAGTACCAATGATATTGTTATTAAATGTACATTGATCTGTGGGAATGAATCAGTATATTACATTATATCGAATGTAGATATAGTACAAGTGATGGTGTTATTAAATGTACATTGATCTGTGGGTAGTAATCAGTATATTACATTATATCTAATGTAGATATGATAATAATAATATTGTTATCAATTGTATATTACATATCTAATGTAGATATAGTACTAATGATATTAACATTAAATGTACATTGATCTGTGGGAATGAATCAGTATATTACATTATACCTCATGTAGATATAGTGCTAATGATATTGTTATTAAATGAACATTGATCTGTGGGAATGAATCAGTATATTACATTATATCGAATGTAGATATAGTCCCAATGATATTGTTATTAAGTGTACATTGATCTGTGGGAATGAATCAGTATATTACATTATATCGAATGTACATATAGTACTAATGATATTGGTATTATATGTACATTGTTCTGTTGGAATGAATCTGTACATGACCCTATATCTATTGTAGATATAGTAATAATGATATTGTTATTAAATGTACATTGATCTGTGGGAATGAATCAGTATATTACATTATATCGAATGTAGATATAGTGCTAATGATGTTGTTATTAAATGTACATTGATCTGTGGGTAATAATCAGTATATCACATTATATCTAATGTAGATATGATAATAATAATATTGTTATTAATTGTATATTACATATCTAATGTAGATATAGTACTAATGATATTAACATTAAATGTACATTGATCTGTGTGAATGAATCAGTATATTACATTATACCTCATGTAGATATAGTGCTAATGATATTGTTATTAAATGTACATTGATCTGTGGGAATGAATCAGTGTATTACATTATATCGAATGTAGATATAGTGCTAATGATGTTGTTATTAAATGTACATTGATCTGTGGGGAGTAATCAGTATATTACATTATATCTAATGTAGATATGATAATAATAATATTGTTATTAATTGTATATTACATATCTAATGTAGATATAGTACTAATGATATTAACATTAAATGTACATTGATCTGTGGGAATGAATTAGTATATTACATTATACATCATGTAGATATAGTGCTAACGATATTGTTATTAAATGAACATTGATCTGTGGGAATGAATCAGTGTATTACATTATATCGAATGTAGATATAGTGCTAATGATGTTGTTATTAAATGTACATTGATCTGTGTGTAGTAACCAGGATATTACATTATATCTAATGTAGATATGATAATAATAATATTATTATTAATTGTATATTACATATCTAATGTAGATATAGTACTAATGATATTGGCATTAAATATACTTTGATCTGTGGGAATGAATCAGTATATTACATTATATCGAATGTAGATATAGTACGAATGATATTGTTATTAAATCTACATTACATATCTAATGTAGGTATAGCACTAATGATATTGGTATTATATGTACATTGATCTGTGGGAATGAATCAGTATATTACATTATACCTCATGTAGATATGTTGCTAATGATATTGTTATTAAATGTACATTGATCTGTGGGAATGAATCAGTATATAACATTATATCGAATGTAGATATAGTTCTAACGATATTGTTATTAAATCTACATTACATATCTAATGTAGGTATAGTACTAATGATATTGTTATTAAATGTGCATTGATCTGTGGGAACGAATCAGTATATTACATTATATCTAATGTAGATATATTACTAATGATATTGTTATTAAATGTACATTGATCTGTGGGAATGATTCAGTATATTACATTATATCGAATGTAGATATAGTCCCAATGATATTGTTATTAAGTGTACATTGATCTGTGGGAATGAATCAGTATATTACATTATATCGAAGGTACATATAGTACTAATGATATTGGTATTAAATGTACATTGATCTGTGGGAAGGAATCCGCATATCACATTATACCTAATGTAGATATGGTAATAACGATATTGTTTTTAAATGTACATTGATCTGTGTGAATGAAGCAGTATATTACATTATATCTCAGGCAGATATTTTGCTAATGATATTGTTATTAAATGAACATTGATCTGTGGGAATGAATCAGTATATTACATTATACCTAATGTAGATATAGTAATAATGATATTGTTATTAAATGTACATTGATCTGTGGGAATGAATCAGTATAATACATTATATCGAATGTAGATATAGTGCTAATGATATTGTTATTAAATCTACATTACATATCTAATGTAGGTATAGTACTAATGATATTGTTATTATGTGTACATTGTTCTGTTGGAATGAATCTGTACATGACATTATATCTATTGTAGATATAGTGATAATGGTATTGTTATTAAATGTACATTGATCTGTGGGAATGAATCAATATAATACATTATATCGAATGTAGATATAGTACTAATGATATTGTTATTCAATCTACATTACACATCTAATGTAGGTATAGTACTAATGATATTGGTATTATATGTACATTGATCTGTGGGAATGAATCAGTATAATACATTATATCGAATGTAGATATAGTGCTAATGATATTGTTATTAAATCTACATTACATATCTAATGTAGGTATAGTACTAATGATATTGTTATTATATGTACATTGATCTGTGGGAATGAATCCGTGTATTACATTATATCGAATGTAGATATAGTGCTAATGATGTTGTTATTAAATGTACATTGATCAGTGTGTAATAACCAGTATATTACGTTATATCTAATGTAGATATGATAATAATAATATTGTTATTAATTGTATATTACATATCTAATGTAGATATAGTACTAATGATATTCGCATTAAATATACTTTGATCTGTGGGAATGAATCAGTATATTACATTATATCGAATGTAGATATAGTACTAATGATATTGTTATTAAATCTACATTACATATCTAATGTAGGTATTGTACTAATGATATTGGTATTATATGTACATTGATCTGTGGGAATGAATCAGCATATTACATTATACCTCATGTAGATATAGTGCTAATGATATTGTTATTAAATGAACATTGATCTGTGGGAATGATTCAGTATATTACATTATATCGAATGTAGATATAGTCCCAATGATATTGTTATTAAGTGTACATTGATCTGTGGGAATGAATCAGTATATTACATTATATCGAAGGTACATATAGTACTAATGATATTGGTATTAAATGTACATTGATCTGTGGGAAGGAATCCGCATATCACATTATACCTAATGTAGATATGGTAATAACGATATTGTTTTTAAATGTACATTGATCTGTGTGAATGAAGCAGTATATTACATTATATCTCAGGCAGATATTTTGCTAATGATATTGTTATTAAATGAACATTGATCTGTGGGAATGAATCAGCATATTACATTATACCTCATGTAGATATAGTGCTAATGATATTGTTATTAAATGAACATTGATCTGTGGGAATGATTCAGTATATTACATTATATCGAATGTAGATATAGTCCCAATGATATTGTTATTAAGTGTACATTGATCTGTGGGAATGAATCAGTGTATTACATTATATCGAATGTAGATATAGTGCTAATGATGTTGTTATTAAATGTACATTGATCTGTGTGTAGTAACCAGTATATTACATTATATCTAATGTAGATATGATAATAATAATATTGTTATTAATTTTATATTACATATCTAATGTAGATATAGTACTAATGATATTCGCATTAAATATACTTTGATCTGTGGGAATGAATCAGTATATTACATTATAACGAATGTAGATATAGTACTAATGATATTGTTATTAAATCTACATTACATATCTAATGTAGGTATAGTACTAATGATATTGGTATTATATGTACATTGATCTGTGGGAATGAATCAGTATATTACATTATACCTCATGTAGATATAGTGCTAATGATATTGTTATTAAATGAACATTGATCTGTGGGAATGAATCAGTATATTACATTATATCGAATGTAGATATAGTACTAACGATATTGTTATTAAATCTACATTACATATCTAATGTAGGTATAGTACTAATGATATTGTTATTAAATGTGCATTGATCTGTGGGAACGAATCAGTATATTACAATATATCTAATGTAGATATATTACTAATGATATTGTTATTAAATGTACATTGATCTGTGGGAATGAATCAGTATATTACATTATATCGAATGTAGATATAGTACAAGTGATGGTGTTATTAAATGTACATTGATCTGTGGGTAGTAATCAGTATATTACATTATATCTAATGTAGATATGATAATAATAATATTGTTATTAATTGTATATTACATATCTGATGTAGATATAGTACTAATGATATTAACATTAAATGTACATTGATCTGTGGGAATGAATCAGTATATTACATTATACCTCATGTAGATATAGTGCTAATGATATTGTTATTAAATGAACATTGATCTGTGGGAATGAATCAGTATATTACATTATATCGAATGTAGATATAGTCCCAATGATATTGTTATTAAGTGTACATTGATCTGTGGAAATGAATCAGTATATTACATTATATCGAATGTACATATAGTACTAATGATATTGGTATTATATCTACATTGTTCTGTTGGAATGATTCTGTACATGACATTATATCTATTGTAGATATAGTAATAATGGTATTGTTATTAAATGTACATTGATCTGTGGGAATGAATCAGTATAATACATTATATCGAATGTAGATATAGTACTAATGGTATTCTTATTCAATCTACATTACATATCTAATGTAGGTATAGTACTAATGATATTGGTATTATATGTACATTGATCTGTGGGAACGAATCAGTATATTACATTATATCGAATGTACATATAGTACTAATGATATTGGTATTATATGTACACTGATCTGTTGGAATGAATCTGTACATGACATTATATCTATTGTAGATATAGTAATAATGATATTGTTATTAAATGTACATTGATCTGTGGGAATGAATCAGTATAATACATTATATCGAATGTAGATATAGTACTAATGATATTGTTATTAAATCTACATTACATATCTAATGTAGGTATAGTACTAATGATATTGTTATTAAATCTACATTACATATCTAATGTAGGTATAGTACTAATGATATTGGTATTATATGTACATTGATCTGTGGGAATGAATCAGTGTATTACATTATATCGAATGTAGATATAGTGCTAATGATGTTGTTATTAAATGTACATTGATCTGTGTGTAGTAACCAGTATATTACATTATATCTAATGTAGATATGATAATAATAATATTGTTATTAATTTTATATTACATATCTAATGTAGATATAGTACTAATGATATTCGCATTAAATATACTTTGATCTGTGGGAATGAATCAGTATATTACATTATAACGAATGTAGATATAGTACTAATGATATTGTTATTAAATCTACATTACATATCTAATGTAGGTATAGTACTAATGATATTGGTATTATATGTACATTGATCTGTGGGAATGAATCAGTATATTACATTATACCTCATGTAGATATAGTGCTAATGATATTGTTATTAAATGAACATTGATCTGTGGGAATGAATCAGTATATTACATTATATCGAATGTAGATATAGTACTAACGATATTGTTATTAAATCTACATTACATATCTAATGTAGGTATAGTACTAATGATATTGTTATTAAATGTGCATTGATCTGTGGGAACGAATCAGTATATTACAATATATCTAATGTAGATATATTACTAATGATATTGTTATTAAATGTACATTGATCTGTGGGAATGAATCAGTATATTACATTATATCGAATGTAGATATAGTACAAGTGATGGTGTTATTAAATGTACATTGATCTGTGGGTAGTAATCAGTATATTACATTATATCTAATGTAGATATGATAATAATAATATTGTTATTAATTGTATATTACATATCTGATGTAGATATAGTACTAATGATATTAACATTAAATGTACATTGATCTGTGGGAATGAATCAGTATATTACATTATACCTCATGTAGACATAGTGCTAATGATATTGTTATTAAATGAACATTGATCTGTGGGAATGAATCAGTATATTACATTATATCGAATGTAGATATAGTCCCAATGATATTGTTATTAAGTGTACATTGATCTGTGGAAATGAATCAGTATATTACATTATATCGAATGTACATATAGTACTAATGATATTGGTATTATATCTACATTGTTCTGTTGGAATGATTCTGTACATGACATTATATCTATTGTAGATATAGTAATAATGGTATTGTTATTAAATGTACATTGATCTGTGGGAATGAATCAGTATAATACATTATATCGAATGTAGATATAGTACTAATGGTATTCTTATTCAATCTACATTACATATCTAATGTAGGTATAGTACTAATGATATTGGTATTATATGTACATTGATCTGTGGGAACGAATCAGTATATTACATTATATCGAATGTAGATATAGTGCTAATGATGTTGTTATTAAATGTACATTGATCTGTGTGTAGTAACCAGTATATTACATTATATCTAATGTAGATATATTACTAATGCTATTGTTATTAAATGTACATTGATCTGTGGGAATGAAGCAGTATATTACATTATATCGAATGTACATATAGTACTAATGATATTGGTATTATATGTACATTGTTCTGTTGGAATGAATCTGTACATGACATTATATCTATTGTAGATATAGTAATAATGGTATTGTTATTAAATGTACATTGATCTGTGGGAATGAATCAGTATATAACATTATATCGAATGTAGATATAGTACTAGCGATATTGTTATTAAATCTACATTACATATCGAATGGAGATATAGTGCTAATGATGTTGTTACTAAATGTACATTCATCTGTGGGTAGTAGTCAGTATATTACATTATAACTGATGTAGATATGATAATAATAATATTGTTATTAATTGTGTATTACATATCTAACGTAGATATAGTACTAATGATATTGACATTAAATGTACTTTGATCTGTGGGAATGAATCAGTATATTACATTATATCGAATGTACATATAGTACTAATGATATTGGTATTATATGTACATTGTTCTGTTGGAATGAATCAGTATATTACATTATATCGAATGTAGATATAGTCCCAATGATATTGTTATTAAGTGTACATTGATCTGTGGGAATGAATCAGTATATTACATTATATCGAATGTACATATAGTACTAATGATATTGGTATTATATGTACATTGTTCTGTTGGAATGAATCTGTACATGACATTATATCTATTGTAGATATAGTAATAATGGTATTGTTATTAAATGTACATTGATCTGTGGGAATGAATCAGTATAATACATTATATCGAATGTAGATATAGTACTAATGATATTGTTATTCAATCTACATTACATATCTAATGTAGGTATAGTACTAATGATATTGGTATTATATGTACATTGATCTGTGGGAACGAATCAGTATATTACATTATATCGAATGTACATATAGTACTAATGATATTGGTATTATATGTACACTGATCTGTTGGAATGAATCTGTACATGACATTATATCTATTGTAGATATAGTAATAATGGTATTGTTATTAAATGTACATTGATCTGTGGGAATGAATCAGTAGAATACATTATGTCGAATGTAGATATAGTACTAATGATATTGTTATTCAATCTACATTACATATCTAATGTAGGTATAGTACTAATGATAATGGTATTATATGTACATTGATCTGTGGGAATGAATCAGTGTATTACATTATATCGAATGTAGATATAGTGCTAATGATGTTGTTATTAAATGTACATTGATCTGTGTGTAGTAACCAGTATATTACATTATATCTAATGTAGATATGATAATAATAATATTGTTATTAATTGTATATTACATATCTAATGTAGATATAGTACTAATGATATTCGCATTAAATATACTTTGATCTGTGGGAATGAATCAGTATATTACATTATAACGAATGTAGATATAGTACTAATGATATTGTTATTAAATCTACATTACATATCTAATGTAGGTATAGTACTAATGATATTGGTATTATATGTACATTGATCTGTGGGAACGAATCAGTATATTACATTATATCTAATGTAGATATGGTAATAATAATATTATTATTAATTGTATATTACATATCTAATGTAGATATAGTACTAATGATATTAACATTAAATGTACATTGATCTGTGGGAATGAATCAGTATATTACATTATACCTCATGTAGATATAGTGCTAATGATATTGTTATTAAATGAACATTGATCTGTGGGAATGAATCAGTATATTACATTATATCGAATGTAGATATAGTCCCAATGATATTGTTATTAAGTGTACATTGATCTGTGGGAATGAATCAGTATATTACATTATATCGAATGTACATATAGTACTAATGATATTGGTATTATATGTACATTGTTCTGTTGGAATGAATCTGTACATGACATTATATCTATTGTAGATATAGTAATAATGGTATTGTTATTAAATGTACATTGATCTGTGGGAATGAATCAGTATAATACATTATATCGAATGTAGATATAGTACTAATGATATTGTTATTCAATCTACATTACATATCTAATGTAGGTATAGTACTAATGATATTGGTATTATATGTACATTGATCTGTGGGAACGAATCAGTATATTACATTATATCGAATGTACATATAGTACTAATGATATTGGTATTATATGTACACTGATCTGTTGGAATGAATCTGTACATGACATTATATCTATTGTAGATATAGTAATAATGATATTGTTATTAAATGTACATTGATCTGTGGGAATGAATCAGTATAATACATTATATCGAATGTAGATATAGTACTAATGATATTGTTATTAAATCTACATTACATATCTAATGTAGGTATAGTACTAATGATATTGTTATTAAATCTACATTACATATCTAATGTAGGTATAGTACTAATGATATTGGTATTATATGTACATTGATCTGTGGGAATGAATCAGTGTATTACATTATATCGAATGTAGATATAGTGCTAATGATGTTGTTATTAAATGTACATTGATCTGTGTGTAGTAACCAGTATATTACATTATATCTAATGTAGATATGATAATAATAATATTGTTATTAATTGTATATTACATATCTAATGTAGATATAGTACTAATGATGTTCGCATTAAATATACTTTGATCTGTGGGAATGAATCAGTATATTACATTATAACGAATGTAGATATAGTACTAATGATATTGTTATTAAATCTACATTACATATCTAATGTAGGTATAGTACTAATGATATTGGTATTATATGTACATTGATCTGTGGGAATGAATCAGTATATTACATTATATCTAATGTAGATATGGTAATAATAATATTATTATTAATTGTATATTACATATCTAATGTAGATATAGTACTAATGATATTAACATTAAATGTACATTGATCTGTGGGAATGAATCAGTATATTACATTATACCTCATGTAGATATAGTGCTAATGATATAGTTATTAAATGAACATTGATCTGTGGGAATGAATCAGTATATTACATTATATCGAATGTAGATATAGTACGAATGATATTGTTATTAAATCTACATTACATATCTAATGTAGGTATAGTACTAATGATATTGGTATTATATGTACATTGATCTGTGGGAATGAATCAGTATATTACATTATACCTCATGTAGATATAGTGCTAATGATATTGTTATAAAATGTACATTGATCTGTGGGAATGAATCAGTATATAACATTATATCGAATGTAGATATAGTACTAATGATATTGTTATTAAATCTATGTTACATATCTAATGTAGGTATAGTACTAATGATATTGTTATTAAATGTGCATTGATCTGTGGGAACGAATTAGTATATTACATTATATCGAATGTAGATATAGTACTAATGATATTGTTATTTAATGTACATCGATCTGTGGGAATGAATCAGTCTATTACATTATATCTAATGTAGTTATGGTAATAATAATATTGTTATTAATTGTACATTACATATCTAATGTAGATGTAGTACTAATGATATTGGTGTTATATGTACATTGATCTGTTGGAATGAATCTGTACATGACATTATATCTATTGTAGATATAGTAATAATGATATTGTTATTAAATGTACATTGATCTGTGGGAATGAATCAGTATATTACATTATATCGAATGTAGATATAGTGCTAATGATGTTGTTATTAAATGTACATTGATCTGTGTGTAGAAACCAGTGTATTACATTATATCTAATGTAGATATGATAATAACAATATTGTTACTAATTGTATATTACATATCTAATGTAGATATAGTACTACTGATATTGGCATTAAATGTACATTGATCTGTGGGAATGAATCAGTCTATTACATTATATCGAATGTAGATATAGAACCAATGATATTGTTATTAAATGTACATTGATCTGTGGGAATGAACCAGTATATTAAATTATATCGAATGTAGATATAGTACTAATGATATTGTTATTAAATCTACATTACATATCTAATGTAGGTATGCTACTAATGACATTGTTATTAAATGTACATTGATCTGTGGGAATGAATCAGTCTAATGCATTATATCTAATGTAGATATGGTAATAATAATATTGTTATTAACTGTACATTACATATCTAATGTAGATATAGTACTAATGATATTGGCATTAAATATACTTTGATCTGTGGGAATGAATCAGTATATTACATTATATCGAATGTAGATATAGTACTAATGATATTGGTACTATATGTACATTCATCTGTGGGAACGAATCAGTATATTACATTATATCGAATGTACATATAGTAATAATGATATTGGTATTATATGTACATTGATCTGTTGGAATGAATCTGTACATGACATTATATCTATTGTAGATAGAGTAATAATGATATTGTTATTAAATGTACATTGATCTGTGGGAATGAATCAGTATATTACATTATATCGAATGTAGATATAGTGCGAATGATGTTGTTATTAAATGTACATTGATTTGTGTGTAGTAACCAGTATATTACATTATATCTAATGTAGATATGATAATAATAATATTGTTATTAATTGTATATTACATATCTAATGTAGATATAGTACTAATGATATTGTTATTAAATCTACATTACATACCTAATGTAGGTATAGTACTAATGATATTGGTATTATATGTACATTGAATTGTGGGAATGAATCAGTATATTACATTATACCTCATGTAGATATGTTGCTAATGATATTGTTATTAAATGTACATTGATCTGTGGGAATGAATCAGTATATAACATTATATCGAATGTAGATATAGTTCTAACGATATTGTTATTAAATCTACATTACATATCTAATGTAGGTATAGTACTAATGATATTGTTATTAAATGTGCATTGATCTGTGGGAACGAATCAGGATATTACATTATATCTAATGTAGATATATTACTAATGATATTGTTATTAAATGTACATTGATCTGTGGGAATCAATCAGTATATTACATTTTATCGAATGTAGATATAGTACCAATGATATTGTTATTAAATGTACATTGATCTGTGGGAATGAATCAGTATATTACATTATATCGAATGTAGATATAGTACAAGTGATGGTGTTATTAAATGTACATTGTTCTGTGGGTAGTAATCAGTATATTACATTATATCTAATGTAGATATGATAATAATAATATTGTTATTAATTGTATATTACATATCTAATGTAGATATAGTACTAATGATATTAACATTAAATGTACATTGATCTGTGGGAATGAATCAGTATATTACATTATACCTCATGTAGATATAGTGCTAATGATATTGTTATTAAATGAACATTGATCTGTGGGAATGATTCAGTATATTACATTATATCGAATGTAGATATAGTCCCAATGATATTGTTATTAAGTGTACATTGATCTGTGGGAATGAATCAGTATATTACATTATATCGAAGGTACATATAGTACTAATGATATTGGTATTAAATGTACATTGATCTGTGGGAAGGAATCCGCATATCACATTATACCTAATGTAGATATGGTACTAACGATATTGTTTTTAAATGTACATTGATCTGTGTGAATGAAGCAGTATATTACATTATATCTCAGGCAGATATTTTGCTAATGATATTGTTATTAAATGAACATTGATCTGTGGGAATGAATCAGTATATTACATTATACCTAATGTAGATATAGTAATAATGATATTGTTATTAAATGTACATTGATCTGTGGGAATGAATCAGTATATTACATTATATCGAATGTAGATATAGTGCTAATGATGTTGTTATTAAATGTACATTGATCTGTGGTTAATAATCAGTATATCACATTATATCTAATGTAGATATGATAATAATAATATTGTTATTAATTGTATATTACATATCCAATGTAGATATAGTACTAATGATATTAACATTAAATGTACATTGATCTGTGTGGATGAATCAGTATATTACATTATACCTCATGTAGATATAGTGCTAATGATATTGTTATTAAATGTACATTGATCTGTGGGAATGAATCAGTATATTACATTATATCGAATGTAGATATAGTGCTAATGATGTTGTTATTAAATGTACATTGATCTGTGGGTAGTAATCCGTATATTACATTATATCTAATGTAGATATGATAATAATAATATTGTTATTAATTGTATATTACATATCTAATGTAGATATAGTACTAATGATATTAACATTAAATGTACATTGATCTGTGGGAATGAATCAGTATATTACATTATACCTCATGTAGATATAGTGCTAATGATATTGTTATTAAATGAACATTGATCTATGGGAATGAATCAGTATATTACATTATATCGAATGTAGATATAGTCCCAATGATATTGTTATTAAGTGTACATTGATCTGTGGGAATGAATCAGTATATTACATTATATCGAATGTACATATAGTACTAATGATATTGGTATTATATGTACATTGTTCTGTTGGAATGAATCTGTACATGACATTATATCTATTGTAGATATAGTAATAATGGTATTGTTATTAAATGTACATTGATCTGTGGGAATGAATCAGTATAATACATTATATCGAATGTAGATATAGTACTAATGATATTGTTATTCAATCTACATTACACATCTAATGTAGGTATAGTACTAATGATATTGGTATTATATGTACATTGATCTGTGGGAACGAATCAGTATATTACATTATATCGAATGTACATACAGTACTAATGATATTGGTATCATATGTACACTGATCTGTTGGAATGAATCTGTACATGACATTATATCTATTGTAGATATAGTAATAATGATATTGTTATTAAATGTACATTGATCTGTGGGAAGGAATCAGTATAATACATTATATCGAATGTAGATATAGTGCTAATGATATTGTTATTAAATCTACATTACATATCTAATGTAGGTATAGTACTAATGATATTGTTATTATATGTACATTGATCTGTGGGAATGAATCCGTGTATTACATTATATCGAATGTAGATATAGTGCTAATGATGTTGTTATTAAATGTACATTGATCAGTGTGTAATAACCAGTATATTACGTTATATCTAATGTAGATATGATAATAATAATATTGTTATTAATTGTATATTACATATCTAATGTAGATATAGTACTAATGATATTCGCATTAAATATACTTTGATCTGTGGGAATGAATCAGTATATTACATTATATCGAATGTAGATATAGTACTAATGATATTGTTATTAAATCTACATTACATATCTAATGTAGGTATTGTACTAATGATATTGGTATTATATGTACATTGATCTGTGGGAATGAATCAGTATATTACATTATACCTCATGTAGATATAGTGCTAATGATATTGTTATTAAATGAACATTGATCTGTGGGAATGAATCAGTATATTACATTTTATCGAAAGTAGATATAGTACTAATGATATTGGTATTAAATGTACATTGATCTGTGGGTAGGAATCCGTATATTACATTATACCTAATGTAGATATGGTAATAACGATATTGTTTTTGAATGTACATTGATCTGTGTGAATGAAGCAGTATATTACATTATATCTCAGGCAGATATTTTGCTAATGATATTGTTATTAAATGTACATTGATCTGTGGGAATGAATCAGTATATTACATTATACCTAATGTAGGTATAGTACTAATGATATTGGTATTATATGTACATTGATCTGTGGGAACGAATCAGTATATTACATTATATCGAATGTACATATAGTACTAATGATATTGGTATTATATGTACACTGATCTGTTGGAATGAATCTGTACATGACATTATATCTATTGTAGATATAGTAATAATGATATTGTTATTAAATGTACATTGATCTGTGGGAATGAATCAGTATAATACATTATATCGAATGTAGATATAGTACTAATGATATTGTTATTAAATCTACATTACATATCTAATGTAGGTATAGTACTAATGATATTGGTATTATATGTACATAGATCTGTGGGAATGAATCCGTGTACTACATTATATCGAATGTAGATATAGTGCTAATGATGTTGTTATTAAATGTACATTGATCAGTGTGTAGTAACCAGTATATTACGTTATATCTAATGTAGATATGATAATAATAATATTGTTATTAATTGTATATTACATATCTAATGTAGATATAGTACTAATGATATTAACATTAAATGTACATTGATCTGTGTGGATGAATCAGTATATTACATTATACCTCATGTAGATATGTTGCTAATGATATTGTTATTAAATGTACATTGATCTGTGGGAATGAATCAGTATATAAAATTATATCGAATGTAGATATAGTTCTAACGATATTGTTATTAAATCTACATTACATATCTAATGTAGGTATAGTACTAATGATATTGTTATTAAATGTGCATTGATCTGTGGGAACGAATCAGTATATTACATTATATCTAATGTAGATATATTACTAATGATATTGTTATTAAATGTACATTGATCTGTGGGAATCAATCAGTATATTACATTCTATCGAATGTAGATATAGTACCAATGATATTGTTATTAAATGTACATTGATCTGTGGGAATGAATCAGTATATTACATTATATCGAATGTAGATATAGCACAAGTGATGGTGTTATTAAATGTACATTGATCTGTGGGTAGTAATCAGTATATTACATTATATCTAATGTAGATATGATAATAATAATATTGTTATTAATTGTATATTACATATCTAATGTAGATATAGTACTAATGATATTAACATTAAATGTACATTGATCTGTGGCAATGAATCAGTATATTACATTATACCTCATGTAGATATAGTGCTAATGATATTGTTATTAAATGAACATTGATCTATGGGAATGAATCAGTATATTACATTATATCTAATGTAGATATATTACTAATGATATTGTTATTAAATGTACATTGATCTGTGGGAATGAATCAGAATATTACATTATATCGAATGTAGATATAGTACCAATGATATTGTTATTAAATGTACATTGATCTGTGGGAATGAATCAGTATATTACATTATATCGAATGTACATATAGTACTAATGATATTGGTATTATATGTACACTGATCTGTTGGAATGAATCTGTACATGACATTATATCTATTGTAGATATAGTGCTAATGATGTTGTTATTAAATGTACATTGATCTGTGTGTAGTAACCAGTATATTACATTATATCTAATGTAGATATGATAATAATAATATTGTTATTAATTGTATATTACATATCTAATGTAGATATAGTACTAATGATATTGGCATTAAATATACTTTGATCTGTGGGAATGAATCAGTATATTACATTATATCGAATGTAGATATAGTACGAATGATATTGTTATTAAATCTACATTACATATCTAATGTAGGTATGGTACTAATGATATTGGTATTATATGTACATTGATCTGTGGGAATGAATCAGTATATTACATTATACCTTATGTAGATATAGTGCTAATGATATTGTTATTAAATGTACATTGATCTGTGGGAATGAAACAGTATATTACATTATATCGAATGTAGACATAGTGCTAATGATGTTGTTATTAAATGTACATTGATCTGTGTGTAGTAACCAGTATATTACATTATATCTAATGTAGATATGATAATAATAATATTGTTATTAATTGTATATTACATATCTAATGTAGATATAGTACTAATGATGTTCGCATTAAATATACTTTGATCTGTGGGAATGAATCAGTATATTACATATAACGAATGTAGATATAGTACTAATGATATTGTTATTAAATCTACATTACATATCTAATGTAGGTATAGTACTAATGATATTGGTATTATATGTACATTGATCTGTGGGAATGAATCAGTATATTACATTATACCTCATGTAGATATAGTGCTAATGATATTGTTATTAAATGAACATTGATCTGTGGGAATGAATCAGTATATTACATTATATCGAATGTAGATATAGTACTAATGATATTGGTATTAAATGTACATTGATCTGTGGGAAGGAATCCGTATATTACATTATACCTAATGTAGATATGGTAATAACGATATTGTTTTTAAATGTACATTGATCTGTGTGAATGAAGCAGTATATTACATTATAAATCAGGCAGATATTTTGCTAATGATATTGTTATTAAATGTACATTGATCTGTGGGAATGAATCAGTATATTACATTATACCTAATGTAGATACAGTAATAATGATATTGTTATTAAATGTACATTGATCTGTGGGAATGAATCAGTATATTACATTATATCGGATGTAGATATAGTGCTAATGATGTTGTTACTAAATGTACATTGATCTGTGGGTAGTAGTCAGTATATTACATTATAACTAATGTAGATATGATAATAATAATATTGTTATTAATTGTGTATTACATATCTAACGTAGATATAGTACTAATGATATTGACATTAAATGTACTTTGATCTGTGGGAATGAATCAGTATATTACATTATATCTAATGTAGATATATTACTAATGATATTGTTATTAAATGTACATTGATCTGTAGGAATGAATCAGAATATTACATTATATCGAATGTAGATATAGTACCAATGATATTGTTATTAAATGTACATTGATCTGTGAGAATGAATCAGTATATTACATTATATCTAATGTAGATATGATAATAATAATATTGTTATTAATTGTATATTACATATCTGATGTAGATATAGTACTAATGATATTAACATTAAATGTACATTGATCTGTGGGAATGAATCAGTATATTACATTATACCTCATGTAGATATAGTGCTAATGATATTGTTATTAAATGAACATTGATCTGTGGGAATGAATCAGTATATTACATTATATCGAATGTAGATATAGTCCCAATGATATTGTTATTAAGTGTACATTGATCTGTGGGAATGAATCAGTATATTACATTATATCGAATGTACATATAGTACTAATGACATTGGTATTATATGTACATAGATCTGTGGGAATGAATCCGTGTATTACATTATATCGAATGTAGATATAGTGCTAATGATGTTGTTATTAAATGTACATTGATCAGTGTGTAGTAACCAGTATATTACGTTATATCTAATGTAGATATGATAATAATAATATTGTTATTAATTGTATATTACATATCTAATGTAGATATAGTACTAATGATATTGGCATTAAATATACTTTGATCTGTGGGAATGAATCAGTATATTACATTATATCGAATGTAGATATAGTACTAATGATATTGTTATTAAATCTACATTACATATCTAATGTAGGTATAGTACTAATGATAGTGGTATTATATGTACATTGAATTGTGGGAATGAATCAGTATATTACATTATACCTCATGTAGATATATTGCTAATGATATTGTTATTAAATGTACATTGATCTGTGCGAATGAATCAGTATATAGCATTATATCGAATGTAGATATAGTACTAACGATATTGTTATTAAATCTACATTACATATCTAATGTAGGTATAGTACTAATGATATTGTTATTAAATGTGCATTGATCTATGGGAACGAATCAGTATATTACATTATATCTCATGTAGATATATTACTAATGATATTGTTATTAAATGTACATTGATCTGTGGGAATCAATCAGTATATTACATTTTATCGAATGTAGATATAGTACCAATGATATTGTTATTAAATGTACATTGATCTGTGGGAATGAATCAGTATATTACATTATATCGAATGTAGATATAGTACAAGTGATGGTGTTATTAAATGTACATTGATCTGTGGGTAGTAATCAGTATATTACATTATATCTAATGTAGATATGATAATAATAATATTGTTATTAATTGTATATTACATATCTAATGTAGATATAGTACTAATGATATTAACATTAAATGTACATTGATCTGTGGGAATGAATCAGTATATTACATTATACCTCATGTAGATATAGTGCTAATGATATTGTAATTAAATGAACATTGATCTGTGGGAATGAATCAGTATATTACATTATATCGAATGTAGATATAGTCCCAATGATATTGTTATTAAGTGTACATTGATCTGTGGGAATGAATCAGTATATTACATTATATCGAAGGTACATATAGTACTAATGATATTGGTATTATATGTACATTGATCTGTGGGAATGAATCCGTGTATTACATTATATCGAATGTAGATATAGTGCTAATGATGTTGTTATTAAGTGTACATTGATCAGTGTGTAGAAACCAGTGTATTACATTATATCTAATGTAGATATGATAATAATAATATTGTTATTAATTGTATATTACATATCTAATGTAGATATAGTACTACTGATATTGGCATTAAATGTACATTGATCTGTGGGAATGAATCAGTCTATTACATTATATCGAATGTAGATATAGAACCAATGATATTGTTATTAAATGTACATTGATCTGTGGGAATGCACCAGTATATTAAATTATATCGAATGTAGATATAGTACTAATGATATTGTTATTAAATCTACATTACATATCTAATGTAGGTATGCTACTAATGATATTGTTATTAAATGTACATTGATCTGTGGGAATGAATCAGTCTAATGCATTATATCTAATGTAGATATGGTAATAATAATATTGTTATTAACTGTACATTACATATCTAATGTAGATATAGTACTAATGATATTGGCATTAAATATACTTTGATCTGTGGGAATGAATCAGTATATTACATTATATCGAATGTAGATATAGTACTAATGATATTGGTACTATATGTACATTGATCTGTGGGAACGAATCAGTATATTACATTATATCGAATGTACATATAGTAATAATGATATTGGTATTATATGTACATTGATCTGTTGGAATGAATCTGTACATGACATTATATCTATTGTAGATAGAGTAATAATGCTATTGTTATTAAATGTACATTGATCTGTGGGAATGAATCAGTATATTACATTATATCGAATGTAGATATAGTGCGAATGATGTTGTTATTAAATGTACATTGATTTGTGTGTAGTAACCAGTATATTACATTATATCTAATGTAGATATGATAATAATAATATTGTTATTAATTGTATATAACATATCTAATGTAGATATAGTACTAATGATATTGGCATTAAATATACTTTGATCTGTGGGAATGAATCAGTATATTACATTATATCGAATGTAGATATAGTACTAATGATATTGTTATTAAATCTACATTACATACCTAATGTAGGTATAGTACTAATGATATTGGTATTATATGTACATTGAATTGTGGGAATGAATCAGTATATTACATTATACCTCATGTAGATATGTTGCTAATGATATTGTTATTAAATGTACATTGATCTGTGGGAATGAATCAGTATATAACATTATATCGAATGTAGATATAGTTCTAACGATATTGTTATTAAATCTACATTACATATCTAATGTAGGTATAGTACTAATGATATTGTTATTAAATGTACATTGATCTGTGGGAATCAATCAGTATATTACATTTTATCGAATGTAGATATAGTACCAATGATATTGTTATTAAATGTACATTGATCTGTGGGAATGAATCAGTATATTACATTATATCGAATGTAGATATAGTACAAGTGATGGTGTTATTAAATGTACATTGATCTGTGGGTAGTAATCAGTATATTACATTATATCTAATGTAGATATGATAATAATAATATTGTTATTAATTGTATATTACATATCTAATGTAGATATAGTACTAATGATATTAACATTAAATGTACATTGATCTGTGGGAATGAATCAGTATATTACATTATACCTCATGTAGATATAGTGCTAATGATATTGTTATTAAATGAACATTGATCTGTGGGAATGATTCAGTATATTACATTATATCGAATGTAGATATAGTCCCAATGATATTGTTATTAAGTGTACATTGATCTGTGGGAATGAATCAGTATATTACATTATATCGAAGGTACATATAGTACTAATGATATTGGTATTAAATGTACATTGATCTGTGGGAAGGAATCCGCATATCACATTATACCTAATGTAGATATGGTACTAACGATATTGTTTTTAAATGTACATTGATCTGTGTGAATGAAGCAGTATATTACATTATATCTCAGGCAGATATTTTGCTAATGATATTGTTATTAAATGAACATTGATCTGTGGGAATGAATCAGTATATTACATTATACCTAATGTAGATATAGTAATAATGATATTGTTATTAAATGTACATTGATCTGTGGGAATGAATCAGTATATTACATTATATCGAATGTAGATATAGTGCTAATGATGTTGTTATTAAATGTACATTGATCTGTGGGTAATAATCAGTATATCACATTATATCTAATGTAGATATGATAATAATAATATTGTTATTAATTGTATATTACATATCTAATGTAGATATAGTACTAATGATATTAACATTAAATGTACATTGATCTGTGTGGATGAATCAGTATATTACATTATATCGAATGTAGATATAGTGCTAATGATGTTGTTACTAAGTGTACATTGATCTGTGGGTAGTCGTCAGTATATTACATTATAACTAATGTAGATATGATAATAATAATATTGTTATTAATTGTGTATTACATATCTAACGTAGATATAGTACTAATGATATTAACATTAAATGTACATTGATCTGTGGGAATGAATCAGTATATTACATTATATCGAATGTAGATATAGTACTAATGATATTGTTATTAAATCTACATTACATATCTAATGTAGGTATTGTACTAATGATATTGGTATTATATGTACATTGATCTGTGGGAATGAATCAGTATATTACATTATACCTCATGTAGATATAGTGCTAATGATATTGTTATTAAATGAACATTGATCTGTGGGAATGAATCAGTATATTACATTTTATCGAAAGTAGATATAGTACTAATGATATTGGTATTAAATGTACATTGATCTGTGGGTAGGAATCCGTATATTACATTATACCTAATGTAGATATGGTAATAACGATATTGTTTTTAAATGTACATTGATCTGTGTGAATGAAGCAGTATATTACATTATATCTCAGGCAGATATTTTGCTAATGATATTGTTATTAAATGTACATTGATCTGTGGGAATGAATCAGTATATTACATTATACCTAATGTAGGTATAGTACTAATGATATTGGTATTATATGTACATTGATCTGTGGGAACGAATCAGTATATTACATTATATCGAATGTAGATATAGTACAAGTGATGGTGTTATTAAATGTACATTGATCTGTGGGTAGTAATCAGTATATTACATTATATCTAATGTAGATATGATAATAATAATATTGTTATTAATTGTATATTACATATCTAATGTAGATATAGTACTAATGATATTAACATTAAATGTACATTGATCTGTGGGAATGAATCAGTATATTACATTATACCTCATGTAGATATAGTGCTAATGATATTGTTATTAAATGAACATTGATCTGTGGGAATGAATCAGTATATTACATTATATCGAATGTAGATATAGTCCCAATGATATTGTTATTAAGTGTACATTGATCTGTGGGAATGAATCAGTATATTACATTATATCGAAGGTACATATAGTACTAATGATATTGGTATTATATGTACATTGATCTGTGGGAATGAATCCGTGTATTACATTATATCGAATGTAGATATAGTGCTAATGATGTTGTTATTAAGTGTACATTGATCAGTGTGTAGAAACCAGTGTATTACATTATATCTAATGTAGATATGATAATAATAATATTGTTATTAATTGTATATTACATATCTAATGTAGATATAGTACTACTGATATTGGCATTAAATGTACATTGATCTGTGGGAATGAATCAGTCTATTACATTATATCGAATGTAGATATAGAACCAATGATATTGTTATTAAATGTACATTGATCTGTGGGAATGCACCAGTATATTAAATTATATCGAATGTAGATATAGTACTAATGATATTGTTATTAAATCTACATTACATATCTAATGTAGGTATGCTACTAATGATATTGTTATTAAATGTACATTGATCTGTGGGAATGAATCAGTCTAATGCATTATATCTAATGTAGATATGGTAATAATAATATTGTTATTAACTGTACATTACATATCTAATGTAGATATAGTACTAATGATATTGGCATTAAATATACTTTGATCTGTGGGAATGAATCAGTATATTACATTATATCGAATGTAGATATAGTACTAATGATATTGGTACTATATGTACATTGATCTGTGGGAACGAATCAGTATATTACATTATATCGAATGTACATATAGTAATAATGATATTGGTATTATATGTACATTGATCTGTTGGAATGAATCTGTACATGACATTATATCTATTGTAGATAGAGTAATAATGCTATTGTTATTAAATGTACATTGATCTGTGGGAATGAATCAGTATATTACATTATATCGAATGTAGATATAGTGCGAATGATGTTGTTATTAAATGTACATTGATTTGTGTGTAGTAACCAGTATATTACATTATATCTAATGTAGATATGATAATAATAATATTGTTATTAATTGTATATTACATATCTAATGTAGATATAGTACTAATGATATTGGCATTAAATATACTTTGATCTGTGGGAATGAATCAGTATATTACATTATATCGAATGTAGATATAGTACTAATGATATTGTTATTAAATCTACATTACATACCTAATGTAGGTATAGTACTAATGATATTGGTATTATATGTACATTGAATTGTGGGAATGAATCAGTATATTACATTATACCTCATGTAGATATGTTGCTAATGATATTGTTATTAAATGTACATTGATCTGTGGGAATGAATCAGTATATAACATTATATCGAATGTAGATATAGTTCTAACGATATTGTTATTAAATCTACATTACATATCTAATGTAGGTATAGTACTAATGATATTGTTATTAAATGTACATTGATCTGTGGGAATCAATCAGTATATTACATTTTATCGAATGTAGATATAGTACCAATGATATTGTTATTAAATGTACATTGATCTGTGGGAATGAATCAGTATATTACATTATATCGAATGTAGATATAGTACAAGTGATGGTGTTATTAAATGTACATTGATCTGTGGGTAGTAATCAGTATATTACATTATATCTAATGTAGATATGATAATAATAATATTGTTATTAATTGTATATTACATATCTAATGTAGATATAGTACTAATGATATTAACATTAAATGTACATTGATCTGTGGGAATGAATCAGTATATTACATTATACCTCATGTAGATATAGTGCTAATGATATTGTTATTAAATGAACATTGATCTGTGGGAATGATTCAGTATATTACATTATATCGAATGTAGATATAGTCCCAATGATATTGTTATTAAGTGTACATTGATCTGTGGGAATGAATCAGTATATTACATTATATCGAAGGTACATATAGTACTAATGATATTGGTATTAAATGTACATTGATCTGTGGGAAGGAATCCGCATATCACATTATACCTAATGTAGATATGGTACTAACGATATTGTTTTTAAATGTACATTGATCTGTGTGAATGAAGCAGTATATTACATTATATCTCAGGCAGATATTTTGCTAATGATATTGTTATTAAATGAACATTGATCTGTGGGAATGAATCAGTATATTACATTATACCTAATGTAGATATAGTAATAATGATATTGTTATTAAATGTACATTGATCTGTGGGAATGAATCAGTATATTACATTATATCGAATGTAGATATAGTGCTAATGATGTTGTTATTAAATGTACATTGATCTGTGGGTAATAATCAGTATATCACATTATATCTAATGTAGATATGATAATAATAATATTGTTATTAATTGTATATTACATATCTAATGTAGATATAGTACTAATGATATTAACATTAAATGTACATTGATCTGTGTGGATGAATCAGTATATTACATTATATCGAATGTAGATATAGTGCTAATGATGTTGTTACTAAGTGTACATTGATCTGTGGGTAGTCGTCAGTATATTACATTATAACTAATGTAGATATGATAATAATAATATTGTTATTAATTGTGTATTACATATCTAACGTAGATATAGTACTAATGATATTAACATTAAATGTACATTGATCTGTGGGAATGAATCAGTATATTACATTATATCGAATGTAGATATATTACCAATGATATTGTTATTAAATGTACATTGATCTGTAGGAATGAATCAGAATATTACATTATATCGAATGTAGATATAGTACCAATGATATTGTTATTAAATGTACATTGATCTGTGAGAATGAATCAGTATATTACATTATATCTAATGTAGCTATGATAATAATAATATTGTTATTAATTGTATATTACATATCTGATGTAGATATAGTACTAATGATATTAACATTAAATGTACATTGATCTGTGGGAATGAATCAGTATATTACATTATATCGAATGTACATATAGTACTAATGATATTGGTATTATATGTACATTGTTCTGTTGGAACGAATCTGTACATGACATTATATCTATTGTAGATATAGTAATAATGGTATTATTATTAAATGTACATTGATCTGTGGGAATGAATCAGTATAATACATTATATCGAATGTAGATATAGTACTAATGATATTGTTATTCAATCTACATTACACATCTAATGTAGGTATAGTACTAATGATATTGGTATTATATGTACATTGATCTGTGGGAACGAATCAGTATATTACATTATATCGAATGTACATACAGTACTAATGATATAGGTATTATATGTACACTGATCTGTTGGAATGAATCTGTACATGACATTATATCTATTGTAGATATAGTAATAATGATATTGTTATTAAATGTACATTGATCTGTGGGAATGAATCAGTATAATACATTATATCGAATGTAGATATAGTGCTAATGATATTGTTATTAAATCTACATTACATATCTAATGTAGGTATAGTACTAATGATATTGTTATTATATGTACATTGATCTGTGGGAATGAATCCGTGTATTACATTATATCGAATGTAGATATAGTGCTAATGATGTTGTTATTAAATGTACATTGATCAGTGTGTAATAACCAGTATATTACGTTATATCTAATGTAGATATGATAATAATAATATTGTTATTAATTGTATATTACATATCTAATGTAGATATAGTACTAATGATATTCGCATTAAATATACTTTGATCTGTGGGAATGAATCAGTATATTACATTATATCGAATGTAGACATAGTACTAATGATATTGTTATTAAATCTACATTACATATCTAATGTAGGTATTGTACTAATGATATTGGTATTATATGTACATTGATCTGTGGGAATGAACCAGTATATTACATTATACCTCATGTAGATATAGTGCTAATGATATTGTTATTAAATGAACATTGATCTGTGGGAATGAATCAGTATATTACATTTTATCGAAAGTAGATATAGTACTAATGATATTGGTATTAAATGTACATTGATCTGTGGGTAGGAATCCGTATATTACATTATACCTAATGTAGATATGGTAATAACGATATTGTTTTTAAATGTACATTGATCTGTGTGAATGAAGCAGTATATTACATTATATCTCAGGCAGATATTTTGCTAATGATATTGTTATTAAATGTACATTGATCTGTGGGAATGAATCAGTATATTACATTATACCTAATGTAGGTATAGTACTAATGATATTGGTATTATATGTACATTGATCTGTGGGAACGAATCAGTATATTACATTATATCGAATGTACATATAGTACTAATGATATTGGTATTATATGTACACTGATCTGTTGGAATGAATCTGTACATGACATTATATCTATTGTAGATATAGTAATAATGATATTGTTATTAAATGTACATTGATCTGTGGGAATGAATCAGTATAATACATTATATCGAATGTAGATATAGTACTAATGATATTGTTATTAAATCTACATTACATATCTAATGTAGGTATAGTACTAATGATATTGGTATTATATGTACATAGATCTGTGGGAATGAATCCGTGTACTACATTATATCGAATGTAGATATAGTGCTAATGATGTTGTTATTAAATGTACATTGATCAGTGTGTAGTAACCAGTATATTACGTTATATCTAATGTAGATATGATAATAATAATATTGTTATTAATTGTATATTACATATCTAATGTAGATATAGTACTAATGATATTAACATTAAATGTACATTGATCTGTGTGGATGAATCAGTATATTACATTATACCTCATGTAGATATGTTGCTAATGATATTGTTATTAAATGTACATTGATCTGTGGGAATGAATCAGTATATAAAATTATATCGAATGTAGATATAGTTCTAACGATATTGTTATTAAATCTACATTACATATCTAATGTAGGTATAGTACTAATGATATTGTTATTAAATGTGCATTGATCTGTGGGAACGAATCAGTATATTACATTATATCTAATGTAGATATATTACTAATGATATTGTTATTAAATGTACATTGATCTGTGGGAATCAATCAGTATATTACATTCTATCGAATGTAGATATAGTACCAATGATATTGTTATTAAATGTACATTGATCTGTGGGAATGAATCAGTATATTACATTATATCGAATGTAGATATAGTACAAGTGATGGTGTTATTAAATGTACATTGATCTGTGGGTAGTAATCAGTATATTACATTATATCTAATGTAGATATGATAATAATAATATTGTTATTAATTGTATATTACATATCTAATGTAGATATAGTACTAATGATATTAACATTAAATGTACATTGATCTGTGGGAATGAATCAGTATATTACATTATACCTCATGTAGATATAGTGCTAATGATATTGTTATTAAATGATCATTAATCTATGGGAATGAATCAGTATATTACATTATATCTAATGTAGATATATTACTAATGATATTGTTATTAAATGTACATTGATCTGTGGGAATGAACCAGAATATTACATTATATCGAATGTAGATATAGTACCAATGATATTGTTATTAAATGTACATTGATCTGTGGGAATGAATCAGTATATTATATTATATCGAATGTACATATAGTACTAATGATATTGGTATTATATGTACACTGATCTGTTGGAATGAATCTGTACATGACATTATATCTATTGTAGATATAGTGCTAATGATGTTGTTATTAAATGTACATTGATCTGTGTGTAGTAACCAGTATATTACATTATATCTAATGTAGATATGATAATAATAATATTGTTATTAATTGTATATTACATATCTAATGTAGATATAGTACTAATGATATTGGCATTAAATATACTTTGATCTGTGGGAATGAATCAGTATATTACATTATATCGAATGTAGATATAGTACGAATGATATTGTTATTAAATCTACATTACATATCTAATGTAGGTATAGTACTAATGATATTGGTATTATATGTACATTGATCTGTGGGAATGAATCAGTATATTACATTATACCTTATGTAGATATAGTGCTAATGATATTGTTATTAAATGTACATTGATCTGTGGGAATGAAACAGTATATTACATTATATCGAATGTAGACATAGTGCTAATGATGTTGTTATTAAATGTACATTGATCTGTGTGTAGTAACCAGTATATTACATTATATCTAATGTAGATATGATAATAATAATATTGTTATTAATTGTATATTACATATCTAATGTAGATATAGTACTAATGATATTCGCATTAAATATACTTTGATCTGTGGGAATGAATCAGTATATTACATTATAAGGAATGTAGATATAGTACTAATGATATTGTTATTAAATCTACATTACATATCTAATGTAGGTATAGTACTAATGATATTGGTATTATATGTACATTGATCTGTGGGAATGAATCAGTATATTACATTATACCTCATGTAGATATAGTGCTAATGATATTGTTATTAAATGAACATTGATCTGTGGGAATGAATCAGTATATTACATTATATCGAATGTAGATATAGTACTAATGATATTGGTATTAAATGTACATTGATCTGTGGGAAGGAATCCGTATATTACATTATACCTAATGTAGATATGGTAATAACGATATTGTTTTTAAATGTACATTGATCTGTGTGAATGAAGCAGTATATTACATTATAAATCAGGCAGATATTTTGCTAATGATATTGTTATTAAATGTACATTGATCTGTGGGAATGAATCAGTATATTACATTATACCTAATGTAGATACAGTAATAATGATATTGTTATTAAATGTACATTGATCTGTGGGAATGAATCAGTATATTACATTATATCGGATGTAGATATAGTGCTAATGATGTTGTTACTAAATGTACATTGATCTGTGGGTAGTAGTCAGTATATTACATTATAACTAATGTAGATATGATAATAATAATATTGTTATTAATTGTGTATTACATATCTAACGTAGATATAGTACTAATGATATTGACATTAAATGTACTTTGATCTGTGGGAATGAATCAGTATATTACATTATATCTAATGTAGATATATTACTAATGATATTGTTATTAAATGTACATTGATCTGTAGGAATGAATCAGAATATTACATTATATCGAATGTAGATATAGTACCAATGATATTGTTATTAAATGTACATTGATCTGTGAGAATGAATCAGTATATTACATTATATCTAATGTAGATATGATAATAATAATATTGTTATTAATTGTATATTAAATATCTGATGTAGATATAGTACTAATGATATTAACATTAAATGTACATTGATCTGTGGGAATGAATCAGTATATTACATTATACCTCATGTAGATATAGTGCTAATGATATTCTTATTAAATGAACATTGATCTGTGGGAATGGATCAGTATATTACATTATATCGAATGTAGATATAGTCCCAATGATATTGTTATTAAGTGTACATTGATCTGTGGGAATGAATCAGTATATTACATTATATCGAAAGTAGATATAGTACTAATGATATTGGTATTAAATGTACATTGATCTGTGGGTAGGAATCCGTATATTACATTATACCTAATGTAGATATGGTAATAACGATATTGTTTTTAAATGTACATTGATCTGTGTGAATGAAGCAGTATATTACATTATATCTCAGGCAGATATTTTGCTAATGATATTGTTATTAAATGTACATTGATCTGTGGGAATGAATCAGTATATTACATTATACCTAATGTAGATATAGTAATAATGATATTATTATCAAATGTACATTGATCTGTGGGAATGAATCAGTATATAACATTATATCGAATGTAGATATAGTACTAACGATATTGTTATTAAATCTACATTACATATCTAATGTAGGTATAGTACTAATGATATTGTTATTAAATGTGCATTGATCTGTGGGAACGAATCAGTATATTACATTATATCTAATGTAGATATATTACTAATGATATTGTTATTAAATGTACAGTGATCTGTGGGAATGAATCAGTATATCACATTTTATCGAATGTAGATATAGTACCAATGATATTGTTATTAAATGTACATTGATCTGTGGGAATGAATCAGTATATTACATTATATCTAATGTAGATATATTACTAATGATATTGTTATTAAATGTACATTGATCTGTGGGAATGAATCAGAATATTACATTATTTCGAATGTAGATATAGTACCAATGATATTGTTATTAAATGTACATTGATCTGTGGGAATGAATCAGTATATTACATTATATCGAATGTAGATATAGTACAAGTGATGGTGTTATTAAATGTACATTGATCTGTGGGAATGAATCAGAATATTACATTATTTCGAATGTAGATATAGTACCAATGATATTGTTATTAAATGTACATTGATCTGTGGGAATGAATCAGTATATTACATTATATCGAATGTAGATATAGTACAAGTGATGGTGTTATTAAATGTACATTGATGTGTGGGTAGTAATCAGTATATTACATTATATCTAATGTAGATATGATAATAATAATATTGTTATTAATTGTATATTACATATCTGATGTAGATATAGTACTAATGATATTAACATTAAATGTACATTGATCTGTGGGAATGAATCAGTATATTACATTATACCTCATGTAGATATAGTGCTAATGATATTGTTATTAAATGAACATTGATCTGTGGGAATGAATCAGTATATTACATTATATCGAATGTAGATATAGTCCCAATGATATTGTTATTAACTGTACATTGATCTGTGGGAATGAATCAGTATATTACATTATATCGAATGTACATATAGTACTAATGATATTGGTATTATATGTACATTGTTCTGTTGGAATTAATCTGTACATGACATTATATCTATTGTAGATATAGTAATAATGGTATTGTTATTAAATGTACATTGATCTGTGGGTAGTAATCAGTATATTACATTATATCTAATGTAGATATGATAATAATAATATTGTTATTAATTGTATATTACATATCTAATGTAGATATAGTACTAATGATATTAACATTAAATGTACATTGATCTGTGGGAATGAATCAGTATATTACATTATACCTCATGTAGATATAGTGCTAATGATATTGTTATTAAATGAACATTGATCTGTGGGAATGATTCAGTATATTACATTATATCGAATGTAGATATAGTCCCAATGATATTGTTATTAAGTGTACATTGATCTGTGGGAATGAATCAGTATATTACATTATATCGAAGGTACATATAGTACTAATGATATTGGTATTAAATGTACATTGATCTGTGGGAAGGAATCCGCATATCACATTATACCTAATGTAGATATGGTACTAACGATATTGTTTTTAAATGTACATTGATCTGTGTGAATGAAGCAGTATATTACATTATATCTCAGGCAGATATTTTGCTAATGATATTGTTATTAAATGAACATTGATCTGTGGGAATGAATCAGTATATTACATTATACCTAATGTAGATATAGTAATAATGATATTGTTATTAAATGTACATTGATCTGTGGGAATGAATCAGTATATTACATTATATCGAATGTAGATATAGTGCTAATGATGTTGTTATTAAATGTACATTGATCTGTGGTTAATAATCAGTATATCACATTATATCTAATGTAGATATGATAATAATAATATTGTTATTAATTGTATATTACATATCCAATGTAGATATAGTACTAATGATATTAACATTAAATGTACATTGATCTGTGTGGATGAATCAGTATATTACATTATACCTCATGTAGATATAGTGCTAATGATATTGTTATTAAATGTACATTGATCTGTGGGAATGAATCAGTATATTACATTATATCGAATGTAGATATAGTGCTAATGATGTTGTTATTAAATGTACATTGATCTGTGGGTAGTAATCCGTATATTACATTATATCTAATGTAGATATGATAATAATAATATTGTTATTAATTGTATATTACATATCTAATGTAGATATAGTACTAATGATATTAACATTAAATGTACATTGATCTGTGGGAATGAATCAGTATATTACATTATACCTCATGTAGATATAGTGCTAATGATATTGTTATTAAATGAACATTGATCTATGGGAATGAATCAGTATATTACATTATATCGAATGTAGATATAGTCCCAATGATATTGTTATTAAGTGTACATTGATCTGTGGGAATGAATCAGTATATTACATTATATCGAATGTACATATAGTACTAATGATATTGGTATTATATGTACATTGTTCTGTTGGAATGAATCTGTACATGACATTATATCTATTGTAGATATAGTAATAATGGTATTGTTATTAAATGTACATTGATCTGTGGGAATGAATCAGTATAATACATTATATCGAATGTAGATATAGTACTAATGATATTGTTATTCAATCTACATTACACATCTAATGTAGGTATAGTACTAATGATATTGGTATTATATGTACATTGATCTGTGGGAACGAATCAGTATATTACATTATATCGAATGTACATACAGTACTAATGATATTGGTATCATATGTACACTGATCTGTTGGAATGAATCTGTACATGACATTATATCTATTGTAGATATAGTAATAATGATATTGTTATTAAATGTACATTGATCTGTGGGAAGGAATCAGTATAATACATTATATCGAATGTAGATATAGTGCTAATGATATTGTTATTAAATCTACATTACATATCTAATGTAGGTATAGTACTAATGATATTGTTATTATATGTACATTGATCTGTGGGAATGAATCCGTGTATTACATTATATCGAATGTAGATATAGTGCTAATGATGTTGTTATTAAATGTACATTGATCAGTGTGTAATAACCAGTATATTACGTTATATCTAATGTAGATATGATAATAATAATATTGTTATTAATTGTATATTACATATCTAATGTAGATATAGTACTAATGATATTCGCATTAAATATACTTTGATCTGTGGGAATGAATCAGTATATTACATTATATCGAATGTAGATATAGTACTAATGATATTGTTATTAAATCTACATTACATATCTAATGTAGGTATTGTACTAATGATATTGGTATTATATGTACATTGATCTGTGGGAATGAATCAGTATATTACATTATACCTCATGTAGATATAGTGCTAATGATATTGTTATTAAATGAACATTGATCTGTGGGAATGAATCAGTATATTACATTTTATCGAAAGTAGATATAGTACTAATGATATTGGTATTAAATGTACATTGATCTGTGGGTAGGAATCCGTATATTACATTATACCTAATGTAGATATGGTAATAACGATATTGTTTTTGAATGTACATTGATCTGTGTGAATGAAGCAGTATATTACATTATATCTCAGGCAGATATTTTGCTAATGATATTGTTATTAAATGTACATTGATCTGTGGGAATGAATCAGTATATTACATTATACCTAATGTAGGTATAGTACTAATGATATTGGTATTATATGTACATTGATCTGTGGGAACGAATCAGTATATTACATTATATCGAATGTACATATAGTACTAATGATATTGGTATTATATGTACACTGATCTGTTGGAATGAATCTGTACATGACATTATATCTATTGTAGATATAGTAATAATGATATTGTTATTAAATGTACATTGATCTGTGGGAATGAATCAGTATAATACATTATATCGAATGTAGATATAGTACTAATGATATTGTTATTAAATCTACATTACATATCTAATGTAGGTATAGTACTAATGATATTGGTATTATATGTACATAGATCTGTGGGAATGAATCCGTGTACTACATTATATCGAATGTAGATATAGTGCTAATGATGTTGTTATTAAATGTACATTGATCAGTGTGTAGTAACCAGTATATTACGTTATATCTAATGTAGATATGATAATAATAATATTGTTATTAATTGTATATTACATATCTAATGTAGATATAGTACTAATGATATTAACATTAAATGTACATTGATCTGTGTGGATGAATCAGTATATTACATTATACCTCATGTAGATATGTTGCTAATGATATTGTTATTAAATGTACATTGATCTGTGGGAATGAATCAGTATATAAAATTATATCGAATGTAGATATAGTTCTAACGATATTGTTATTAAATCTACATTACATATCTAATGTAGGTATAGTACTAATGATATTGTTATTAAATGTGCATTGATCTGTGGGAACGAATCAGTATATTACATTATATCTAATGTAGATATATTACTAATGATATTGTTATTAAATGTACATTGATCTGTGGGAATCAATCAGTATATTACATTCTATCGAATGTAGATATAGTACCAATGATATTGTTATTAAATGTACATTGATCTGTGGGAATGAATCAGTATATTACATTATATCGAATGTAGATATAGCACAAGTGATGGTGTTATTAAATGTACATTGATCTGTGGGTAGTAATCAGTATATTACATTATATCTAATGTAGATATGATAATAATAATATTGTTATTAATTGTATATTACATATCTAATGTAGATATAGTACTAATGATATTAACATTAAATGTACATTGATCTGTGGCAATGAATCAGTATATTACATTATACCTCATGTAGATATAGTGCTAATGATATTGTTATTAAATGAACATTGATCTATGGGAATGAATCAGTATATTACATTATATCTAATGTAGATATATTACTAATGATATTGTTATTAAATGTACATTGATCTGTGGGAATGAATCAGAATATTACATTATATCGAATGTAGATATAGTACCAATGATATTGTTATTAAATGTACATTGATCTGTGGGAATGAATCAGTATATTACATTATATCGAATGTACATATAGTACTAATGATATTGGTATTATATGTACACTGATCTGTTGGAATGAATCTGTACATGACATTATATCTATTGTAGATATAGTGCTAATGATGTTGTTATTAAATGTACATTGATCTGTGTGTAGTAACCAGTATATTACATTATATCTAATGTAGATATGATAATAATAATATTGTTATTAATTGTATATTACATATCTAATGTAGATATAGTACTAATGATATTGGCATTAAATATACTTTGATCTGTGGGAATGAATCAGTATATTACATTATATCGAATGTAGATATAGTACGAATGATATTGTTATTAAATCTACATTACATATCTAATGTAGGTATGGTACTAATGATATTGGTATTATATGTACATTGATCTGTGGGAATGAATCAGTATATTACATTATACCTTATGTAGATATAGTGCTAATGATATTGTTATTAAATGTACATTGATCTGTGGGAATGAAACAGTATATTACATTATATCGAATGTAGACATAGTGCTAATGATGTTGTTATTAAATGTACATTGATCTGTGTGTAGTAACCAGTATATTACATTATATCTAATGTAGATATGATAATAATAATATTGTTATTAATTGTATATTACATATCTAATGTAGATATAGTACTAATGATGTTCGCATTAAATATACTTTGATCTGTGGGAATGAATCAGTATATTACATTATAACGAATGTAGATATAGTACTAATGATATTGTTATTAAATCTACATTACATATCTAATGTAGGTATAGTACTAATGATATTGGTATTATATGTACATTGATCTGTGGGAATGAATCAGTATATTACATTATACCTCATGTAGATATAGTGCTAATGATATTGTTATTAAATGAACATTGATCTGTGGGAATGAATCAGTATATTACATTATATCGAATGTAGATATAGTACTAATGATATTGGTATTAAATGTACATTGATCTGTGGGAAGGAATCCGTATATTACATTATACCTAATGTAGATATGGTAATAACGATATTGTTTTTAAATGTACATTGATCTGTGTGAATGAAGCAGTATATTACATTATAAATCAGGCAGATATTTTGCTAATGATATTGTTATTAAATGTACATTGATCTGTGGGAATGAATCAGTATATTACATTATACCTAATGTAGATACAGTAATAATGATATTGTTATTAAATGTACATTGATCTGTGGGAATGAATCAGTATATTACATTATATCGGATGTAGATATAGTGCTAATGATGTTGTTACTAAATGTACATTGATCTGTGGGTAGTAGTCAGTATATTACATTATAACTAATGTAGATATGATAATAATAATATTGTTATTAATTGTGTATTACATATCTAACGTAGATATAGTACTAATGATATTGACATTAAATGTACTTTGATCTGTGGGAATGAATCAGTATATTACATTATATCTAATGTAGATATATTACTAATGATATTGTTATTAAATGTACATTGATCTGTAGGAATGAATCAGAATATTACATTATATCGAATGTAGATATAGTACCAATGATATTGTTATTAAATGTACATTGATCTGTGAGAATGAATCAGTATATTACATTATATCTAATGTAGATATGATAATAATAATATTGTTATTAATTGTATATTACATATCTGATGTAGATATAGTACTAATGATATTAACATTAAATGTACATTGATCTGTGGGAATGAATCAGTATATTACATTATACCTCATGTAGATATAGTGCTAATGATATTGTTATTAAATGAACATTGATCTGTGGGAATGAATCAGTATATTACATTATATCGAATGTAGATATAGTCCCAATGATATTGTTATTAAGTGTACATTGATCTGTGGGAATGAATCAGTATATTACATTATATCGAATGTACATATAGTACTAATGACATTGGTATTATATGTACATAGATCTGTGGGAATGAATCCGTGTATTACATTATATCGAATGTAGATATAGTGCTAATGATGTTGTTATTAAATGTACATTGATCAGTGTGTAGTAACCAGTATATTACGTTATATCTAATGTAGATATGATAATAATAATATTGTTATTAATTGTATATTACATATCTAATGTAGATATAGTACTAATGATATTGGCATTAAATATACTTTGATCTGTGGGAATGAATCAGTATATTACATTATATCGAATGTAGATATAGTACTAATGATATTGTTATTAAATCTACATTACATATCTAATGTAGGTATAGTACTAATGATAGTGGTATTATATGTACATTGAATTGTGGGAATGAATCAGTATATTACATTATACCTCATGTAGATATATTGCTAATGATATTGTTATTAAATGTACATTGATCTGTGCGAATGAATCAGTATATAGCATTATATCGAATGTAGATATAGTACTAACGATATTGTTATTAAATCTACATTACATATCTAATGTAGGTATAGTACTAATGATATTGTTATTAAATGTGCATTGATCTATGGGAACGAATCAGTATATTACATTATATCTCATGTAGATATATTACTAATGATATTGTTATTAAATGTACATTGATCTGTGGGAATCAATCAGTATATTACATTTTATCGAATGTAGATATAGTACCAATGATATTGTTATTAAATGTACATTGATCTGTGGGAATGAATCAGTATATTACATTATATCGAATGTAGATATAGTACAAGTGATGGTGTTATTAAATGTACATTGATCTGTGGGTAGTAATCAGTATATTACATTATATCTAATGTAGATATGATAATAATAATATTGTTATTAATTGTATATTACATATCTAATGTAGATATAGTACTAATGATATTAACATTAAATGTACATTGATCTGTGGGAATGAATCAGTATATTACATTATACCTCATGTAGATATAGTGCTAATGATATTGTTATTAAATGAACATTGATCTGTGGGAATGATTCAGTATATTACATTATATCGAATGTAGATATAGTCCCAATGATATTGTTATTAAGTGTACATTGATCTGTGGGAATGAATCAGTATATTACATTATATCGAAGGTACATATAGTACTAATGATATTGGTATTAAATGTACATTGATCTGTGGGAAGGAATCCGCATATCACATTATACCTAATGTAGATATGGTACTAACGATATTGTTTTTAAATGTACATTGATCTGTGTGAATGAAGCAGTATATTACATTATATCTCAGGCAGATATTTTGCTAATGATATTGTTATTAAATGAACATTGATCTGTGGGAATGAATCAGTATATTACATTATACCTAATGTAGATATAGTAATAATGATATTGTTATTAAATGTACATTGATCTGTGGGAATGAATCAGTATATTACATTATATCGAATGTAGATATAGTGCTAATGATGTTGTTATTAAATGTACATTGATCTGTGGTTAATAATCAGTATATCACATTATATCTAATGTAGATATGATAATAATAATATTGTTATTAATTGTATATTACATATCCAATGTAGATATAGTACTAATGATATTAACATTAAATGTACATTGATCTGTGTGGATGAATCAGTATATTACATTATACCTCATGTAGATATAGTGCTAATGATATTGTTATTAAATGTACATTGATCTGTGGGAATGAATCAGTATATTACATTATATCGAATGTAGATATAGTGCTAATGATGTTGTTATTAAATGTACATTGATCTGTGGGTAGTAATCCGTATATTACATTATATCTAATGTAGATATGATAATAATAATATTGTTATTAATTGTATATTACATATCTAATGTAGATATAGTACTAATGATATTAACATTAAATGTACATTGATCTGTGGGAATGAATCAGTATATTACATTATACCTCATGTAGATATAGTGCTAATGATATTGTTATTAAATGAACATTGATCTATGGGAATGAATCAGTATATTACATTATATCGAATGTAGATATAGTCCCAATGATATTGTTATTAAGTGTACATTGATCTGTGGGAATGAATCAGTATATTACATTATATCGAATGTACATATAGTACTAATGATATTGGTATTATATGTACATTGTTCTGTTGGAATGAATCTGTACATGACATTATATCTATTGTAGATATAGTAATAATGGTATTGTTATTAAATGTACATTGATCTGTGGGAATGAATCAGTATAATACATTATATCGAATGTAGATATAGTACTAATGATATTGTTATTCAATCTACATTACACATCTAATGTAGGTATAGTACTAATGATATTGGTATTATATGTACATTGATCTGTGGGAACGAATCAGTATATTACATTATATCGAATGTACATACAGTACTAATGATATTGGTATCATATGTACACTGATCTGTTGGAATGAATCTGTACATGACATTATATCTATTGTAGATATAGTAATAATGATATTGTTATTAAATGTACATTGATCTGTGGGAAGGAATCAGTATAATACATTATATCGAATGTAGATATAGTGCTAATGATATTGTTATTAAATCTACATTACATATCTAATGTAGGTATAGTACTAATGATATTGTTATTATATGTACATTGATCTGTGGGAATGAATCCGTGTATTACATTATATCGAATGTAGATATAGTGCTAATGATGTTGTTATTAAATGTACATTGATCAGTGTGTAATAACCAGTATATTACGTTATATCTAATGTAGATATGATAATAATAATATTGTTATTAATTGTATATTACATATCTAATGTAGATATAGTACTAATGATATTCGCATTAAATATACTTTGATCTGTGGGAATGAATCAGTATATTACATTATATCGAATGTAGATATAGTACTAATGATATTGTTATTAAATCTACATTACATATCTAATGTAGGTATTGTACTAATGATATTGGTATTATATGTACATTGATCTGTGGGAATGAATCAGTATATTACATTATACCTCATGTAGATATAGTGCTAATGATATTGTTATTAAATGAACATTGATCTGTGGGAATGAATCAGTATATTACATTTTATCGAAAGTAGATATAGTACTAATGATATTGGTATTAAATGTACATTGATCTGTGGGTAGGAATCCGTATATTACATTATACCTAATGTAGATATGGTAATAACGATATTGTTTTTGAATGTACATTGATCTGTGTGAATGAAGCAGTATATTACATTATATCTCAGGCAGATATTTTGCTAATGATATTGTTATTAAATGTACATTGATCTGTGGGAATGAATCAGTATATTACATTATACCTAATGTAGGTATAGTACTAATGATATTGGTATTATATGTACATTGATCTGTGGGAACGAATCAGTATATTACATTATATCGAATGTACATATAGTACTAATGATATTGGTATTATATGTACACTGATCTGTTGGAATGAATCTGTACATGACATTATATCTATTGTAGATATAGTAATAATGATATTGTTATTAAATGTACATTGATCTGTGGGAATGAATCAGTATAATACATTATATCGAATGTAGATATAGTACTAATGATATTGTTATTAAATCTACATTACATATCTAATGTAGGTATAGTACTAATGATATTGGTATTATATGTACATAGATCTGTGGGAATGAATCCGTGTACTACATTATATCGAATGTAGATATAGTGCTAATGATGTTGTTATTAAATGTACATTGATCAGTGTGTAGTAACCAGTATATTACGTTATATCTAATGTAGATATGATAATAATAATATTGTTATTAATTGTATATTACATATCTAATGTAGATATAGTACTAATGATATTAACATTAAATGTACATTGATCTGTGTGGATGAATCAGTATATTACATTATACCTCATGTAGATATGTTGCTAATGATATTGTTATTAAATGTACATTGATCTGTGGGAATGAATCAGTATATAAAATTATATCGAATGTAGATATAGTTCTAACGATATTGTTATTAAATCTACATTACATATCTAATGTAGGTATAGTACTAATGATATTGTTATTAAATGTGCATTGATCTGTGGGAACGAATCAGTATATTACATTATATCTAATGTAGATATATTACTAATGATATTGTTATTAAATGTACATTGATCTGTGGGAATCAATCAGTATATTACATTCTATCGAATGTAGATATAGTACCAATGATATTGTTATTAAATGTACATTGATCTGTGGGAATGAATCAGTATATTACATTATATCGAATGTAGATATAGCACAAGTGATGGTGTTATTAAATGTACATTGATCTGTGGGTAGTAATCAGTATATTACATTATATCTAATGTAGATATGATAATAATAATATTGTTATTAATTGTATATTACATATCTAATGTAGATATAGTACTAATGATATTAACATTAAATGTACATTGATCTGTGGCAATGAATCAGTATATTACATTATACCTCATGTAGATATAGTGCTAATGATATTGTTATTAAATGAACATTGATCTATGGGAATGAATCAGTATATTACATTATATCTAATGTAGATATATTACTAATGATATTGTTATTAAATGTACATTGATCTGTGGGAATGAATCAGAATATTACATTATATCGAATGTAGATATAGTACCAATGATATTGTTATTAAATGTACATTGATCTGTGGGAATGAATCAGTATATTACATTATATCGAATGTACATATAGTACTAATGATATTGGTATTATATGTACACTGATCTGTTGGAATGAATCTGTACATGACATTATATCTATTGTAGATATAGTGCTAATGATGTTGTTATTAAATGTACATTGATCTGTGTGTAGTAACCAGTATATTACATTATATCTAATGTAGATATGATAATAATAATATTGTTATTAATTGTATATTACATATCTAATGTAGATATAGTACTAATGATATTGGCATTAAATATACTTTGATCTGTGGGAATGAATCAGTATATTACATTATATCGAATGTAGATATAGTACGAATGATATTGTTATTAAATCTACATTACATATCTAATGTAGGTATGGTACTAATGATATTGGTATTATATGTACATTGATCTGTGGGAATGAATCAGTATATTACATTATACCTTATGTAGATATAGTGCTAATGATATTGTTATTAAATGTACATTGATCTGTGGGAATGAAACAGTATATTACATTATATCGAATGTAGACATAGTGCTAATGATGTTGTTATTAAATGTACATTGATCTGTGTGTAGTAACCAGTATATTACATTATATCTAATGTAGATATGATAATAATAATATTGTTATTAATTGTATATTACATATCTAATGTAGATATAGTACTAATGATGTTCGCATTAAATATACTTTGATCTGTGGGAATGAATCAGTATATTACATTATAACGAATGTAGATATAGTACTAATGATATTGTTATTAAATCTACATTACATATCTAATGTAGGTATAGTACTAATGATATTGGTATTATATGTACATTGATCTGTGGGAATGAATCAGTATATTACATTATACCTCATGTAGATATAGTGCTAATGATATTGTTATTAAATGAACATTGATCTGTGGGAATGAATCAGTATATTACATTATATCGAATGTAGATATAGTACTAATGATATTGGTATTAAATGTACATTGATCTGTGGGAAGGAATCCGTATATTACATTATACCTAATGTAGATATGGTAATAACGATATTGTTTTTAAATGTACATTGATCTGTGTGAATGAAGCAGTATATTACATTATAAATCAGGCAGATATTTTGCTAATGATATTGTTATTAAATGTACATTGATCTGTGGGAATGAATCAGTATATTACATTATACCTAATGTAGATACAGTAATAATGATATTGTTATTAAATGTACATTGATCTGTGGGAATGAATCAGTATATTACATTATATCGGATGTAGATATAGTGCTAATGATGTTGTTACTAAATGTACATTGATCTGTGGGTAGTAGTCAGTATATTACATTATAACTAATGTAGATATGATAATAATAATATTGTTATTAATTGTGTATTACATATCTAACGTAGATATAGTACTAATGATATTGACATTAAATGTACTTTGATCTGTGGGAATGAATCAGTATATTACATTATATCTAATGTAGATATATTACTAATGATATTGTTATTAAATGTACATTGATCTGTAGGAATGAATCAGAATATTACATTATATCGAATGTAGATATAGTACCAATGATATTGTTATTAAATGTACATTGATCTGTGAGAATGAATCAGTATATTACATTATATCTAATGTAGATATGATAATAATAATATTGTTATTAATTGTATATTACATATCTGATGTAGATATAGTACTAATGATATTAACATTAAATGTACATTGATCTGTGGGAATGAATCAGTATATTACATTATACCTCATGTAGATATAGTGCTAATGATATTGTTATTAAATGAACATTGATCTGTGGGAATGAATCAGTATATTACATTATATCGAATGTAGATATAGTCCCAATGATATTGTTATTAAGTGTACATTGATCTGTGGGAATGAATCAGTATATTACATTATATCGAATGTACATATAGTACTAATGACATTGGTATTATATGTACATAGATCTGTGGGAATGAATCCGTGTATTACATTATATCGAATGTAGATATAGTGCTAATGATGTTGTTATTAAATGTACATTGATCAGTGTGTAGTAACCAGTATATTACGTTATATCTAATGTAGATATGATAATAATAATATTGTTATTAATTGTATATTACATATCTAATGTAGATATAGTACTAATGATATTGGCATTAAATATACTTTGATCTGTGGGAATGAATCAGTATATTACATTATATCGAATGTAGATATAGTACTAATGATATTGTTATTAAATCTACATTACATATCTAATGTAGGTATAGTACTAATGATAGTGGTATTATATGTACATTGAATTGTGGGAATGAATCAGTATATTACATTATACCTCATGTAGATATATTGCTAATGATATTGTTATTAAATGTACATTGATCTGTGCGAATGAATCAGTATATAGCATTATATCGAATGTAGATATAGTACTAACGATATTGTTATTAAATCTACATTACATATCTAATGTAGGTATAGTACTAATGATATTGTTATTAAATGTGCATTGATCTATGGGAACGAATCAGTATATTACATTATATCTCATGTAGATATATTACTAATGATATTGTTATTAAATGTACATTGATCTGTGGGAATCAATCAGTATATTACATTTTATCGAATGTAGATATAGTACCAATGATATTGTTATTAAATGTACATTGATCTGTGGGAATGAATCAGTATATTACATTATATCGAATGTAGATATAGTACAAGTGATGGTGTTATTAAATGTACATTGATCTGTGGGTAGTAATCAGTATATTACATTATATCTAATGTAGATATGATAATAATAATATTGTTATTAATTGTATATTACATATCTAATGTAGATATAGTACTAATGATATTAACATTAAATGTACATTGATCTGTGGGAATGAATCAGTATATTACATTATACCTCATGTAGATATAGTGCTAATGATATTGTAATTAAATGAACATTGATCTGTGGGAATGAATCAGTATATTACATTATATCGAATGTAGATATAGTCCCAATGATATTGTTATTAAGTGTACATTGATCTGTGGGAATGAATCAGTATATTACATTATATCGAAGGTACATATAGTACTAATGATATTGGTATTATATGTACATTGATCTGTGGGAATGAATCCGTGTATTACATTATATCGAATGTAGATATAGTGCTAATGATGTTGTTATTAAGTGTACATTGATCAGTGTGTAGAAACCAGTGTATTACATTATATCTAATGTAGATATGATAATAATAATATTGTTATTAATTGTATATTACATATCTAATGTAGATATAGTACTACTGATATTGGCATTAAATGTACATTGATCTGTGGGAATGAATCAGTATATTACATTATATCGAATGTAGATATAGTGCGAATGATGTTGTTATTAAATGTACATTGATTTGTGTGTAGTAACCAGTATATTACATTATATCTAATGTAGATATGATAATAATAATATTGTTATTAATTGTATATTACATATCTAATGTAGATATAGTACTAATGATATTGGCATTAAATATACTTTGATCTGTGGGAATGAATCAGTATATTACATTATATCGAATGTAGATATAGTACTAATGATATTGTTATTAAATCTACATTACATACCTAATGTAGGTATAGTACTAATGATATTGGTATTATATGTACATTGAATTGTGGGAATGAATCAGTATATTACATTATACCTCATGTAGATATGTTGCTAATGATATTGTTATTAAATGTACATTGATCTGTGGGAATGAATCAGTATATAACATTATATCGAATGTAGATATAGTTCTAACGATATTGTTATTAAATCTACATTACATATCTAATGTAGGTATAGTACTAATGATATTGTTATTAAATGTACATTGATCTGTGGGAATCAATCAGTATATTACATTTTATCGAATGTAGATATAGTACCAATGATATTGTTATTAAATGTACATTGATCTGTGGGAATGAATCAGTATATTACATTATATCGAATGTAGATATAGTACAAGTGATGGTGTTATTAAATGTACATTGATCTGTGGGTAGTAATCAGTATATTACATTATATCTAATGTAGATATGATAATAATAATATTGTTATTAATTGTATATTACATATCTAATGTAGATATAGTACTAATGATATTAACATTAAATGTACATTGATCTGTGGGAATGAATCAGTATATTACATTATACCTCATGTAGATATAGTGCTAATGATATTGTTATTAAATGAACATTGATCTGTGGGAATGATTCAGTATATTACATTATATCGAATGTAGATATAGTCCCAATGATATTGTTATTAAGTGTACATTGATCTGTGGGAATGAATCAGTATATTACATTATATCGAAGGTACATATAGTACTAATGATATTGGTATTAAATGTACATTGATCTGTGGGAAGGAATCCGCATATCACATTATACCTAATGTAGATATGGTACTAACGATATTGTTTTTAAATGTACATTGATCTGTGTGAATGAAGCAGTATATTACATTATATCTCAGGCAGATATTTTGCTAATGATATTGTTATTAAATGAACATTGATCTGTGGGAATGAATCAGTATATTACATTATACCTAATGTAGATATAGTAATAATGATATTGTTATTAAATGTACATTGATCTGTGGGAATGAATCAGTATATTACATTATATCGAATGTAGATATAGTGCTAATGATGTTGTTATTAAATGTACATTGATCTGTGGGTAATAATCAGTATATCACATTATATCTAATGTAGATATGATAATAATAATATTGTTATTAATTGTATATTACATATCTAATGTAGATATAGTACTAATGATATTAACATTAAATGTACATTGATCTGTGTGGATGAATCAGTATATTACATTATATCGAATGTAGATATAGTGCTAATGATGTTGTTACTAAGTGTACATTGATCTGTGGGTAGTCGTCAGTATATTACATTATAACTAATGTAGATATGATAATAATAATATTGTTATTAATTGTGTATTACATATCTAACGTAGATATAGTACTAATGATATTAACATTAAATGTACATTGATCTGTGGGAATGAATCAGTATATTACATTATATCGAATGTAGATATAGTACTAATGATATTGTTATTAAATCTACATTACATATCTAATGTAGGTATTGTACTAATGATATTGGTATTATATGTACATTGATCTGTGGGAATGAATCAGTATATTACATTATACCTCATGTAGATATAGTGCTAATGATATTGTTATTAAATGAACATTGATCTGTGGGAATGAATCAGTATATTACATTTTATCGAAAGTAGATATAGTACTAATGATATTGGTATTAAATGTACATTGATCTGTGGGTAGGAATCCGTATATTACATTATACCTAATGTAGATATGGTAATAACGATATTGTTTTTAAATGTACATTGATCTGTGTGAATGAAGCAGTATATTACATTATATCTCAGGCAGATATTTTGCTAATGATATTGTTATTAAATGTACATTGATCTGTGGGAATGAATCAGTATATTACATTATACCTAATGTAGGTATAGTACTAATGATATTGGTATTATATGTACATTGATCTGTGGGAACGAATCAGTATATTACATTATATCGAATGTAGATATAGTACAAGTGATGGTGTTATTAAATGTACATTGATCTGTGGGTAGTAATCAGTATATTACATTATATCTAATGTAGATATGATAATAATAATATTGTTATTAATTGTATATTACATATCTAATGTAGATATAGTACTAATGATATTAACATTAAATGTACATTGATCTGTGGGAATGAATCAGTATATTACATTATACCTCATGTAGATATAGTGCTAATGATATTGTTATTAAATGAACATTGATCTGTGGGAATGAATCAGTATATTACATTATATCGAATGTAGATATAGTCCCAATGATATTGTTATTAAGTGTACATTGATCTGTGGGAATGAATCAGTATATTACATTATATCGAAGGTACATATAGTACTAATGATATTGGTATTATATGTACATTGATCTGTGGGAATGAATCCGTGTATTACATTATATCGAATGTAGATATAGTGCTAATGATGTTGTTATTAAGTGTACATTGATCAGTGTGTAGAAACCAGTGTATTACATTATATCTAATGTAGATATGATAATAATAATATTGTTATTAATTGTATATTACATATCTAATGTAGATATAGTACTACTGATATTGGCATTAAATGTACATTGATCTGTGGGAATGAATCAGTCTATTACATTATATCGAATGTAGATATAGAACCAATGATATTGTTATTAAATGTACATTGATCTGTGGGAATGCACCAGTATATTAAATTATATCGAATGTAGATATAGTACTAATGATATTGTTATTAAATCTACATTACATATCTAATGTAGGTATGCTACTAATGATATTGTTATTAAATGTACATTGATCTGTGGGAATGAATCAGTCTAATGCATTATATCTAATGTAGATATGGTAATAATAATATTGTTATTAACTGTACATTACATATCTAATGTAGATATAGTACTAATGATATTGGCATTAAATATACTTTGATCTGTGGGAATGAATCAGTATATTACATTATATCGAATGTAGATATAGTACTAATGATATTGGTACTATATGTACATTGATCTGTGGGAACGAATCAGTATATTACATTATATCGAATGTACATATAGTAATAATGATATTGGTATTATATGTACATTGATCTGTTGGAATGAATCTGTACATGACATTATATCTATTGTAGATAGAGTAATAATGCTATTGTTATTAAATGTACATTGATCTGTGGGAATGAATCAGTATATTACATTATATCGAATGTAGATATAGTGCGAATGATGTTGTTATTAAATGTACATTGATTTGTGTGTAGTAACCAGTATATTACATTATATCTAATGTAGATATGATAATAATAATATTGTTATTAATTGTATATTACATATCTAATGTAGATATAGTACTAATGATATTGGCATTAAATATACTTTGATCTGTGGGAATGAATCAGTATATTACATTATATCGAATGTAGATATAGTACTAATGATATTGTTATTAAATCTACATTACATACCTAATGTAGGTATAGTACTAATGATATTGGTATTATATGTACATTGAATTGTGGGAATGAATCAGTATATTACATTATACCTCATGTAGATATGTTGCTAATGATATTGTTATTAAATGTACATTGATCTGTGGGAATGAATCAGTATATAACATTATATCGAATGTAGATATAGTTCTAACGATATTGTTATTAAATCTACATTACATATCTAATGTAGGTATAGTACTAATGATATTGTTATTAAATGTACATTGATCTGTGGGAATCAATCAGTATATTACATTTTATCGAATGTAGATATAGTACCAATGATATTGTTATTAAATGTACATTGATCTGTGGGAATGAATCAGTATATTACATTATATCGAATGTAGATATAGTACAAGTGATGGTGTTATTAAATGTACATTGATCTGTGGGTAGTAATCAGTATATTACATTATATCTAATGTAGATATGATAATAATAATATTGTTATTAATTGTATATTACATATCTAATGTAGATATAGTACTAATGATATTAACATTAAATGTACATTGATCTGTGGGAATGAATCAGTATATTACATTATACCTCATGTAGATATAGTGCTAATGATATTGTTATTAAATGAACATTGATCTGTGGGAATGAATCAGTATATTACATTATATCGAATGTAGATATAGTACTAATGATATTGTTATTAAATCTACATTACATACCTAATGTAGGTATAGTACTAATGATATTGGTATTATATGTACATTGAATTGTGGGAATGAATCAGTATATTACATTATACCTCATGTAGATATGTTGCTAATGATATTGTTATTAAATGTACATTGATCTGTGGGAATGAATCAGTATATAACATTATATCGAATGTAGATATAGTTCTAACGATATTGTTATTAAATCTACATTACATATCTAATGTAGGTATAGTACTAATGATATTGTTATTAAATGTACATTGATCTGTGGGAATCAATCAGTATATTACATTTTATCGAATGTAGATATAGTACCAATGATATTGTTATTAAATGTACATTGATCTGTGGGAATGAATCAGTATATTACATTATATCGAATGTAGATATAGTACAAGTGATGGTGTTATTAAATGTACATTGATCTGTGGGTAGTAATCAGTATATTACATTATATCTAATGTAGATATGATAATAATAATATTGTTATTAATTGTATATTACATATCTAATGTAGATATAGTACTAATGATATTAACATTAAATGTACATTGATCTGTGGGAATGAATCAGTATATTACATTATACCTCATGTAGATATAGTGCTAATGATATTGTTATTAAATGAACATTGATCTGTGGGAATGATTCAGTATATTACATTATATCGAATGTAGATATAGTCCCAATGATATTGTTATTAAGTGTACATTGATCTGTGGGAATGAATCAGTATATTACATTATATCGAAGGTACATATAGTACTAATGATATTGGTATTAAATGTACATTGATCTGTGGGAAGGAATCCGCATATCACATTATACCTAATGTAGATATGGTACTAACGATATTGTTTTTAAATGTACATTGATCTGTGTGAATGAAGCAGTATATTACATTATATCTCAGGCAGATATTTTGCTAATGATATTGTTATTAAATGAACATTGATCTGTGGGAATGAATCAGTATATTACATTATACCTAATGTAGATATAGTAATAATGATATTGTTATTAAATGTACATTGATCTGTGGGAATGAATCAGTATATTACATTATATCGAATGTAGATATAGTGCTAATGATGTTGTTATTAAATGTACATTGATCTGTGGGTAATAATCAGTATATCACATTATATCTAATGTAGATATGATAATAATAATATTGTTATTAATTGTATATTACATATCTAATGTAGATATAGTACTAATGATATTAACATTAAATGTACATTGATCTGTGAGGATGAATCAGTATATTACATTATATCGAATGTAGATATAGTGCTAATGATGTTGTTACTAAGTGTACATTGATCTGTGGGTAGTCGTCAGTATATTACATTATAACTAATGTAGATATGATAATAATAATATTGTTATTAATTGTGTATTACATATCTAACGTAGATATAGTACTAATGATATTAACATTAAATGTACATTGATCTGTGGGAATGAATCAGTATATTACATTATATCGAATGTAGATATAGTACTAATGATATTGTTATTAAATCTACATTACATATCTAATGTAGGTATTGTACTAATGATATTGGTATTATATGTACATTGATCTGTGGGAATGAATCAGTATATTACATTATACCTCATGTAGATATAGTGCTAATGATATTGTTATTAAATGAACATTGATCTGTGGGAATGAATCAGTATATTACATTTTATCGAAAGTAGATATAGTACTAATGATATTGGTATTAAATGTACATTGATCTGTGGGTAGGAATCCGTATATTACATTATACCTAATGTAGATATGGTAATAACGATATTGTTTTTAAATGTACATTGATCTGTGTGAATGAATCAGTATATTACATTATATCTCAGGCAGATATTTTGCTAATGATATTGTTATTAAATGTACATTGATCTGTGGGAATGAATCAGTATATTACATTATACCTAATGTAGGTATAGTACTAATGATATTGGTATTATATGTACATTGATCTGTGGGAACGAATCAGTATATTACATTATATCGAATGTAGATATAGTACAAGTGATGGTGTTATTAAATGTACATTGATCTGTGGGTAGTAATCAGTATATTACATTATATCTAATGTAGATATGATAATAATAATATTGTTATTAATTGTATATTACATATCTAATGTAGATATAGTACTAATGATATTAACATTAAATGTACATTGATCTGTGGGAATGAATCAGTATATTACATTATACCTCATGTAGATATAGTGCTAATGATATTGTTATTAAATGAACATTGATCTGTGGGAATGATTCAGTATATTACATTATATCGAATGTAGATATAGTCGCAATGATATTGTTATTAAGTGTACATTGATCTGTGGGAATGAATCAGTATATTACATTATATCGAAGGTACATATAGTACTAATGATATTGGTATTAAATGTACATTGATCTGTGGGAAGGAATCCGCATATCACATTATACCTAATGTAGATATGGTACTAACGATATTGTTTTTAAATGTACATTGATCTGTGTGAATGAAGCAGTATATTACATTATATCTCAGGCAGATATTTTGCTAATGATATTGTTATTAAATGAACATTGATCTGTGGGAATGAATCAGTATATTACATTATACCTAATGTAGATATAGTAATAATGATATTGTTATTAAATGTACATTGATCTGTGGGAATGAATCAGTATATTACATTATATCGAATGTAGATATAGTGCTAATGATGTTGTTATTAAATGTACATTGATCTGTGGTTAATAATCAGTATATCACATTATATCTAATGTAGATATGATAATAATAATATTGTTATTAATTGTATATTACATATCTAATGTAGATATAGTACTAATGATATTAACATTAAATGTACATTGATCTGTGTGGATGAATCAGTATATTACATTATACCTCATGTAGATATAGTGCTAATGATATTGTTATTAAATGTACATTGATCTGTGGGAATGAATCAGTATATTACATTATATCGAATGTAGATATAGTGCTAATGATGTTGTTATTAAATGTACATTGATCTGTGGGTAGTAATCCGTATATTACATTATATCTAATGTAGATATGATAATAATAATATTGTTATTAATTGTATATTACATATCTAATGTAGATATAGTACTAATGATATTAACATTAAATGTACATTGATCTGTGGGAATGAATCAGTATATTACATTATACCTCATGTAGATATAGTGCTAATGATATTGTTATTAAATGAACATTGATCTATGGGAATGAATCAGTATATTACATTATATCGAATGTAGATATAGTCCCAATGATATTGTTATTAAGTGTACATTGATCTGTGGGAATGAATCAGTATATTACATTATATCGAATGTACATATAGTACTAATGATATTGGTATTATATGTACATTGTTCTGTTGGAATGAATCTGTACATGACATTATATCTATTGTAGATATAGTAATAATGGTATTGTTATTAAATGTACATTGATCTGTGGGAATGAATCAGTATAATACATTATATCGAATGTAGATATAGTACTAATGATATTGTTATTCAATCTACATTACACATCTAATGTAGGTATAGTACTAATGATATTGGTATTATATGTACATTGATCTGTGGGAACGAATCAGTATATTACATTATATCGAATGTACATACAGTACTAATGATATTGGTATCATATGTACACTGATCTGTTGGAATGAATCTGTACATGACATTATATCTATTGTAGATATAGTAATAATGATATTGTTATTAAATGTACATTGATCTGTGGGAAGGAATCAGTATAATACATTATATCGAATGTAGATATAGTGCTAATGATATTGTTATTAAATCTACATTACATATCTAATGTAGGTATAGTACTAATGATATTGTTATTATATGTACATTGATCTGTGGGAATGAATCCGTGTATTACATTATATCGAATGTAGATATAGTGCTAATGATGTTGTTATTAAATGTACATTGATCAGTGTGTAATAACCAGTATATTACGTTATATCTAATGTAGATATGATAATAATAATATTGTTATTAATTGTATATTACATATCTAATGTAGATATAGTACTAATGATATTCGCATTAAATATACTTTGATCTGTGGGAATGAATCAGTATATTACATTATATCGAATGTAGATATAGTACTAATGATATTGTTATTAAATCTACATTACATATCTAATGTAGGTATTGTACTAATGATATTGGTATTATATGTACATTGATCTGTGGGAATGAATCAGTATATTACATTATACCTCATGTAGATATAGTGCTAATGATATTGTTATTAAATGAACATTGATCTGTGGGAATGAATCAGTATATTACATTTTATCGAAAGTAGATATAGTACTAATGATATTGGTATTAAATGTACATTGATCTGTGGGTAGGAATCCGTATATTACATTATACCTAATGTAGATATGGTAATAACGATATTGTTTTTGAATGTACATTGATCTGTGTGAATGAAGCAGTATATTACATTATATCTCAGGCAGATATTTTGCTAATGATATTGTTATTAAATGTACATTGATCTGTGGGAATGAATCAGTATATTACATTATACCTAATGTAGGTATAGTACTAATGATATTGGTATTATATGTACATTGATCTGTGGGAACGAATCAGTATATTACATTATATCGAATGTACATATAGTACTAATGATATTGGTATTATATGTACACTGATCTGTTGGAATGAATCTGTACATGACATTATATCTATTGTAGATATAGTAATAATGATATTGTTATTAAATGTACATTGATCTGTGGGAATGAATCAGTATAATACATTATATCGAATGTAGATATAGTACTAATGATATTGTTATTAAATCTACATTACATATCTAATGTAGGTATAGTACTAATGATATTGGTATTATATGTACATAGATCTGTGGGAATGAATCCGTGTACTACATTATATCGAATGTAGATATAGTGCTAATGATGTTGTTATTAAATGTACATTGATCAGTGTGTAGTAACCAGTATATTACGTTATATCTAATGTAGATATGATAATAATAATATTGTTATTAATTGTATATTACATATCTAATGTAGATATAGTACTAATGATATTAACATTAAATGTACATTGATCTGTGTGGATGAATCAGTATATTACATTATACCTCATGTAGATATGTTGCTAATGATATTGTTATTAAATGTACATTGATCTGTGGGAATGAATCAGTATATAAAATTATATCGAATGTAGATATAGTTCTAACGATATTGTTATTAAATCTACATTACATATCTAATGTAGGTATAGTACTAATGATATTGTTATTAAATGTGCATTGATCTGTGGGAACGAATCAGTATATTACATTATATCTAATGTAGATATATTACTAATGATATTGTTATTAAATGTACATTGATCTGTGGGAATCAATCAGTATATTACATTCTATCGAATGTAGATATAGTACCAATGATATTGTTATTAAATGTACATTGATCTGTGGGAATGAATCAGTATATTACATTATATCGAATGTAGATATAGCACAAGTGATGGTGTTATTAAATGTACATTGATCTGTGGGTAGTAATCAGTATATTACATTATATTTAATGTAGATACGATAATAATAATATTGTTATTAATTGTATATTACATATCTAATGTAGATATAGTACTAATGATATTAACATTAAATGTACATTGATCTGTGGCAATGAATCAGTATATTACATTATACCTCATGTAGATATAGTGCTAATGATATTGTTATTAAATGAACATTGATCTATGGGAATGAATCAGTATATTACATTATATCTAATGTAGATATATTACTAATGATATTGTTATTAAATGTACATTGATCTGTGGGAATGAATCAGAATATTACATTATATCGAATGTAGATATAGTACCAATGATATTGTTATTAAATGTACATTGATCTGTGGGAATGAATCAGTATATTACATTATATCGAATGTACATATAGTACTAATGATATTGGTATTATATGTACACTGATCTGTTGGAATGAATCTGTACATGACATTATATCTATTGTAGATATAGTGCTAATGATGTTGTTATTAAATGTACATTGATCTGTGTGTAGTAACCAGTATATTACATTATATCTAATGTAGATATGATAATAATAATATTGTTATTAATTGTATATTACATATCTAATGTAGATATAGTACTAATGATATTGGCATTAAATATACTTTGATCTGTGGGAATGAATCAGTATATTACATTATATCGAATGTAGATATAGTACGAATGATATTGTTATTAAATCTACATTACATATCTAATGTAGGTATGGTACTAATGATATTGGTATTATATGTACATTGATCTGTGGGAATGAATCAGTATATTACATTATACCTTATGTAGATATAGTGCTAATGATATTGTTATTAAATGTACATTGATCTGTGGGAATGAAACAGTATATTACATTATATCGAATGTAGACATAGTGCTAATGATGTTGTTATTAAATGTACATTGATCTGTGTGTAGTAACCAGTATATTACATTATATCTAATGTAGATATGATAATAATAATATTGTTATTAATTGTATATTACATATCTAATGTAGATATAGTACTAATGATGTTCGCATTAAATATACTTTGATCTGTGGGAATGAATCAGTATATTACATTATAACGAATGTAGATATAGTACTAATGATATTGTTATTAAATCTACATTACATATCTAATGTAGGTATAGTACTAATGATATTGGTATTATATGTACATTGATCTGTGGGAATGAATCAGTATATTACATTATACCTCATGTAGATATAGTGCTAATGATATTGTTATTAAATGAACATTGATCTGTGGGAATGAATCAGTATATTACATTATATCGAATGTAGATATAGTACTAATGATATTGGTATTAAATGTACATTGATCTGTGGGAAGGAATCCGTATATTACATTATACCTAATGTAGATATGGTAATAACGATATTGTTTTTAAATGTACATTGATCTGTGTGAATGAAGCAGTATATTACATTATAAATCAGGCAGATATTTTGCTAATGATATTGTTATTAAATGTACATTGATCTGTGGGAATGAATCAGTATATTACATTATACCTAATGTAGATACAGTAATAATGATATTGTTATTAAATGTACATTGATCTGTGGGAATGAATCAGTATATTACATTATATCGGATGTAGATATAGTGCTAATGATGTTGTTACTAAATGTACATTGATCTGTGGGTAGTAGTCAGTATATTACATTATAACTAATGTAGATATGATAATAATAATATTGTTATTAATTGTGTATTACATATCTAACGTAGATATAGTACTAATGATATTGACATTAAATGTACTTTGATCTGTGGGAATGAATCAGTATATTACATTATATCTAATGTAGATATATTACTAATGATATTGTTATTAAATGTACATTGATCTGTAGGAATGAATCAGAATATTACATTATATCGAATGTAGATATAGTACCAATGATATTGTTATTAAATGTACATTGATCTGTGAGAATGAATCAGTATATTACATTATATCTAATGTAGATATGATAATAATAATATTGTTATTAATTGTATATTACATATCTGATGTAGATATAGTACTAATGATATTAACATTAAATGTACATTGATCTGTGGGAATGAATCAGTATATTACATTATACCTCATGTAGATATAGTGCTAATGATATTGTTATTAAATGAACATTGATCTGTGGGAATGAATCAGTATATTACATTATATCGAATGTAGATATAGTCCCAATGATATTGTTATTAAGTGTACATTGATCTGTGGGAATGAATCAGTATATTACATTATATCGAATGTAGATATAGTGCTAATGATGTTGTTATTAAATGTACATTGATCAGTGTGTAGTAACCAGTATATTACGTTATATCTAATGTAGATATGATAATAATAATATTGTTATTAATTGTATATTACATATCTAATGTAGATATAGTACTAATGATATTGGCATTAAATATACTTTGATCTGTGGGAATGAATCAGTATATTACATTATATCGAATGTAGATATAGTACTAATGATATTGTTATTAAATCTACATTACATATCTAATGTAGGTATAGTACTAATGATAGTGGTATTATATGTACATTGAATTGTGGGAATGAATCAGTATATTACATTATACCTCATGTAGATATATTGCTAATGATATTGTTATTAAATGTACATTGATCTGTGGGAATGAATCAGTATATAGCATTATATCGAATGTAGATATAGTACTAACGATATTGTTATTAAATCTACATTACATATCTAATGTAGGTATAGTACTAATGATATTGTTATTAAATGTGCATTGATCTATGGGAACGAATCAGTATATTACATTATATCTCATGTAGATATATTACTAATGATATTGTTATTAAATGTACATTGATCTGTGGGAATCAATCAGTATATTACATTTTATCGAATGTAGATATAGTACCAATGATATTGTTATTAAATGTACATTGATCTGTGGGAATGAATCAGTATATTACATTATATCGAATGTAGATATAGTACAAGTGATGGTGTTATTAAATGTACATTGATCTGTGGGTAGTAATCAGTATATTACATTATATCTAATGTAGATATGATAATAATAATATTGTTATTAATTGTATATTACATATCTAATGTAGATATAGTACTAATGATATTAACATTAAATGTACATTGATCTGTGGGAATGAATCAGTATATTACATTATACCTCATGTAGATATAGTGCTAATGATATTGTTATTAAATGAACATTGATCTGTGGGAATGAATCAGTATATTACATTATATCGAATGTAGATATAGTCCCAATGATATTGTTATTAAGTGTACATTGATCTGTGGGAATGAATCAGTATATTACATTATATCGAAGGTACATATAGTACTAATGATATTGGTATTATATGTACATTGATCTGTGGGAATGAATCCGTGTATTACATTATATCGAATGTAGATATAGTGCTAATGATGTTGTTATTAAGTGTACATTGATCAGTGTGTAGAAACCAGTGTATTACATTATATCTAATGTAGATATGATAATAATAATATTGTTATTAATTGTATATTACATATCTAATGTAGATATAGTACTACTGATATTGGCATTAAATGTACATTGATCTGTGGGAATGAATCAGTCTATTACATTATATCGAATGTAGATATAGAACCAATGATATTGTTATTAAATGTACATTGATCTGTGGGAATGAACCAGTATATTAAATTATATCGAATGTAGATATAGTACTAATGATATTGTTATTAAATCTACATTACATATCTAATGTAGGTATGCTACTAATGATATTGTTATTAAATGTACATTGATCTGTGGGAATGAATCAGTCTAATGCATTATATCTAATGTAGATATGGTAATAATAATATTGTTATTAACTGTACATTACATATCTAATGTAGATATAGTACTAATGATATTGGCATTAAATATACTTTGATCTGTGGGAATGAATCAGTATATTACATTATATCGAATGTAGATATAGTACTAATGATATTGTTATTAAATCTACATTACATACCTAATGTAGGTATAGTACTAATGATATTGGTATTATATGTACATTGAATTGTGGGAATGAATCAGTATATTACATTATACCTCATGTAGATATGTTGCTAATGATATTGTTATTAAATGTACATTGATCTGTGGGAATGAATCAGTATATAACATTATATCGAATGTAGATATAGTTCTAACGATATTGTTATTAAATCTACATTACATATCTAATGTAGGTATAGTACTAATGATATTGTTATTAAATGTACATTGATCTGTGGGAATCAATCAGTATATTACATTTTATCGAATGTAGATATAGTACCAATGATATTGTTATTAAATGTACATTGATCTGTGGGAATGAATCAGTATATTACATTATATCGAATGTAGATATAGTACAAGTGATGGTGTTATTAAATGTACATTGATCTGTGGGTAGTAATCAGTATATTACATTATATCTAATGTAGATATGATAATAATAATATTGTTATTAATTGTATATTACATATCTAATGTAGATATAGTACTAATGATATTAACATTAAATGTACATTGATCTGTGGGAATGAATCAGTATATTACATTATACCTCATGTAGATATAGTGCTAATGATATTGTTATTAAATGAACATTGATCTGTGGGAATGATTCAGTATATTACATTATATCGAATGTAGATATAGTCCCAATGATATTGTTATTAAGTGTACATTGATCTGTGGGAATGAATCAGTATATTACATTATATCGAAGGTACATATAGTACTAATGATATTGGTATTAAATGTACATTGATCTGTGGGAAGGAATCCGCATATCACATTATACCTAATGTAGATATGGTACTAACGATATTGTTTTTAAATGTACATTGATCTGTGTGAATGAAGCAGTATATTGCATTATATCTCAGGCAGATATTTTGCTAATGATATTGTTATTAAATGAACATTGATCTGTGGGAATGAATCAGTATATTACATTATACCTAATGTAGATATAGTAATAATGATATTGTTATTAAATGTACATTGATCTGTGGGAATGAATCAGTATATTACATTATATCGAATGTAGATATAGTGCTAATGATGTTGTTATTAAATGTACATTGATCTGTGGGTAATAATCGGTATATCACATTATATCTAATGTAGATATGATAATAATAATATTGTTATTAATTGTATATTACATATCTAATGTAGATATAGTACTAATGATATTAACATTAAATGTACATTGATCTGTGTGGATGAATCAGTATATTACATTATATCGAATGTAGATATAGTGCTAATGATGTTGTTACTAAATGTACATTGATCTGTGGGTAGTCGTCAGTATATTACATTATAACTAATGTAGATATGATAATAATAATATTGTTATTAATTGTGTATTACATATCTAACGTAGATATAGTACTAATGATATTAACATTAAATGTACATTGATCTGTGGGAATGAATCAGTATATTACATTATACCTCATGTAGATATAGTGCTAATGATATTGTTATTAAATGAACATTGATCTATGGGAATGAATCAGTATATTACATTATATCGAATGTAGATATAGTCCCAATGATATTGTTATTAAGTGTACATTGATCTGTGGGAATGAATCAGTATATTACATTATATCGAATGTACATATAGTACTAATGATATTGGTATTATATGTACATTGTTCTGTTGGAATGAATCTGTACATGACATTATATCTATTGTAGATATAGTAATAATGGTATTGTTATTAAATGTACATTGATCTGTGGGAATGAATCAGTATAATACATTATATCGAATGTAGATATAGTACTAATGATATTGTTATTCAATCTACATTACACATCTAATGTAGGTATAGTACTAATGATATTGGTATTATATGTACATTGATCTGTGGGAACGAATCAGTATATTACATTATATCGAATGTACATACAGTACTAATGATATTGGTATTATATGTACACTGATCTGTTGGAATGAATCTGTACATGACATTATATCTATTGTAGATATAGTAATAATGATATTGTTATTAAATGTACATTGATCTGTGGGAATGAATCAGTATAATACATTATATCGAATGTAGATATAGTGCTAATGATATTGTTATTAAATCTACATTACATATCTAATGTAGGTATAGTACTAATGATATTGTTATTATATGTACATTGATCTGTGGGAATGAATCCGTGTATTACATTATATCGAATGTAGATATAGTGCTAATGATGTTGTTATTAAATGTACATTGATCAGTGTGTAATAACCAGTATATTACGTTATATCTAATGTAGATATGATAATAATAATATTGTTATTAATTGTATATTACATATCTAATGTAGATATAGTACTAATGATATTCGCATTAAATATACTTTGATCTGTGGGAATGAATCAGTATATTACATTATATCGAATGTAGATATAGTACTAATGATATTGTTATTAAATCTACATTACATATCTAATGTAGGTATTGTACTAATGATATTGGTATTATATGTACATTGATCTGTGGGAATGAATCAGTATATTACATTATACCTCATGTAGATATAGTGCTAATGATATTGTTATTAAATGAACATTGATCTGTGGGAATGAATCAGTATATTACATTTTATCGAAAGTAGATATAGTACTAATGATATTGGTATTAAATGTACATTGATCTGTGGGTAGGAATCCGTATATTACATTATACCTAATGTAGATATGGTAATAACGATATTGTTTTTAAATGTACATTGATCTGTGTGAATGAAGCAGTATATTACATTATATCTCAGGCAGATATTTTGCTAATGATATTGTTATTAAATGTACACTGATCTGTGGGAATGAATCAGTATATTACATTATACCTAATGTAGGTATAGTACTAATGATATTGGTATTATATGTACATTGATCTGTGGGAACGAATCAGTATATTACATTATATCGAATGTACATATAGTACTAATGATATTGGTATTATATGTACACTGATCTGTTGGAATGAATCTGTACATAACATTATATCTATTGTAGATATAGTAATAATGATATTGTTATTAAATGTACATTGATCTGTGGGAATGAATCAGTATAATACATTATATCGAATGTAGATATAGTACTAATGATATTGTTATTAAATCTACATTACATATCTAATGTAGGTATAGTACTAATGATATTGGTATTACATGTACATAGATCTGTGGGAATGAATCCGTGTACTACATTATATCGAATGTAGATATAGTGCTAATGATGTTGTTATTAAATGTACATTGATCAGTGTGTAGTAACCAGTATATTACGTTATATCTAATGTAGATATGATAATAATAATATTGTTATTAATTGTATATTACATATCTAATGTAGATATAGTACTAATGATATTAACATTAAATGTACATTGATCTGTGTGGATGAATCAGTATATTACATTATACCTCATGTAGATATAGTGCTAATGATATTGTTATTAAATGTACATTGATCTGTGGGAATGAATCAGTATATTACATTATATCGAATGTAGATATAGTGCTAATGATGTTGTTATTAAATGTACATTGATCTGTGGGTAGTAATCAGTATATTACATTATATATAATGTAGATATGATAATAATAATATTGTTATTAATTGTATATTACATATCTAATGTAGATATAGTACTAATGATATTAACATTAAATGTACATTGATCTGTGGGAATGAATCAGTATATTACATTATATCGAATGTAGATATAGTGCTAATGATGTTGTTATTAAATGTACATTGATCTGTGTGTAGTAACCAGTATATTGCATTATATCTAATGTAGATATGATAATAATAATATTGTTATTAATTGTATATTACATATCTAATGTAGATATAGTACTAATGATATTGGCATTAAATATACTTTGATCTGTGGGAATGAATCAGTATATTACATTATATCGAATGTAGATATAGTACGAATGATATTGTTATTAAATCTACATGAAAATCTAATGTAGGTATAGTACTAATGATATTGGTATTATATGTACATTGATCTGTGGGAATGAATCAGTATATTACATTATACCTCATGTAGATATGTTGCTAATGATATTGTTATTAAATGTACATTGATCTGTGGGAATGAATCAGTATATAAAATTATATCGAATGTAGATATAGTTCTAACGATATTGTTATTAAATCTACATTACATATCTAATGTAGGTATAGTACTAATGATATTGTTATTAAATGTGCATTGATCTGTGGGAACGAATCAGTATATTACATTATATCTAATGTAGATATATTACTAATGATATTGTTATTAAATGTACATTGATCTGTGGGTAGTAATCAGTATATTACATTATATCTAATGTAGATATGATAATAATAATATTGTTATTAATTGTATATTACATATCTAATGTAGATATAGTACTAATGATATTAACATTAAATGTACATTGATCTGTGGGAATGAATCAGTATATTACATTATACCTCATGTAGATATAGTGCTAATGATATTGTTATTAAATGAACATTGATCTGTGGGAATGATTCAGTATATTACATTATATCGAATGTAGATATAGTCCCAATGATATTGTTATTAAGTGTACATTGATCTGTGGGAATGAATCAGTATATTACATTATATCGAAGGTACATATAGTACTAATGATATTGGTATTAAATGTACATTGATCTGTGGGAAGGAATCCGCATATCACATTATACCTAATGTAGATATGGTACTAACGATATTGTTTTTAAATGTACATTGATCTGTGTGAATGAAGCAGTATATTACATTATATCTCAGGCAGATATTTTGCTAATGATATTGTTATTAAATGAACATTGATCTGTGGGAATGAATCAGTATATTACATTATACCTAATGTAGATATAGTAATAATGATATTGTTATTAAATGTACATTGATCTGTGGGAATGAATCAGTATATTACATTATATCGAATGTAGATATAGTGCTAATGATGTTGTTATTAAATGTACATTGATCTGTGGGTAATAATCAGTATATCACATTATATCTAATGTAGATATGATAATAATAATATTGTTATTAATTGTATATTACATATCTAATGTAGATATAGTACTAATGATATTAACATTAAATGTACATTGATCTGTGTGGATGAATCAGTATATTACATTATATCGAATGTAGATATAGTGCTAATGATGTTGTTACTAAATGTACATTGATCTGTGGGTAGTCGTCAGTATATTACATTATAACTAATGTAGATATGATAATAATAATATTGTTATTAATTGTGTATTACATATCTAACGTAGATATAGTACTAATGATATTAACATTAAATGTACATTGATCTGTGGGAATGAATCAGTATATTACATTATACCTCATGTAGATATAGTGCTAATGATATTGTTATTAAATGAACATTGATCTATGGGAATGAATCAGTATATTACATTATATCGAATGTAGATATAGTCCCAATGATATTGTTATTAAGTGTACATTGATCTGTGGGAATGTATCAGTATATTACATTATATCGAATGTACATATAGTACTAATGATATTGGTATTATATGTACATTGTTCTGTTGGAATGAATCTGTACATGACATTATATCTATTGTAGATATAGTAATAATGGTATTGTTATTAAATGTACATTGATCTGTGGGAATGAATCAGTATAATACATTATATCGAATGTAGATATAGTACTAATGATATTGTTATTCAATCTACATTACACATCTAATGTAGGTATAGTACTAATGATATTGGTATTATATGTACATTGATCTGTGGGAACGAATCAGTATATTACATTATATCGAATGTAGATATAGTACTAATGATATTGTTATTAAATCTACATTACATATCTAATGTAGGTATTGTACTAATGATATTGGTATTATATGTACATTGATCTGTGGGAATGAATCAGTATATTACATTATACCTCATGTAGATATAGGGCTAATGATATTGTTATTAAATCTACATTACATATCTAATGTAGGTATAGTACTAATGATATTGTTATTATATGTACATTGATCTGTGGGAATGAATCCGTGTATTACATTATATCGAATGTAGATATAGTGCTAATGATGTTGTTATTAAATGTACATTGATCAGTGTGTAATAACCAGTATATTACGTTATATCGAATGTAGATATGATAATAATAATATTGTTATTAATTGTATATTACATATCTAATGTAGATATAGTACTAATGATATTCGCATTAAATATACTTTGATCTGTGGGAATGAATCAGTATATTACATTATATCGAATGTAGATATAGTACTAATGATATTGTTATTAAATCTACATTACATATCTAATGTAGGTATTGTACTAATGATATTGGTATTATATGTACATTGATCTGTGGGAATGAATCAGTATATTACATTATACCTCATGTAGATATAGTGCTAATGATATTGTTATTAAATGAACATTGATCTGTGGGAATGAATCAGTATATTACATTTTATCGAAAGTAGATATAGTACTAATGATATTGGTATTAAATGTACATTGATCTGTGGGTAGGAATCCGTATATTACATTATACCTAATGTAGATATGGTAATAACGATATTGTTTTTAAATGTACATTGATCTGTGTGAATGAAGCAGTATATTACATTATATCTCAGGCAGATATTTTGCTAATGATATTGTTATTAAATGTACATTGATCTGTGGGAATGAATCAGTATATTACATTATACCTAATGTAGGTATAGTACTAATGATATTGGTATTATATGTACATTGATCTGTGGGAACGAATCAGTATATTACATTATATCGAATGTACATATAGTACTAATGATATTGGTATTATATGTACACTGATCTGTTGGAATGAATCTGTACATGACATTATATCTATTGTAGATATAGTAATAATGATATTGTTATTAAATGTACATTGATCTGTGGGAATGAATCAGTATAATACATTATATCGAATGTAGATATAGTACTAATGATATTGTTATTAAATCTACATTACATATCTAATGTAGGTATAGTACTAATGATATTGGTATTATATGTACATAGATCTGTGGGAATGAATCCGTGTACTACATTATATCGAATGTAGATATAGTGCTAATGATGTTGTTATTAAATGTACATTGATCAGTGTGTAGTAACCAGTATATTACGTTATATCTAATGTAGATATGATAATAATAATATTGTTATCAATTGTATATTACATATCTAATGTAGATATAGTACTAATGATATTAACATTAAATGTACATTGATCTGTGTGGATGAATCAGTATATTACATTATACCTCATGTAGATATAGTGCTAATGATATTGTTATTAAATGTACATTGATCTGTGGGAATGAATCAGTATATTACATTATATCGAATGTAGATATAGTGCTAATGATGTTGTTATTAAATGTACATTGATCTGTGGGTAGTAATCAGTATATTACATTATATCTAATGTAGATATGATAATAATAATATTGTTATTAATTGTATATTACATATCTAATGTAGATATAGTACTAATGATATTAACATTAAATGTACATTGATCTGTGGGAATGAATCAGTATATTACATTATATCGAATGTAGATATAGTGCTAATGATGTTGTTATTAAATGTACATTGATCTGTGTGTAGTAACCAGTATATTGCATTATATCTAATGTAGATATGATAATAATAATATTGTTATTAATTGTATATTACATATCTAATGTAGATATAGTACTAATGATATTGGCATTAAATATACTTTGGGCTGTGGGAATGAATCAGTATATTACATTATATCGAATGTAGATATAGTACGAATGATATTGTTATTAAATCTACATGAAAATCTAATGTAGGTATAGTACTAATGATATTGGTATTATATGTACATTGATCTGTGGGAATGAATCAGTATATTACATTATACCTCATGTAGATATGTTGCTAATGATATTGTTATTAAATGTACATTGATCTGTGGGAATGAATCAGTATATAAAATTATATCGAATGTAGATATAGTTCTAACGATATTGTTATTAAATCTACATTACATATCTAATGTAGGTATAGTACTAATGATATTGTTATTAAATGTGCATTGATCTGTGGGAACGAATCAGTATATTACATTATATCTAATGTAGATATATTACTAATGATATTGTTATTAAATGTACATTGATCTGTAGGAATCAATCAGTATATTACATTTTATCGAATGTAGATATAGTACCAATGATATTGTTATTAAATGTACATTGATCTGTGGGAATGAATCAGTATATTACATTATATCGAGTGTACATATAGTACTAATGATATTGGTATTATATGTACACTGATCTGTTGGAATGAATCTGTACATGACATTATATCTATTGTAGATATAGTGCTAATGATGTTGTTATTAAATGTACATTGATCTGTGTGTAGTAACCAGTATATTACATTATATCTAATGTAGATATGATAATAATAATATTGTTATTAATTGTATATTACATATCTAATGTAGATATAGTACTAATGATATTGGCATTAAATATACTTTGATCTGTGGGAATGAATCAGTATATTACATTATATCGAATGTAGATATAGTACGAATGATATTGTTATTAAATCTACATTACATATCTAATGTAGGTATAGTACTAATGATATTGGTATTATATGTACATTGATCTGTGGGAATGAATCATTATATTACATTATACCTTATGTAGATATAGTGCTAATGATATTGTTATTAAATGTACATTGATCTGTGGGAATGAAACAGTATATTACATTATATCGAATGTAGACATAGTGCTAATGATATTGGTATTATATGTACATTGATCTGTGGGAATGAATCAGTATATTACATTATATCGAATGTAGATATAGTACTAATGATATTGGTATTAAATGTACATTGATCTGTGGGAAGGAATCCGTATATTACATTATACCTAATGTAGATATGGTAATAACGATATTGTTTTTAAATGTACATTGATCTGTGTGAATGAAGCAGTATATTACATTATAAATCAGGCAGATATTTTGCTAATGATATTGTTATTAAATGTACATTGATCTGTGGGAATGAATCAGTATATTACATTATACCTAATGTAGATACAGTAATAATGATATTGTTATTAAATGTACATTGATCTGTGGGAATGAATCAGTATATTACATTATATCGGATGTAGATATAGTGCTAATGATGTTGTTACTAAATGTACATTGATCTGTGGGTAGTAGTCAGTATATTACATTATAACTAATGTAGATATGATAATAATAATATTGTTATTAATTGTGTATTACATATCTAACGTAGATATAGTACTAATGATATTGACATTAAATGTACTTTGATCTGTGGGAATGAATCAGTATATTACATTATATCTAATGTAGATATATTACTAATGATATTGTTATTAAATGTACATTGATCTGTAGGAATGAATCAGAATATTACATTATATCGAATGTAGATATAGTACCAATGATATTGTTATTAAATGTACATTGTTCTGTGAGAATGAATCAGTATATTACATTATATCTAATGTAGATATGATAATAATAATATTGTTATTAATTGTATATTACATATCTGATGTAGATATAGTACTAATGATATTAACATTAAATGTACATTGATCTGTGGGAATGAATCAGTATATTACATTATACCTCATGTAGATATAGTGCTAATGATATTCTTATTAAATGAACATTGATCTGTGGGAATGAATCAGTATATTACATTATATCGAATGTAGATATAGTCCGAATGATATTGTTATTAACTGTACATTGATCTGTGGGAATGAATCAGTATATTACATTATATCGAATGTACATATAGTACTAATGATATTGGTATTATATGTACATTGTTCTGTTGGAATGAATCTGTACATGACATTATATCTATTGTAGATATAGTAATAATGGTATTGTTATTAAATGTACATTGATCTGTGGTAGTAATCAGTGTATTACATTATATCTAATGTAGATATGATAATAATAATATTGTTATTAATTGTATATTACATATCTAATGTAGATATACTACTAATGATATTAACATTAAATGTACATTGATCTGTGGGAATGAATCAGTATATCACATTATACCTCATGTAGATATAGTGCTAATGATATTGTTATTAAATGAACATTGATCTGTGGGAATGAATCAGTATATTACATTATACCTCATGTAGATATAGTGCTAATGATATTGTTATAAAATGTACATTGATCTGTGGGAATGAATCAGTATATAACATTATATCGAATGTAGATATAGTACTAATGATATTGTTATTAAATCTATGTTACATATCTAATGTAGGTATAGTACTAATGATATTGTTATTAAATGTGCATTGATCTGTGCGAACGAATCAGTATATTACATTATATCGAATGTAGATATAGTTCTAATGATATTGTTATTTAATGTACATCGATCTGTGGGAATGAATCAGTCTATTACATTATATCTAATGTAGTTATGGTAATAATAATATTGTTATTAATTGTACATTACATATCTAATGTAGATGTAGTACTAATGATATTGGTGTTATATGTACATTGATCTGTTGGAATGAATCTGTACATGACATTATATCTATTGTAGATATAGTAATAATGATATTGTTATTAAATGTACATTGATCTGTGGGAATGAATCAGTATATTACATTATATCGAATGTAGATATAGTGCTAATGATGTTGTTATTAAATGTACATTGATCTGTGTGTAGAAACCAGTGTATTACATTATATCTAATGTAGATATGATAATAATAATATTGTTATTAATTGTATATTACATATCTAATGTAGATATAGTACTACTGATATTGGCATTAAATGTACATTGATCTGTGGGAATCAATCAGTATATTACATTTTATCGAATGTAGATATAGAACCAATGATATTGTTATTAAATGTACATTGATCTGTGGGAATGAACCAGTATATTAAATTATATCGAATGTAGATATAGTACTAATGATATTGTTATTAAATCTACATTACATATCTAATGTAGGTATGCTACTAATGATATTGTTATTAAATGTACATTGATCTGTGGGAATGAATCAGTCTAATGCATTATATCTAATGTAGATATGGTAATAATAATATTGTTATTAACTGTACATTACATATCTAATGTAGATATAGTACTAATGATATTGGCATTAAATATACTTTGATCTGTGGGAATGAATCAGTATATTACATTATATCGAATGTAGATATAGTACTAATGATATTGTTATTAAATCTACATTACATACCTAATGTAGGTATAGTACTAATGATATTGGTATTATATGTACATTGAATTGTGGAAATGAATCAGTATATTACATTATACCTCATGTAGATATGTTGCTAATGATATTGTTATTAAATGTACATTGATCTGTGGGAATGAATCAGTATATAACATTATATCGAATGTAGATATAGTTCTAACGATATTGTTATTAAATCTACATTACATATCTAATGTAGGTATAGTACTAATGATATTGTTATTAAATGTACATTGATCTGTGGGAATCAATCAGTATATTACATTTTATCGAATGTAGATATAGTACCAATGATATTGTTATTAAATGTACATTGATCTGTGGGAATGAATCAGTATATTACATTATATCGAATGTAGATATAGTACAAGTGATGGTGTTATTAAATGTACATTGATCTGTGGGTAGTAATCAGTATATTACATTATATCTAATGTAGATATGATAATAATAATATTGTTATTAATTGTATATTACATATCTAATGTAGATATAGTACTAATGATATTAACATTAAATGTACATTGATCTGTGGGAATGAATCAGTATATTACATTATACCTCATGTAGATATAGTGCTAATGATATTGTTATTAAATGAACATTGATCTGTGGGAATGATTCAGTATATTACATTATATCGAATGTAGATATAGTCCCAATGATATTGTTATTAAGTGTACATTGATCTGTGGGAATGAATCAGTATATTACATTATATCGAAGGTACATATAGTACTAATGATATTGGTATTAAATGTACATTGATCTGTGGGAAGGAATCCGCATATCACATTATACCTAATGTAGATATGGTACTAACGATATTGTTTTTAAATGTACATTGATCTGTGTGAATGAAGCAGTATATTACATTATATCTCAGGCAGATATTTTGCTAATGATATTGTTATTAAATGAACATTGATCTGTGGGAATGAATCAGTATATTACATTATACCTAATGTAGATATAGTAATAATGATATTGTTATTAAATGTACATTGATCTGTGGGAATGAATCAGTATATTACATTATATCGAATGTAGATATAGTGCTAATGATGTTGTTATTAAATGTACATTGATCTGTGGGTAATAATCAGTATATCACATTATATCTAATGTAGATATGATAATAATAATATTGTTATTAATTGTATATTACATATCTAATGTAGATATAGTACTAATGATATTAACATTAAATGTACATTGATCTGTGTGGATGAATCAGTATATTACATTATATCGAATGTAGATATAGTGCTAATGATGTTGTTACTAAATGTACATTGATCTGTGGGTAGCCGTCAGTATATTACATTATAACTAATGTAGATATGATAATAATAATATTGTTATTAATTGTGTATTACATATCTAACGTAGATATAGTACTAATGATATTAACATTAAATGTACATTGATCTGTGGGAATGAATCAGTATATTACATTATACCTCATGTAGATATAGTGCTAATGATATTGTTATTAAATGAACATTGATCTATGGGAATGAATCAGTATATTACATTATATCGAATGTAGATATAGTACAAGTGATGGTGTTATTAAATGTACATTGATCTGTGGGTAGTAATCAGTATATTACATTATATCTAATGTAGATATGATAATAATAATATTGTTATTAATTGTATATTACATATCTAATGTAGATATAGTACTAATGATATTAACATTAAATGTACATTGATCTGTGGGAATGAATCAGTATATTACATTATACCTCATGTAGATATAGTGCTAATGATATTGTTATTAAATGAACATTGATCTGTGGGAATGATTCAGTATATTACATTATATCGAATGTAGATATAGTCCCAATGATATTGTTATTAAGTGTACATTGATCTGTGGGAATGAATCAGTATATTACATTATATCGAAGGTACATATAGTACTAATGATATTGGTATTAAATGTACATTGATCTGTGGGAAGGAATCCGCATATCACATTATACCTAATGTAGATATGGTACTAACGATATTGTTTTTAAATGTACATTGATCTGTGTGAATGAAGCAGTATATTACATTATATCTCAGGCAGATATTTTGCTAATGATATTGTTATTAAATGAACATTGATCTGTGGGAATGAATCAGTATATTACATTATACCTAATGTAGATATAGTAATAATGATATTGTTATTAAATGTACATTGATCTGTGGGAATGAATCAGTATATTACATTATATCGAATGTAGATATAGTGCTAATGATGTTGTTATTAAATGTACATTGATCTGTGGGTAATAATCAGTATATCACATTATATCTAATGTAGATATGATAATAATAATATTGTTATTAATTGTATATTACATATCTAATGTAGATATAGTACTAATGATATTAACATTAAATGTACATTGATCTGTGTGGATGAATCAGTATATTACATTATATCGAATGTAGATATAGTGCTAATGATGTTGTTACTAAATGTACATTGATCTGTGGGTAGTCGTCAGTATATTACATTATAACTAATGTAGATATGATAATAATAATATTGTTATTAATTGTGTATTACATATCTAACGTAGATATAGTACTAATGATATTAACATTAAATGTACATTGATCTGTGGGAATGAATCAGTATATTACATTATACCTCATGTAGATATAGTGCTAATGATATTGTTATTAAATGAACATTGATCTATGGGAATGAATCAGTATATTACATTATATCGAATGTAGATATAGTCCCAATGATATTGTTATTAAGTGTACATTGATCTGTGGGAATGAATCAGTATATTACATTATATCGAATGTACATATTGTACTAATGATATTGGTATTATATGTACATTGTTCTGTTGGAATGAATCTGTACATGACATTATATCTATTGTAGATATAGTAATAATGGTATTGTTATTAAATGTACATTGATCTGTGGGAATGAATCAGTATAATACATTATATCGAATGTAGATATAGTACTAATGATATTGTTATTCAATCTACATTACACATCTAATGTAGGTATAGTACTAATGATATTGGTATTATATGTACATTGATCTGTGGGAACGAATCAGTATATTACATTATATCGAATGTACATACAGTACTAATGATATTGGTATTATATGTACACTGATCTGTTGGAATGAATCTGTACATGACATTATATCTATTGTAGATATAGTAATAATGATATTGTTATTAAATGTACACTGATCTGTGGGAATGAATCAGTATAATACATTATATCGAATGTAGATATAGTGCTAATGATATTGTTATTAAATCTACATTACATATCTAATGTAGGTATAGTACTAATGATATTGTTATTATATGTACATTGATCTGTGGGAATGAATCCGTGTATTACATTATATCGAATGTAGATATAGTGCTAATGATGTTGTTATTAAATGTACATTGATCAGTGTGTAATAACCAGTATATTACGTTATATCTAATGTAGATATGATAATAATAATATTGTTATTAATTGTATATTACATATCTAATGTAGATATAGTACTAATGATATTCGCATTAAATATACTTTGATCTGTGGGAATGAATCAGTATATTACATTATATCGAATGTAGATATAGTACTAATGATATTGTTATTAAATCTACATTACATATCTAATGTAGGTATTGTACTAATGATATTGGTATTATATGTACATTGATCTGTGGGAATGAATCAGTATATTACATTATACCTCATGTAGATATAGTGCTAATGATATTGTTATTAAATGAACATTGATCTGTGGGAATGAATCAGTATATTACATTTTATCGAAAGTAGATATAGTACTAATGATATTGGTATTAAATGTACATTGATCTGTGGGTAGGAATCCGTATATTACATTATACCTAATGTAGATATGGTAATAACGATATTGTTTTTAAATGTACATTGATCTGTGTGAATGAAGCAGTATATTACATTATATCTCAGGCAGATATTTTGCTAATGATATTGTTATTAAATGTACATTGATCTGTGGGAATGAATCAGTATATTACATTATACCTAATGTAGGTATAGTACTAATGATATTGGTATTATATGTACATTGATCTGTGGGAACGAATCAGTATATTACATTATATCGAATGTACATATAGTACTAATGATATTGGTATTATATGTACACTGATCTGTTGGAATGAATCTGTACATAACATTATATCTATTGTAGATATAGTAATAATGATATTGTTATTAAATGTACATTGATCTGTGGGAATGAATCAGTATAATACATTATATCGAATGTAGATATAGTACTAATGATATTGTTATTAAATCCACATTACATATCTAATGTAGGTATAGTACTAATGATATTGGTATTACATGTACATAGATCTGTGGGAATGAATCCGTGTACTACATTATATCGAATGTAGATATAGTGCTAATGATGTTGTTATTAAATGTACATTGATCAGTGTGTAGTAACCAGTATATTACGTTATATCTAATGTAGATATGATAATAATAATATTGTTATTAATTGTATATTACATATCTAATGTAGATATAGTACTAATGATATTAACATTAAATGTACATTGATCTGTGTGGATGAATCAGTATATTACATTATACCTCATGTAGATATAGTGCTAATGATATTGTTATTAAATGTACATTGATCTGTGGGAATGAATCAGTATATTACATTATATCGAATGTAGATATAGTGCTAATGATGTTGTTATTAAATGTACATTGATCTGTGGGTAGTAATCAGTATATTACATTATATCTAATGTAGATATGATAATAATAATATTGTTATTAATTGTATATTACATATCTAATGTAGATATAGTACTAATGATATTAACATTAAATGTACATTGATCTGTGGGAATGAATCAGTATATTACATTATATCGAATGTAGATATAGTGCTAATGATGTTGTTATTAAATGTACATTGATCTGTGTGTAGTAACCAGTATATTGCATTATATCTAATGTAGATATGATAATAATAATATTGTTATTAATTGTATATTACATATCTAATGTAGATATAGTACTAATGATATTGGCATTAAATATACTTTGGGCTGTGGGAATGAATCAGTATATTACATTATATCGAATGTAGATATAGTACGAATGATATTGTTATTAAATCTACATGAAAATCTAATGTAGGTATAGTACTAATGATATTGGTATTATATGTACATTGATCTGTGGGAATGAATCAGTATATTACATTATACCTCATGTAGATATGTTGCTAATGATATTGTTATTAAATGTACATTGATCTGTGGGAATGAATCAGTATATAAAATTATATCGAATGTAGATATAGTTCTAACGATATTGTTATTAAATCTACATTACATATCTAATGTAGGTATAGTACTAATGATATTGTTATTAAATGTGCATTGATCTGTGGGAACGAATCAGTATATTACATTATATCTAATGTAGATATATTACTAATGATATTGTTATTAAATGTACATTGATCTGTAGGAATCAATCAGTATATTACATTTTATCGAATGTAGATATAGTACCAATGATATTGTTATTAAATGTACATTGATCTGTGGGAATGAATCAGTATATTACATTATATCGAATGTAGATATAGTACAAGTGATGGTGTTATTAAATGTACATTGATCTGTGGGTAGTAATCAGTATATTACATTATATCTAATGTAGATATGATAATAATAATATTGTTATTAATTGTATATTACATATCTAATGTAGATATAGTACTAATGATATTAACATTAAATGTACATTGATCTGTGGGAATGAATCAGTATATTACATTATACCTTATGTAGATATAGTGCTAATGATATTGTTATTAAATGAACATTGATCTATGGGAATGAATCAGTATATTACATTATATCTAATGTAGATATATTACTAATGATATTGTTATTAAATGTACATTGATCTGTGGGAATGAATCAGAATATTACATTATATCGAATGTAGATATAGTACCAATGATATTGTTATTAAATGTACATTGATCTGTGGGAATGAATCAGTATATTACATTATATCGAGTGTACATATAGTACTAATGATATTGGTATTATATGTACACTGATCTGTTGGAATGAATCTGTACATGACATTATATCTATTGTAGATATAGTGCTAATGATGTTGTTATTAAATGTACATTGATCTGTGTGTAGTAACCAGTATATTACATTATATCTAATGTAGATATGATAATAATAATATTGTTATTAATTGTATATTACATATCTAATGTAGATATAGTACTAATGATATTGGCATTAAATATACTTTGATCTGTGGGAATGAATTAGTATATTACATTATATCGAATGTAGATATAGTACGAATGATATTGTTATTAAATCTACATTACATATCTAATGTAGGTATAGTACTAATGATATTGGTATTATATGTACATTGATCTGTGGGAATGAATCAGTATATTACATTATACCTTATGTAGATATAGTGCTAATGATATTGTTATTAAATGTACATTGATCTGTGGGAATGAAACAGTATATTACATTATATCGAATGTAGACATAGTGCTAATGATATTGGTATTATATGTACATTGATCTGTGGGAATGAATCAGTATATTACATTATACCTCATGTAGATATAGTGCTAATGATATTGTTATTAAATGAACATTGATCTGTGGGAATGAATCAGTATATTACATTATATCGAATGTAGATATAGTACTAATGATATTGGTATTAAATGTACATTGATCTGTGGGAAGGAATCCGTATATTACATTATACCTAATGTAGATATGGTAATAACGATATTGTTTTTAAATGTACATTGATCTGTGTGAATGAAGCAGTATATTACATTATAAATCAGGCAGATATTTTGCTAATGATATTGTTATTAAATGTACATTGATCTGTGGGAATGAATCAGTATATTACATTATACCTAATGTAGATACAGTAATAATGATATTGTTATTAAATGTACATTGATCTGTGGGAATGAATCAGTATATTACATTATATCGGATGTAGATATAGTGCTAATGATGTTGTTACTAAATGTACATTGATCTGTGGGTAGTAGTCAGTATATTACATTATAACTAATGTAGATATGATAATAATAATATTGTTATTAATTGTGTATTACATATCTAACGTAGATATAGTACTAATGATATTGACATTAAATGTACTTTGATCTGTGGGAATGAATCAGTATATTACATTATATCTAATGTAGATATATTACTAATGATATTGTTATTAAATGTACATTGATCTGTAGGAATGAATCAGAATATTACATTATATCGAATGTAGATATAGTACCAATGATATTGTTATTAAATGTACATTGTTCTGTGAGAATGAATCAGTATATTACATTATATCTAATGTAGATATGATAATAATAATATTGTTATTAATTGTATATTACATATCTGATGTAGATATAGTACTAATGATATTAACATTAAATGTACATTGATCTGTGGGAATGAATCAGTATATTACATTATACCTCATGTAGATATAGTGCTAATGATATTCTTATTAAATGAACATTGATCTGTGGGAATGAATCAGTATATTACATTATATCGAATGTAGATATAGTCCCAATGATATTGTTATTAACTGTACATTGATCTGTGGGAATGAATCGGTATATTACATTATATCGAATGTACATATAGTACTAATGATATTGGTATTATATGTACATTGTTCTGTTGGAATGAATCTGTACATGACATTATATCTATTGTAGATATAGTAATAATGGTATTGTTATTAAATGTACATTGATCTGTGGTAGTAATCAGTGTATTACATTATATCTAATGTAGATATGATAATAATAATATTGTTATTAATTGTATATTACATATCTAATGTAGATATACTACTAATGATATTAACATTAAATGTACATTGATCTGTGGGAATGAATCAGTATATTACATTATACCTCATGTAGATATAGTGCTAATGATATTGTTATTAAATGAACATTGATCTGTGGGAATGAATCAGTATATTACATTATACCTCATGTAGATATAGTGCTAATGATATTGTTATAAAATGTACATTGATCTGTGGGAATGAATCAGTATATAACATTATATCGAATGTAGATATAGTACTAATGATATTGTTATTAAATCTATGTTACATATCTAATGTAGGTATAGTACTAATGATATTGTTATTAAATGTGCATTGATCTGTGCGAACGAATCAGTCTATTACATTATATCTAATGTAGTTATGGTAATAATAATATTGTTATTAATTGTACATTACATATCTAATGTAGATGTAGTACTAATGATATTGGTGTTATATGTACATTGATCTGTTGGAATGAATCTGTACATGACATTATATCTATTGTAGATAGAGTAATAATGATATTGTTATTAAATGTACATTGATCTGTGGGAATGAATCAGTATATTACATTATATCGAATGTAGATATAGTGCGAATGATGTTGTTATTAAATGTACATTGATTTGTGTGTAGTAACCAGTATATTACATTATATCTAATGTAGATATGATAATAATAATATTGTTATTAATTGTATATTACATATCTAATGTAGATATAGTACTAATGATATTGGCATTAAATATACTTTGATCTGGGGGAATGAATCAGTATATTACATTATATCGAATGTAGATATAGTACGAATGATATTGTTATTAAATCTACATTACATATCTAATGTAGGTATAGTACTAATGATATTGGTGTTATATGTACATTGATCTGTTGGAATGAATCTATACATGACATTATATCTATTGTAGATATAGTAATAATGATATTGTTATTAAATGTACATTGATCTGTGGGAATGAATCAGTATATTACATTATATCGAATGTAGATACAGTGCTAATGATATTGTTATTAAATGAACATTGATCATTGGGAATGAATCAGTATATTACATTATATCGAATGTAGATATAGTACTAACGATATTGTTATTAAATCTACATTACATATCTAATGTAGGTATAGTACTAATGATATTGTTATTAAATGTGCATTGATCTGTGGGAACGAATCAGTATATTACATTATATCTAATGTAGATATATTACTAATGATATTGTTATTAAATGTACAGTGATCTGTGGGAATGAATCAGTATATCACATTTTATCGAATGTAGATATAGTACCAATGATATTGTTATTAAATGTACATTGATCTGTGGGAATGAATCAGTATATTACATTATATCGAATGTAGATATAGTACAAGTGATGGTGTTATTAAATGTACATTGATGTGTGGGTAGTAATCAGTATATTACATTATATCTAATGTAGATATGATAATAATAATATTGTTATTAATTGTATATTACATATCTAATGTAGATATAGTACTAATGATATTAACATTAAATGTACATTGATCTGTGGGAATGAATCAGCATATTACATTATACCTCATGTAGATGTAGTGCTAATGATATTGTTATTAAATGAACATTGATCTGTGGGAATGAATCAGTATATTACATTATACCTCATGTAGATATAGTGCTAATGATATTGTTATTAAATGAACATTGATCTGTGGGAATGAATCAGTATATTACATTATATCGAATGTAGATATAGTACGAATGATATTGTTATTAAATCTACATTACATATCTAATGTAGGTATAGTACTAATGATATTGGTATTATATGTACATTGATCTGTGGGAATGAATCAGTATATTACATTATACCTCATGTAGATATAGTGCTAATGATATTGTTATAAAATGTACATTGATCTGTGGGAATGAATCAGTATATAACATTATATCGAATGTAGATATAGTACTAATGATATTGTTATTAAATCTATGTTACATATCTAATATAGGTATAGTACTAATGATATTGTTATTAAATGTGCATTGATCTGTGGGAACGAATCAGTATATTACATTATATCGAATGTAGATATAGTACTAATGATATTGTTATTTTATGTACATCGATCTGTGGGAATGAATCAGTCTATTACATTATATCTAATGTAGTCATGGTAATAATAATATTGTTATTAATTGTACATTACATATCTAATGTAGATGTAGTACTAATGATATTGGTGTTATATGTACATTGATCTGTTGGAATGAATCTGTACATGACATTATATCTATTGTAGATGTAGTAATAATGATATTGTTATTAAATGTACATTGATCCGTGGGAATGAATCAGTATATTACATTATATCGAATGTAGATATAGTGCTAATGATGTTGTTATTAAATGTACATTGATCTGTGTGTAGAAACCAGTGTATTACATTATATCTAATGTAGATATGATAATAATAATATTGTTATTAATTGTATATTACATATCTAATGTAGATATAGTACTACTGATATTGGCATTTAATGTACATTGATCTGTGGGAATGAATCCGTCTATTACATTATATCGAATGTAGATATAGAACCAATGATATTGTTATTAAATGTACATTGATCTGTGGGAATGAACCAGTATATTAAATTATATCGAATGTAGATATAGTACTAATGATATTGTTATTAAATCTACATTACATATCTAATGTAGGTATGCTACTAATGATATTGTTATTAAATGTACATTGATCTGTGGGAATGAATCAGTCTAATGCATTATATCTAATGTAGATATGGTAATAATAATATTGTTATTAACTGTACATTACATATCTAATGTAGATATAGTACTAATGATATTGGCATTAAATATACTTTGATCTGTGGGAATGAATCAGTATATTACATTATATCGAATGTAGATATAGTACTAATGATATTGGTACTATATGTACATTGATCTGTGGGAACGAATCAGTATATTACATTATATCGAATGTACATATAGTAATAATGATATTGGTATTATATGTACATTGATCTGTTGGAATGAATCTGTACATGACATTATATCTATTGTAGATAGAGTAATAATGATATTGTTATTAAATGTACATTGATCTGTGGGAATGAATCAGTATATTACATTATATCGAATGTAGATATAGTGCGAATGATGTTGTTATTAAATGTACATTGATTTGTGTGTAGTTACCAGTATATTACATTATATCTAATGTAGATATGATAATAATAATATTGTTATTAATTGTATATTACATATCTAATGTAGATATAGTACTAATGATATTGGCATTAAATATACTTTGATCTGTGGGAATGAATCAGTATATTACATTATATCGAATGTAGATATAGTACGAATGATATTGTTATTAAATCTACATTACATACCTAATGTAGGTATAGTACTAATGATATTGGTGTTATATGTACACTGATCTGTTGGAATGAATCTGTACATGACATAATATCTATTGTAGATATAGTAATAATGATATTGTTATTAAATGTACATTGATCTGTGGGAATGAATCAGTATAATACATTATATCGAATGTAGATATAGTGCTAATGATGTTGTTATTAAATGTACATTGATCTGTGGGTAATAATCAGTACATCACATTATATCTGATGTAGGTATGATAATAATAATATTGTTATTAATTGTATATTACATATCTAATGTAGATATAGTACTAATGATATTAACATTAAATGTACATTGATCTGTGGGAATGAATCAGTATATTACATTATACCTTATGTAGATATAGTGCTAATGATATTGTTATTAAATGTACATTGATCTGTGGGAATGAAACAGTATATTACATTATATCGAATGTAGATATAGTGCTAATGATGTTGTTATTAAATGTACATTGATCTGTGTGTAGTAACCAGTATATTACATTATATCTAATGTAGATATGATAATAATAATATTGTTATTAATTGTATATTACATATCTAATGTAGATATAGTACTAATGATATTGGCATTAAATATACTTTGATCTGTGGGAATGAATCAGTATATTACATTATATCGAATGTAGATTTAGTGCTAATGATGTTGTTACTAAATGTACAATGATCTGTGGGTAGTGGTCAGTATATTACATTATAACTAATGTAGATATGATAATAATAATATTGTTATTAATTGTATATTACATATCTAATGTAGATATAGTACTAATGATATTGACATTAAATGTACTTTGATCTGTGGGAATGAATCAGTATATTACATTATATCTAATGTAGATATATTACTAATGATATTGTTATTAAATGTACATTGATCTGTGGGAATGAAGCAGTATATTACATTATATCGAATGTAGATATAGTACCAATGATATTGTTATTAAACGTACATTGATCTGTGGGAATGAATCAGTATATTACATTATATCGAATGTAGATATAGTACTAATGATATTGTTAATTAATCTACATTACATATCTAATGTATGTATAGTACTAATGATATTGGTATTATATGTACATTGATCTGTGGGAATGAATCAGTATATTACATTATACCTCATGTAGATATAGTGCTAATGATATTGTTATTAAATGAACATTGATCTGTGGGAATGAATCAGTATATTACATTATATCGATTGTAGATATAGTACTAATGATATTGTTATTAAATCTACATTACATACCTAATGTAGATATAGTACTAATGATATTAACATTAAATGTACATTGATCTGTGGGAATGAATCAGTATATTACATTATACCTCATGTAGATATAGTGCTAATGATATTGTTATTAAATGAACAATGATCTGTGGGAATGAATCAGTATATTACATTATACCTCATTTAGATATAGTGCTAATGATATTGTTATTAAATGAACATTGATCTGTGGGAATGAATCAGTATATTACATTATATCGAATGTAGATATAGTGCTAATGATATTGTTATTAAATGAACATTGATCATTGGGAATGAATCAGTATATTACATTATATCGAATGTAGATATAGTACTAATGGTATTGTTATTAAATCTACATTACATATCTAATGTAGGTATAGTACTAATGATATTGGTATTATATGTACATTGATCTGTGGGAATGAATCAGTATATTACATTATACCTCATGTAGATATAGCGCGAATGATATTGTTATTAAATGAACATTGGTCTGTGGGAATGAATCAGTATATTACATTATACCGAATGTAGATATAGTACTAATGATATTGGTATTAAATGTACATTGATCTGTGGGAAGGAATCCGTATATCACATTATACCTAATGTAGATATGGTAATAACGATATTGTTTTTAAATGTACATTGATCTGTGTGAATGAAGCAGTATATTACATTATACCTCATGTAGATATTTTGCTAATGATATTGTTATTAAATGTACATTGATCTGTGGGAATGAATCAGTATATTACATTATACCTAATGTAGATATAGTAATAATGATATTGTTATTAAATGTACATTGATCTGTGGGAATGAATCAGTATATTACATTATATCGAATGTAGATATAGTGCTAATGATATTGTTATTAAATGAACATTGATCTGTGGGAATGAATCAGTATATTACATTATATCGAATGTAGATATAGTCCCAATGATATTGTTATTAAGTGTACATTGATCTGTGGGAATGAATCAGTATATTACATTATATCGAATGTACATATAGTACTAATGATATTGGTATTATATGTACATTGATCTGTGGGAATGAATCAGAATATTACATTATTTCGAATGTAGATATAGTACCAATGATATTGTTATTAAATGTACATTGATCTGTGGGAATGAATCAGTATATTACATTATATCGAATGTAGATATAGTACAAGTGATGGTGTTATTAAATGTACATTGATGTGTGGGTAGTAATCAGTATATTACATTATATCTAATGTAGATATGATAATAATAATATTGTTATTAATTGTATATTACATATCTGATGTAGATATAGTACTAATGATATTAACATTAAATGTACATTGATCTGTGGGAATGAATCAGTATATTACATTATACCTCATGTAGATATAGTGCTAATGATATTGTTATTAAATGAACATTGATCTGTGGGAATGAATCAGTATATTACATTATATCGAATGTAGATATAGTCCCAATGATATTGTTATTAACTGTACATTGATCTGTGGTAATGAATCAGTATATTACATTATATCGAATGTACATATAGTACTAATGATATTGGTATTATATGTACATTGTTCTGTTGGAATGAATCTGTACATGACATTATATCTATTGTAGATATAGTAATAATGGTATTGTTATTAAATGTACATTGATCTGTGGGAATGAATCAGTATAATACATTATATAGAATGTAGATATAGTACTAATGATATTGTTATTCAATCTACATTACATATCTAATGTAGGTATAGTACTAATGATATTGGTATTATATGTACATTGATCTGTGGGAATGAATCAGTATATTACATTATATCGAATGTACATATAGTACTAATGATATTGGTATTATATGTACACTGATCTGTTGGAACGAACCTGTACATAACATTATATCTATTGTGGATATAGTAATAATGATATTATTATTAAATGTACATTGATCTGTGGGAATGAATCAGTATAATACATTATATCGAATGTAGATATAGTACTAATGATATTGTTATTAAATCTACATTACATATCTAATGTAGGTATAGTACTAATGATATTGTTATTAAATGTACATTGATCTGTGGGAATGAATCAGTATAATACATTATATCGAATGTAGATATAGTGCTAATGATATTGTTATTAAATCTACATTACATATCTAATGTAGGTATAGTACTAATGATATTGGTATTATATGTACATTGATCTGTGGGAATGAATCCGTGTATTACATTATATCGAATGTAGATATAGTCCCAATGATATTGTTATTAAATGAACATTGATCTGTGGAAATGGATCAGTACATTACGTTATATCGAATGTAGATATAGTCCCAATGATATTGTTATTAAGTGTACATTGATCTGTGGGAATGAATCAGTATATTACATTATATCGAAGGTACATATAGTACTAATGATATTGGTATTAAATGTACATTGCCCTGTGGGAAGGAATCCGCATATCACATTATACCTAATGTAGATATGGTAATAACGATATTGTTTTTAAATGTACATTGATCTGTGTGAATGAAGAAGTATATTACATTATATCTCAGGCAGATATTTTGCTAATGATATTGTTATTAAATGAACATTGATCTGTGGGAATGAATCAGTATATTACATTATACCTAATGTAGATATAGTAATAATGATATTGTTATTAAATGTACATTGATCTGTGGGAATGAATCAGTATATTACATTATATCGAATGTAGATATAGTGCTAATGATGTTGTTACTAAATGTGCATTGATCTGTGGGTAGTCGTCAGTATATTACATTATAACTAATGTAGATATGATAATAATAATATTGTTATTAATTGTGTATTACATATCTAACGTAGATATAGTACTAATGATATTAACATTAAATGTACATTGATCTGTGGGAATGAATCAGTATATTACATTATACCTCATGTAGATATAGTGCTAATGATATTGTTATTAAATGAACATTGATCTGTGGGAATGAATCAGTATATTACATTATATCGAATGTAGATATAGGACTAATGATATTGTTATTAAATCTACATTACATATCTAATGTAGGTATAGTACTAATGATATTGGTATTATATGTACATTGATCTGTGGGAACGAATCAGTATATTACATTATATCGAATGTACATATAGTACTAATGATATTGGTATTATATGTACACTGATCTGTTGGAACGAATCTGTACATGACATTATATCTATTGCGGATATAGTACTAATGATATTGTTATTAAATGTACATTGATCTGTGGGAATGAATCAGAATATTACATTATATCGAATGTAGATATAGTACCAATGATATTGTTATTAAATGTACATTGATCTGTGGGAATGAATCAGTATATTACATTATATCGAATGTAGATATAGTCCCAATGATATTGTTATTAAGTGTACATTGATCTGTGGAAATGAATCAGTATATTACATTATATCGAATGTACATATAGTACTAATGATATTGGTATTATATGTACATTGTTCTGTTGGAATGAATCTGTACATGACATTATATCTATTGTAGATATAGTAATAATGGTATTGTTATTAAATGTACATTGATCTGTGGGAATGAATCAGTATAATACATTATATCGAATGTAGATATAGTACTAATGATATTCTTATTCAATCTACATTACATATCTAATGTAGGTATAGTACTAATGATATTGGTATTATATGTACATTGATCTGTGGGAACGAATCAGTATATTACATTATATCGAATGTACATATAGTACTAATGATATTGTTATTAAATCTATGTTACATATCTAATGTAGGTATAGTACTAATGATATTGTTATTAAATGTGCATTGATCTGTGGGAACGAATCAGTATATTACATTATATCGAATGTAGATATAGTACTAATGATATTGTTATTTAATGTACATCGATCTGTGGGAATGAATCAGTCTATTACATTATATCTAATGTAGTTATGGTAATAATAATATTGTTATTAATTGTACATTACATATCTAATGTAGATGTAGTACTAATGATATTGGTGTTATATGTACATTGATCTGTTGGAATGAATCTGTACATGACATTATATCTATTGTAGATATAGTAATAATGATATTGTTATTAAATGTACATTGATCTGTGGGAATGAATCAGTATATTACATTATATCGAATGTAGATATAGTGCTAATGATGTTGTTATTAAATGTACATTGATCTGTGTGTAGAAACCAGTGTATTACATTATATCTAATGTAGATATGATAATAATAATATTGTTATTAATTGTATATTACATATCTAATGTAGATATAGTACTACTGATATTGGCATTAAATGTACATTGATCTGTGGGAATGAATCAGTCTATTACATTATATCGAATGTAGATATAGTACCAATGATATTGTTATTAAATGTACATTGATCTGTGGGAATGAACCAGTATATTAAATTATATCGAATGTAGATATAGTACTAATGATATTGTTATTAAATCTACATTACATATCTAATGTAGGTATGCTACTAATGATATTGTTATTAAATGTACATTGATCTGTGGGAATGAGTCAGTCTATTACATTATATCTAATGTAGATATGGTAATAATAATATTGTGATTAACTGTACATTACATATCTAATGTAGATATAGTACTAATGATATTGGCATTAAATATACTTTGATCTGTGGGAATGAATCAGTATATTACATTATATCGAATGTAGATATAGTACTAATGATATTGGTACTATATGTACATTGATCTGTGGGAACGAATCAGTATATTACATTATATCGAATGTACATATAGTAATAATGATATTGGTATTATATGTACATTGATCTGTTGGAATGAATCTGTACATGACATTATATCTATTGTAGATAGAGTAATAATGATATTGTTATTAAATGTACATTGATCTGTAGGAATGAATCAGAATATTACATTATATCGAATGTAGATATAGTACCAATGATATTGTTATTAAATGTACATTGATCTGTGGGTAGTAACCAGTATATTACATTATATCTAATGTAGATATGATAATAATAATATTGTTATTAATTGTATATTACATATCTGATGTAGATATAGTACTAATGATATTAACATTAAATGTACATTGATCTGTGGGAATGAATCAGTATATTACATTATACCTCATGTAGATATAGTGCTAATGATATTGTTATTAAATGAACATTGATCTGTGGGAATGAATCAGTATATTACATTATATCGAATGTAGATATAGTCCCAATGATATTGTTATTAAGTGTACATTGATCTGTGGAAATGAATCAGTATATTACATTATATCGAATGTACATATAGTACTAATGATATTGGTATTATATCTACATTGTTCTGTTGGAATGAATCTGTACATGACATTATATCTATTGTAGATATAGTAATAATGGTATTGTTATTAAATGTACATTGATCTGTGGGAATGAATCAGTATAATACATTATATCGAATGTAGATATAGTACTAATGATATTCTTATTCAATCTACATTACATATCTAATGTAGGTATAGTACTAATGATATTGGTATTATATGTACATTGATCTGTGGGAATGAATCAGTGTATTACATTATATCGAATGTAGATATAGTGCTAGTGATGTTGTTATTAAATGTACATTGATCTGTGTGTAGTAACCAGTATATTGCATTATATCTAATGTAGATATGATAATAATAATATTGTTATTAATTGTATATTACATATCTAATGTAGATATAGTACTAATGATATTGGCATTAAATATACATTGATCTGTGGGAATGAATCAGTATATTACATTATACCTTATGTAGATATAGTGCTAATGATATTGTTATTAAATGTACATTGATCTGTGGGAATGAAACAGTATATTACATTATAACGAATGTAGATATAGTGCTAATGATGTTGTTATTAAATGTACATTGATCTGTGTGTAGTAACCAGTTTATTACATAATATCTAATGTAGATATGATAATAATAATATTGTTATTAATTGTATATTACATATCTAATGTAGATATAGTACTAATGATATTGGCATTAAATATACTTTGATCTGTGGGAATGAATCAGTATATTACATTATATCGAATGAACATATAGTACGAATGATATTGTTATTAAATCTACATTACATATCTAATGTAGGTATAGTACTAATGATATTGGTATTATATGTACATTGAATTGTGGGAATGAATCAGTATATTACATTATACCTCATGTAGATATATTGCTAATGATATTGTTATTAAATGTACATTGATCTGTGGGAATGAATCAGTATATAGCATTATATCGAATGTAGATATAGTACTAACGATATTGTTATTAAATCTACATTACATATCTAATGTAGGTATAGTACTAATGATATTGTTATTAAATGTGCATTGATCTGTGGGAACGAATCAGTATATTACATTATATCTAATGTAGATATATTACTAATGATATTGTTATTAAATGTACATTGATCTGTGGGAATCAATCAGTATATTACATTTTATCGAATGTAGATATAGTACCAATGATATTGTTATTAAATGTACATTGATCTGTGGGAATGAAGCAGTATATTACATTATACCTCATGTAGATATTTTGCTAATGATATTGTTATTAAATGTACATTGATCTGTGGGAATGAATCAGTATATTACATTATACCTAATGTAGATATAGTAATAATGATATTGTTATTAAATGTACATTGATCTGTGGGAATGAATCAGTATATTACATTATATCGAATGTAGATATAGTGCTAATGATATTGTTATTAAATGAACATTGATCTGTGGGAATGAATCAGTATATTACATTATATCGAATGTAGATATAGTCCCAATGATATTGTTATTAAGTGTACATTGATCTGTGGGAATGAATCAGTATATTACATTATATCGAATGTACATATAGTACTAATGATATTGGTATTATATGTACATTGATCTGTGGGAATGAATCAGAATATTACATTATTTCGAATGTAGATATAGTACCAATGATATTGTTATTAAATGTACATTGATCTGTGGGAATGAATCAGTATATTACATTATATCGAATGTAGATATAGTACAAGTGATGGTGTTATTAAATGTACATTGATGTGTGGGTAGTAATCAGTATATTACATTATATCTAATGTAGATATGATAATAATAATATTGTTATTAATTGTATATTACATATCTGATGTAGATATAGTACTAATGATATTAACATTAAATGTACATTGATCTGTGGGAATGAATCAGTATATTACATTATACCTCATGTAGATATAGTGCTAATGATATTGTTATTAAATGAACATTGATCTGTGGGAATGAATCAGTATATTACATTATATCGAATGTAGATATAGTCCCAATGATATTGTTATTAACTGTACATTGATCTGTGGTAATGAATCAGTATATTACATTATATCGAATGTACATATAGTACTAATGATATTGGTATTATATGTACATTGTTCTGTTGGAATGAATCTGTACATGACATTATATCTATTGTAGATATAGTAATAATGGTATTGTTATTAAATGTACATTGATCTGTGGGAATGAATCAGTATAATACATTATATAGAATGTAGATATAGTACTAATGATATTGTTATTCAATCTACATTACATATCTAATGTAGGTATAGTACTAATGATATTGGTATTATATGTACATTGATCTGTGGGAATGAATCAGTATATTACATTATATCGAATGTACATATAGTACTAATGATATTGGTATTATATGTACACTGATCTGTTGGAACGAACCTGTACATAACATTATATCTATTGTGGATATAGTAATAATGATATTATTATTAAATGTACATTGATCTGTGGGAATGAATCAGTATAATACATTATATCGAATGTAGATATAGTACTAATGATATTGTTATTAAATCTACATTACATATCTAATGTAGGTATAGTACTAATGATATTGTTATTAAATGTACATTGATCTGTGGGAATGAATCAGTATAATACATTATATCGAATGTAGATATAGTGCTAATGATATTGTTATTAAATCTACATTACATATCTAATGTAGGTATAGTACTAATGATATTGGTATTATATGTACATTGATCTGTGGGAATGAATCCGTGTATTACATTATATCGAATGTAGATATAGTCCCAATGATATTGTTATTAAATGAACATTGATCTGTGGAAATGGATCAGTACATTACGTTATATCGAATGTAGATATAGTCCCAATGATATTGTTATTAAGTGTACATTGATCTGTGGGAATGAATCAGTATATTACATTATATCGAAGGTACATATAGTACTAATGATATTGGTATTAAATGTACATTGCCCTGTGGGAAGGAATCCGCATATCACATTATACCTAATGTAGATATGGTAATAACGATATTGTTTTTAAATGTACATTGATCTGTGTGAATGAAGAAGTATATTACATTATATCTCAGGCAGATATTTTGCTAATGATATTGTTATTAAATGAACATTGATCTGTGGGAATGAATCAGTATATTACATTATACCTAATGTAGATATAGTAATAATGATATTGTTATTAAATGTACATTGATCTGTGGGAATGAATCAGTATATTACATTATATCGAATGTAGATATAGTGCTAATGATGTTGTTACTAAATGTGCATTGATCTGTGGGTAGTCGTCAGTATATTACATTATAACTAATGTAGATATGATAATAATAATATTGTTATTAATTGTGTATTACATATCTAACGTAGATATAGTACTAATGATATTAACATTAAATGTACATTGATCTGTGGGAATGAATCAGTATATTACATTATACCTCATGTAGATATAGTGCTAATGATATTGTTATTAAATGAACATTGATCTGTGGGAATGAATCAGTATATTACATTATATCGAATGTAGATATAGGACTAATGATATTGTTATTAAATCTACATTACATATCTAATGTAGGTATAGTACTAATGATATTGGTATTATATGTACATTGATCTGTGGGAACGAATCAGTATATTACATTATATCGAATGTACATATAGTACTAATGATATTGGTATTATATGTACACTGATCTGTTGGAACGAATCTGTACATGACATTATATCTATTGCGGATATAGTACTAATGATATTGTTATTAAATGTACATTGATCTGTGGGAATGAATCAGAATATTACATTATATCGAATGTAGATATAGTACCAATGATATTGTTATTAAATGTACATTGATCTGTGGGAATGAATCAGTATATTACATTATATCGAATGTAGATATAGTCCCAATGATATTGTTATTAAGTGTACATTGATCTGTGGAAATGAATCAGTATATTACATTATATCGAATGTACATATAGTACTAATGATATTGGTATTATATGTACATTGTTCTGTTGGAATGAATCTGTACATGACATTATATCTATTGTAGATATAGTAATAATGGTATTGTTATTAAATGTACATTGATCTGTGGGAATGAATCAGTATAATACATTATATCGAATGTAGATATAGTACTAATGATATTCTTATTCAATCTACATTACATATCTAATGTAGGTATAGTACTAATGATATTGGTATTATATGTACATTGATCTGTGGGAACGAATCAGTATATTACATTATATCGAATGTACATATAGTACTAATGATATTGTTATTAAATCTATGTTACATATCTAATGTAGGTATAGTACTAATGATATTGTTATTAAATGTGCATTGATCTGTGGGAACGAATCAGTATATTACATTATATCGAATGTAGATATAGTACTAATGATATTGTTATTTAATGTACATCGATCTGTGGGAATGAATCAGTCTATTACATTATATCTAATGTAGTTATGGTAATAATAATATTGTTATTAATTGTACATTACATATCTAATGTAGATGTAGTACTAATGATATTGGTGTTATATGTACATTGATCTGTTGGAATGAATCTGTACATGACATTATATCTATTGTAGATATAGTAATAATGATATTGTTATTAAATGTACATTGATCTGTGGGAATGAATCAGTATATTACATTATATCGAATGTAGATATAGTGCTAATGATGTTGTTATTAAATGTACATTGATCTGTGTGTAGAAACCAGTGTATTACATTATATCTAATGTAGATATGATAATAATAATATTGTTATTAATTGTATATTACATATCTAATGTAGATATAGTACTACTGATATTGGCATTAAATGTACATTGATCTGTGGGAATGAATCAGTCTATTACATTATATCGAATGTAGATATAGTACCAATGATATTGTTATTAAATGTACATTGATCTGTGGGAATGAACCAGTATATTAAATTATATCGAATGTAGATATAGTACTAATGATATTGTTATTAAATCTACATTACATATCTAATGTAGGTATGCTACTAATGATATTGTTATTAAATGTACATTGATCTGTGGGAATGAGTCAGTCTATTACATTATATCTAATGTAGATATGGTAATAATAATATTGTGATTAACTGTACATTACATATCTAATGTAGATATAGTACTAATGATATTGGCATTAAATATACTTTGATCTGTGGGAATGAATCAGTATATTACATTATATCGAATGTAGATATAGTACTAATGATATTGGTACTATATGTACATTGATCTGTGGGAACGAATCAGTATATTACATTATATCGAATGTACATATAGTAATAATGATATTGGTATTATATGTACATTGATCTGTTGGAATGAATCTGTACATGACATTATATCTATTGTAGATAGAGTAATAATGATATTGTTATTAAATGTACATTGATCTGTAGGAATGAATCAGAATATTACATTATATCGAATGTAGATATAGTACCAATGATATTGTTATTAAATGTACATTGATCTGTGGGTAGTAACCAGTATATTACATTATATCTAATGTAGATATGATAATAATAATATTGTTATTAATTGTATATTACATATCTGATGTAGATATAGTACTAATGATATTAACATTAAATGTACATTGATCTGTGGGAATGAATCAGTATATTACATTATACCTCATGTAGATATAGTGCTAATGATATTGTTATTAAATGAACATTGATCTGTGGGAATGAATCAGTATATTACATTATATCGAATGTAGATATAGTCCCAATGATATTGTTATTAAGTGTACATTGATCTGTGGAAATGAATCAGTATATTACATTATATCGAATGTACATATAGTACTAATGATATTGGTATTATATCTACATTGTTCTGTTGGAATGAATCTGTACATGACATTATATCTATTGTAGATATAGTAATAATGGTATTGTTATTAAATGTACATTGATCTGTGGGAATGAATCAGTATAATACATTATATCGAATGTAGATATAGTACTAATGATATTCTTATTCAATCTACATTACATATCTAATGTAGGTATAGTACTAATGATATTGGTATTATATGTACATTGATCTGTGGGAATGAATCAGTGTATTACATTATATCGAATGTAGATATAGTGCTAGTGATGTTGTTATTAAATGTACATTGATCTGTGTGTAGTAACCAGTATATTGCATTATATCTAATGTAGATATGATAATAATAATATTGTTATTAATTGTATATTACATATCTAATGTAGATATAGTACTAATGATATTGGCATTAAATATACATTGATCTGTGGGAATGAATCAGTATATTACATTATACCTTATGTAGATATAGTGCTAATGATATTGTTATTAAATGTACATTGATCTGTGGGAATGAAACAGTATATTACATTATAACGAATGTAGATATAGTGCTAATGATGTTGTTATTAAATGTACATTGATCTGTGTGTAGTAACCAGTTTATTACATAATATCTAATGTAGATATGATAATAATAATATTGTTATTAATTGTATATTACATATCTAATGTAGATATAGTACTAATGATATTGGCATTAAATATACTTTGATCTGTGGGAATGAATCAGTATATTACATTATATCGAATGAACATATAGTACGAATGATATTGTTATTAAATCTACATTACATATCTAATGTAGGTATAGTACTAATGATATTGGTATTATATGTACATTGAATTGTGGGAATGAATCAGTATATTACATTATACCTCATGTAGATATATTGCTAATGATATTGTTATTAAATGTACATTGATCTGTGGGAATGAATCAGTATATAGCATTATATCGAATGTAGATATAGTACTAACGATATTGTTATTAAATCTACATTACATATCTAATGTAGGTATAGTACTAATGATATTGTTATTAAATGTGCATTGATCTGTGGGAACGAATCAGTATATTACATTATATCTAATGTAGATATATTACTAATGATATTGTTATTAAATGTACATTGATCTGTGGGAATCAATCAGTATATTACATTTTATCGAATGTAGATATAGTACCAATGATATTGTTATTAAATGTACATTGATCTGTGGGAATGAATCAGTATATTACATTATATCGAATGTAGATATAGTACAAGTGATGGTGTTATTAAATGTACATTGATCTGTGGGTAGTAATCAGTATATTACATTATATCTAATGTAGATATGATAATAATAATATTGTTATTAATTGTATATTACATATCTAATGTAGATATAGTACTAATGATATTAACATTAAATGTACATTGATCTGTGGGAATGAATCAGTATATTACATTATACCTCATGTAGATATAGTGCTAATGATATTGTTATTAAATGAACATTGATCTGTGGGAATGAATCAGTATATTACATTATATCGAATGTAGATATAGTCCAAATGATATTGTTATTAAGTGTACATTGATCTGTGGGAATGAATCAGTATATTACATTATATCGAATGTACATATAGTACTAATGATATTGGTATTATATGTACATTGATCTGTTGGAATGAATCTGTACATGACATTATATCTATTGCAGATATAGTAATAATGATATTGTTATTAAATGTACATTGATCTGTGGGAATGAATCAGTCTATTACATTATATCGAATGTAGATATAGTGCTAATGATGTTGTTATTAAATGTACATTGATCTGTGGGAATGAATCAGTATATTACATTATATCGAATGTAGATATAGTACTAATGATATTGTTATTAAATCTACATTACATATCTAATGTAGGTATGGTACTAATGATATTGTTATTAAATGTACATTGATCTGTGAGAATGAATCAGTCTATTACATTATATCTAATGTAGATATGGTAATAATAATATTGTTATTAACTGTACATTACATATCTAATGTAGATATAGTACTAATGATATTGGTATTATATGTACATTGATCTGTGGGAACGAATCAGTATATTACATTATATCGAATGTACATATAGTACTAATGATATTGGTATTATATGTACATTGATCTGTTGGAATGAATCTGTACATGACATTATATCTATTGCAGATATAGTAATAATGATATTGTTATTAAATGTACATTGATCTGTGGGAATGAATCAGTCTATTACATTATATCGAATGTAGATATAGTGCTAATGATGTTGTTATTAAATATACATTGATCTGTGGGTAATAATCAGTATATCACATTATATCTAATGTAGGTATGATAATAATAATATTGTTATTAATTGTATATTACATATCTAATGTAGATATGGTACTAATGATATTAACATTAAATGTACATTGATCTGTGTGAATGAATCAGTATATTACATTATACCTCATGTAGATATAGTGCTAATGATATTGTTATTAAATGTACATTGATCTGTGGGAATGAATCAGTATATTACATTATATCGAATGTAGATATAGTGCTAATGATGTTGTTATTAAATGTACATTGATCTGTGTGTAGTAACCAGTATATTACATTATATCGAATGTAGATATAGTACTAATGATATTGGTATTAAATGTACATTGATCTGTGGGAAGGAATCCGTATATCACATTATACCTAATGTAGATATGGTAATAACGATATTGTTTTTAAATGTACATTGATCTGTGTGAATGAAGCAGTATATTACATTATAAATCAGGCAGATATTTTGCTAATGATATTGTTATTAAATGTACATTGATCTGTGGGAATGAATCAGTATATTACATTATACCTAATGTAGATACAGTAATAACGATATTGTTATTAAATGTACATTGATCTGTGGGAATGAATCAGTACATTACATTATATCGAATGTAGATATAGTGCTAATGATGTTGTTACTAAATGTACATTGACCTGTGGGTAGTAGTCAGTATATTACGTTATAACTAATGTAGATATGATAATAATAATATTGTTATTAATTGTGTATTACATATCTAACGTAGATGTAGTACTAATGATATTAACATTAAATGTACATTGATCTGTGGGAATGAATCAGTATATTACATTATACCTCATGTAGATATAGTGCTAATGATATTGTTATTAAATGAACATTGATCTGTGGGAATGAATCAGTATATTACATTATATCGAATGTACATATAGTACTAATGATGTTGGTATTATATGTACATTGTTCTGTTGGAATGAATCTGTACATGACATTATATCTATTGTAGATATAGTAATAATGGTATTGTTATTAAATGTACATTGATCTGTGGGAATGAATCAGTATAATACATTATATCGAATGTAGATATAGTACTAATGATATTGTTATTAAATCTACATTACATATCTAATGTAGGTATAGTACTAATGATATTGGTATTATATGTACATTGATCTGTGGGAATGAATCAGTATATTACATTATATCGAATGTACATATAGTACTAATGATGTTGGTATTATATGTACATTGATCTGTGGGAATGAATCAGTGTATTACATTATATCGAATGTAGATATAGTGCTAATGATGTTGTTATTAAATGTACATTGATCTGTGTGTAGTAACCAGTATATTGCATTATATCTAATGTAGATATGATAATAATAATATTGTTATTAATTGTATATTACATATCTAATGTAGATATAGTACTAATGATATTGGCATTAAATATACTTTGATCTGTGGGAATGAATCAGTATATTACATTATATCGAATGTAGATGTAGTACGAATGATATTGTTATTAAATCTACATTACATATCTAATGTAGGTATAGTACTAATGATATTGGTATTATATGTACATTGATCTGTGGGAATGAATCAGTATATTACATTATACCTCATGTAGATATGTTGCTAATGATATTGTTATTAAATGTACATTGATCTGTGGGAATGAATCAGTATATAACATTATATCGAATGTAGATATAGTTCTAACGATATTGTTATTAAATCTACATTACATATCTAATGTAGGTATAGTACTAATGATATTGTTATTAAATGTGCATTGATCTGTGGGAACGAATCAGTATATTACATTATATCTAATGTAGATATATTACTAATGATATTGTTATTAAATGTACATTGATCTGTGGGAATCAATCAGTATATTACATTTTATCGAATGTAGATATAGTACCAATGATATTGTTATTAAATGTACATTGATCTGTGGGAATGAATCAGTATATTACATTATATCGAATGTAGATATAGTACAAGTGATGGTGTTATTAAATGTACATTGATCTGTGGGTAGTAATCAGTATATTACATTATATCTAATGTAGATATGATAATAATAATATTGTTATTAATTGTATATTACATATCTAATGTAGATATAGTACTAATGATATTAACATTAAATGTACATTGATCTGTGGGAATGAATCAGTATATTACATTATACCTCATGTAGATATAGTGCTAATGATATTGTTATTAAATGAACATTGATCTGTGGGAATGATTCAGTATATTACATTATATCGAATGTAGATATAGTCCCAATGATATTGTTATTAAGTGTACATTGATCTGTGGGAATGAATCAGTATATTACATTATATCGAAGGTACATATAGTACTAATGATATTGGTATTAAATGTACATTGATCTGTGGGAAGGAATCCGCATATCACATTATACCTAATGTAGATATGGTAATAACGATATTGTTTTTAAATGTACATTGATCTGTGTGAATGAAGCAGTATATTACATTATATCTCAGGCAGATATTTTGCTAATGATATTGTTATTAAATGAACATTGATCTGTGGGAATGAATCAGTATATTACATTATACCTAATGTAGATATAGTAATAATGATATTGTTATTAAATGTACATTGATCTGTGGGAATGAATCAGTATATTACATTATATCGAATGTAGATATAGTGCTAATGATGTTGTTATTAAATGTACATTGATCTGTGGGTAATAATCAGTATATCACATTATATCTAATGTAGATATGATAATAATAATATTGTTATTAATTGTATATTACATATCTAATGTAGATATAGTACTAATGATATTAACATTAAATGTACATTGATCTGTGTGGATGAATCAGTATATTACATTATACCTCATGTAGATATAGTACTAATGATATTGTTATTAAATGTACATTGATCTGTGGGAATGAATCAGCATATTACATTATATCGAATGTAGATATAGTGCTAATGATGTTGTTATTAAATGTACATTGATCTGTGGGTAGTAATCAGTATATTACATTATATCTAATGTAGATATGATAATAATAATATTGTTATTAATTGTATATTACACATCTAATGTAGATATGATAATAATAATATTGACATTAATTGTATATTACATATCTAATGTAGATATAGTACTAATGATATTAACATTAAATGTACATTGATCTGTGGGAATGAATCAGTATATTACATTATATCGAATGTAGATATAGTGCTAATGATGTTGTTATTAAATGTACATTGATCTGTGTGTAGTAACCAGTATATTGCATTATATCTAATGTAGATATGATAATAATAATATTGTTATTAATTGTATATTACATATCTAATGTAGATATAGTACTAATGATATTAACATTAAATGTACATTGATCTGTGGGAATGAATCAGTATATTACATTATATCGAATGTAGATATAGTGCTAATGATGTTGTTATTAAATGTACATTGATCTGTGTGTAGTAACCAGTATATTGCATTATATCTAATGTAGATATGATAATAATAATATTGTTATTAATTGTATATTACATATCTAATGTAGATATAGTACTAATGATATTAACATTAAATGTACATTGATCTGTGTGGATGAATCAGTATATTACATTATACCTCATGTAGATATAGTGCTAATGATATTGTTATTAAATGTACATTGCTCTGTGGCAATGAATCAGTATATTACATTATATCGAATGTAGATATAGTGCTAATGATGTTGTTATTAAATGTACATTGATCTGTGGGTAGTAATCCGTATATTACATTATATCTAATGTAGATATGATAATAATAATATTGTTATTAATTGTATATTACATATCTAATGTAGATATAGTACTAATGATATTAACATTAAATGTACATTGATCTGTGGGAATGAATCAGTATATTACATTATATCGAATGTAGATATAGTGCTAATGATGTTGTTATTAAATGTACATTGATCTGTGTGTAGTAACCAGTATATTGCATTATATCTAATGTAGATATGATAATAATAATATTGTTATTAATTGTATATTACATATCTAATGTAGATATAGTACTAATGATATTAACATTAAATGTACATTGATCTGTGGGAATGAATCAGTATATTACATTATATCGAATGTAGATATAGTGCTAATGATGTTGTTATTAAATGTACATTGATCTGTGTGTAGTAACCAGTATATTGCATTATATCTAATGTAGATATGATAATAATAATATTGTTATTAATTGTATATTACATATCTAATGTAGATATAGTACTAATGATATTAACATTAAATGTACATTGATCTGTGTGGATGAATCAGTATATTACATTATACCTCATGTAGATATAGTGCTAATGATATTGTTATTAAATGTACATTGATCTGTGGCAATGAATCAGTATATTACATTATATCGAATGTAGATATAGTGCTAATGATGTTGTTATTAAATGTACATTGATCTGTGGGTAGTAATCCGTATATTACATTATATCTAATGTAGATATGATAATAATAATATTGTTATTAATTGTATATTACATATCTAATGTAGATATAGTACTAATGATATTAACATTAAATGTACATTGATCTGTGGGAATGAATCAGTATATTACATTATATCGAATGTAGATATAGTGCTAATGATGTTGTTATTAAATGTACATTGATCTGTGTGTAGTAACCAGTATATTGCATTATATCTAATGTAGATATGATAATAATAATATTGTTATTAATTGTATATTACATATCTAATGTAGATATAGTACTAATGATATTAACATTAAATGTACATTGATCTGTGGGAATGAATCAGTATATTACATTATATCGAATGTAGATATAGTGCTAATGATGTTGTTATTAAATGTACATTGATCTGTGTGTAGTAACCAGTATATTGCATTATATCTAATGTAGATATGATAATAATAATATTGTTATTAATTGTATATTACATATCTAATGTAGATATAGTACTAATGATATTAACATTAAATGTACATTGATCTGTGTGGATGAATCAGTATATTACATTATACCTCATGTAGATATAGTGCTAATGATATTGTTATTAAATGTACATTGATCTGTGGCAATGAATCAGTATATTACATTATATCGAATGTAGATATAGTGCTAATGATGTTGTTATTAAATGTACATTGATCTGTGGGTAGTAATCCGTATATTACATTATATCTAATGTAGATATGATAATAATAATATTGTTATTAATTGTATATTACATATCTAATGTAGATATAGTACTAATGATATTAACATTAAATGTACATTGATCTGTGGGAATGAATCAGTATATTACATTATATCGAATGTAGATATAGTGCTAATGATGTTGTTACTAAATGTACATTGATCTGTGGGAATGAATCAGTATATTACATTATACCTCATGTAGATATAGTGCTAATGTTATTGTTATTAAATGAACATTGATCTATGGGAATGAATCAGTATATTACATTATATCGAATGTAGATATAGTCCCAATGATATTGTTATTAAGGGTACATTGATCTGTGGGAATGAATCAGTATATTACATTATATCGAATGTACATATAGTACTAATGATATTGGTATTATATGTACATTGTTCTGTTGGAATGAATCTGTACATGACATTATATCTATTGTAGATATAGTAATAATGGTATTGTTATTAAATGTACATTGATCTGTGGGAATGAATCAGTATAATACATTATATCGAATGTAGATATAGTACTAATGATATTGTTATTCAATCTACATTACACATCTAATGTAGGTATAGTACTAATGATATTGGTATTATATGTACATTGATCTGTGGGAACGAATCAGTATATTACATTATATCGAATGTACATACAGTACTAATGATATTGGTATTATATGTACACTGATCTGTTGGAATGAATCTGTACATGACATTATATCTATTGTAGATATAGTAATAATGATGTTGTTATTAAATGTACATTGATCTGTGGGAATGAATCAGTATAATACATTATATCGAATGTAGATATAGTGCTAATGATATTGTTATTAAATCTACATTACATATCTAATGTAGGTATAGTACTAATGATATTGTTATTATATGTACATTGATCTGTGGGAATGAATCCGTGTATTACATTATATCGAATGTAGATATAGTGCTAATGATGTTGTTATTAAATGTACATTGATCTGTGAGAATGAATCAGTCTATTACATTATATCTAATGTAGATATGGTAATAATAATATTGTTATTAACTGTACATTACATATCTAATGTAGATATAGTACTAATGATATTGGTATTATATGTACATTGATCTGTGGGAACGAATCAGTATATTACATTATATCGAATGTACATATAGTACTAATGATATTGGTATTATATGTACATTGATCTGTTGGAATGAATCTGTACATGACATTATATCTATTGCAGATATAGTAATAATGATATTGTTATTAAATGTACATTGATCTGTGGGAATGAATCAGTCTATTACATTATATCGAATGTAGATGTAGTGCTAATGATGTTGTTATTAAATATACATTGATCTGTGGGTAATAATCAGTATATCACATTATATCTAATGTAGGTATGATAATAATAATATTGTTATTAATTGTATATTACATATCTAATGTAGATATGGTACTAATGATATTAACATTAAATGTACATTGATCTGTGTGAATGAATCAGTATATTACATTATACCTCATGTAGATATAGTGCTAATGATATTGTTATTAAATGTACATTGATCTGTGGGAATGAATCAGTATATTACATTATATCGAATGTAGATATAGTGCTAATGATGTTGTTATTAAATGTACATTGATCTGTGTGTAGTAACCAGTATATTACATTATATCGAATGTAGATATAGTACTAATGATATTGGTATTAAATGTACATTGATCTGTGGGAAGGAATCCGTATATCACATTGTACCTAATGTAGATATGGTAATAACGATATTGTTTTTAAATGTACATTGATCTGTGTGAATGAAGCAGTATATTACATTATAAATCAGGCAGATATTTTGCTAATGATATTGTTATTAAATGTACATTGATCTGTGGGAATGAATCAGTATATTACATTATACCTAATGTAGATACAGTAATAATGATATTGTTATTAAATGTACATTGATCTGTGGGAATGAATCAGTACATTACATTATATCGAATGTAGATATAGTGCTAATGATGTTGTTACTAAATGTACATTGATCTGTGGGTAGTAGTCAGTATATTACATTATAACTAATGTAGATATGATAATAATAATATTGTTATTAATTGTGTATTACATATCTAACGTAGATGTAGTACTAATGATATTGACATTAAATGTACTTTGATCTGTGGGAATGAATCAGTATATTACATTATATCTAATGTAGATATATTACTAATGATATTGTTATTGAATGTACATTGATCTGTAGGAATGAATCAGAATATTACATTATATCGAATGTAGATATAGTACCAATGATATTGTTATTAAATGTACATTGATCTGTGAGAATGAATCAGTATATTACATTATATCGAATGTAGATATAGTACAAGTGATGGTGTTATTAAATGTACATTGATCTGTGGGTAGTAATCAGTATATTACATTATATCTAATGTAGATATGATAATAATAATATTGTTATTAATTGTATATTACATATCTGATGTAGATATAGTACTAATGATATTAACATTAAATGTACATTGATCTGTGGGAATGAATCAGTATATTACATTATACCTCATGTAGATATAGTGCTAATGATATTGTTATTAAATGAACATTGATCTGTGGGAATGAATCAGTATATTACATTATATCGAATGTAGATATAGTCCCAATGATATTGTTATTAAGTGTACATTGATCTGTGGGAATGAATCAGTATATTACATTATATCGAATGTACATATAGTACTAATGATATTGGTATTATATGTACATTGTTCTGTTGGAATGAATCTGTACATAACATTATATCTATTGTAGATATAGTAATAATGATATTGTTATTAAATCTACATTACATATCTAATGTAGGTATAGTACTAATGATATTGGTATTATATGTACATAGATCTGTGGGAATGAATCCGTGTACTACATCATATCGAATGTAGATATAGTGCTAATGATGTTGTTATTAAATGTACATTGATCAGTGTGTAGTAACCAGTATATTACGTTATATCTAATGTAGATATGATAATAATAATATTGTTATTAATTGTATATTACATATCTAATGTAGATATAGTACTAATGATATTGGCATTAAATATACTTTGATCTGTGGGAATGAATCAGTATATTACATTATATCGAATGTAGATATAGTACTAATGATATTGTTATTAAATCTACATTACATATCTAATGTAGGTATAGTACTAATGATATTGGTATTATATGTACATTGAATTGTGGGAATGAATCAGTATATTACATTATACCTCATGTAGATATAGTGCTAATGATATTGTTATTAAATGAACATTGATCTGTGGGAATGAATCAGTATATTACATTATATCGAATGTAGATATAGTACTAATGATATTGGTATTAAATGTACATTGATCTGTGGGAAGGAATCCGTATATTACATTATACCTAATGTAGATATGGTAATAACGATATTGTTTTTAAATGTACATTGATCTGTGTGAATGAAGCAGTATATTACATTATATCTCAGGCAGATATTTTGCTAATGATATTGTTATTAAATGTACATTGATCTGTGGGAATGAATCAGTATATTACATTATATCGAATGTAGATATAGTCCCAATGGTATTGTTATTAAGTGTACATTGATCTGTGGGAATGAATCAGTATATTACATTATATCGAATGTACATATAGTACTAATGATGTTGGTATTATATGTACATTGTTCTGTTGGAATGAATCTGTACATGACATTATATCTATTGTAGATATAGTAATAATGGTATTGTTATTAAATGTACATTGATCTGTGGGAATGAATCAGTATAATACATTATATCGAATGTAGATATAGTACTAATGATATTGTTATTAAATCTACATTACATATCTAATGTAGGTATAGTACTAATGATATTGGTATTATATGTACATTGATCTGTGGGAATGAATCAGTATATTACATTATATCGAATGTACATATAGTACTAATGATGTTGGTATTATATGTACATTGTTCTGTTGGAATGAATCTGTACATGACATTATACCTATTGTAGATATAGTAATAATGGTATTGTTATTAAATGTACATTGATCTGTGGGAATGAATCAGTATAATACATTATATCGAATGTAGATATAGTACTAATGATATTGTTATTCAATCTACATTACATATCTAATGTAGGTATAGTACTAATGATATTGGTATTATATGTACATTGATCTGTGGGAACGAATCAGTATATTACATTATATCGAATGTACATACAGTACTAATGATATTGGTATTATATGTACACTGATCTGTTGGAATGAATCTGTACATGACATTATATCTATTGTAGATATAGTAATAATGATATTGTTATTAAATGTACATTGATCTGTGGGAATGAATCAGTATAATACATTATATCGAATGCAGATATAGTGCTAATGATATTGTTATTAAATCTACATTACATATCTAATGTAGGTATAGTACTAATGATATTGTTATTATATGTACATTGATCTGTGGGAATGAATCCGTGTATTACATTATATCGAATGTAGATATAGTGCTAATGATGTTGTTATTAAATGTACATTGATCAGTGTGTAATAACCAGTATATTACGTTATATCTAATGTAGATATGATAATAATAATATTGTTATTAATTGTATATTACATATCTAATGTAGATATAGTACTAATGATATTCGCATTAAATATACTTTGATCTGTGGGAATGAATCAGTATATTACATTATATCGAATGTAGATATAGTACTAATGATATTGTTATTAAATCTACATTACATATCTAATGTAGGTATTGTACTAATGATATTGGTATTATATGTACATTGATCTGTGGGAATGAATCAGTATATTACATTATATCGAATGTAGATATAGTGCTGATGATGTTGTTATTAAATGTACATTGATCTGTGGGTTGTAATCAGTATATTACATTATATCTAATGTAGATATGATAATAATAATATTGTTATTAATTGTGTATTACATATCTAACGTAGATATAGTACTAATGATATTGACATTAAATGTACTTTGATCTGTGGGAATGAATCAGTATATTACATTATATCTAATGTAGATATATTACTAATGATATTGTTATTAAATGTACATTGATCTGTGGGAATGAATCAGAATAATACATTATATCGAATGTAGATATAGTACCAATGATATTGTTATTAAATGTACATTGATCTGTGGGAATGAATCAGTATATTACATTATATCGAATGTAGATATAGTGCTAATGATGTTGTTACTAAATGTACATTGATCTGTGGGTAGTCGTCAGTATATTACATTATAACTAATGTAGATATGATAATAATAATATTGTTATTAATTGTGTATTACATATCTAACGTAGATATAGTACTAATGATATTAACATTAAATGTACATTGATCTGTGGGAATGAATCAGTATATTACATTATACCTCATGTAGATATAGTGCTAATGATATTGTTATTAAATGAACATTGATCTGTGGGAATGAATCAGTATATTACATTATATCGAATGTAGATATAGTCCCAATGGTATTGTTATTAAGTGTACATTGATCTGTGGGAATGAATCAGTATATTACATTATATCGAATGTACATATAGTACTAATGATATTGTTATTAAATGAACATTGATCTGTGGGAATGAATCAGTCTATTACATTATATCGAATGTAGATATAGTACCAACGATATTGTTATTAAATGTACATTGATCTGTGGGAATGAATCAGTATATTACATTATATCGAATGTAGATATAGTACTAATGATATTGTTATTAAATCTACATTACATATCTAATGTAGGTATGGTACTAATGATATTGTTATTAAATGTACATTGATCTGTGAGAATGAATCAGTCTATTACATTATATCTAATGTAGATATGGTAATAATAATATTGTTATTAACTGTACATTACATATCTAATGTAGATATAGTACTAATGATATTGGTATTATATGTACATTGATCTGTGGGAACGAATCAGTATATTACATTATATCGAATGTACATATAGTACTAATGATATTGGTATTATATGTACATTGATCTGTTGGAATGAATCTGTACATGACATTATATCTATTGCAGATATAGTAATAATGATATTGTTATTAAATGTACATTGATCTGTGGGAATGAATCAGTCTATTACATTATATCGAATGTAGATATAGTGCTAATGATGTTGTTATTAAATATACATTGATCTGTGGGTAATAATCAGTATATCACATTATATCTAATGTAGGTATGATAATAATAATATTGTTATTAATTGTATATTACATATCTAATGTAGATATGGTACTAATGATATTAACATTAAATGTACATTGATCTGTGTGAATGAATCAGTATATTACATTATACCTCATGTAGATATAGTGCTAATGATATTGTTATTAAATGTACATTGATCTGTGGGAAGGAATCCGTATATCACATTATACCTAATGTAGATATGGTAATAACGATATTGTTTTTAAATGTACATTGATCTGTGTGAATGAAGCAGTATATTACATTATAAATCAGGCAGATATTTTGCTAATGATATTGTTATTAAATGTACATTGATCTGTGGGAATGAATCAGTATATTACATTATACCTAATGTAGATACAGTAATAACGATATTGTTATTAAATGTACATTGATCTGTGGGAATGAATCAGTACATTACATTATATCGAATGTAGATATAGTGCTAATGATGTTGTTACTAAATGTACATTGACCTGTGGGTAGTAGTCAGTATATTACGTTATAACTAATGTAGATATGATAATAATAATATTGTTATTAATTGTGTATTACATATCTAACGTAGATGTAGTACTAATGATATTAACATTAAATGTACATTGATCTGTGGGAATGAATCAGTATATTACATTATACCTCATGTAGATATAGTGCTAATGATATTGTTATTAAATGAACATTGATCTGTGGGAATGAATCAGTATATTACATTATATCGAATGTAGATATAGTCCCAATGATATTGTTATTAAGTGTACATTGATCTGTCGGAATGAATCAGTATATTACATTATATCGAATGTACATATAGTACTAAAGATATTGGTATTATATGTACATTGTTCTGTTGGAATGAATCTGTACATAATATTATATCTATTGTAGATATAGTAATAATGGTATTGTTATTGAATGTACATTGATCTGTGGGAATGAATCAGTATAATACATTATATCGAATGTAGATATAGTACTAATGATATTGTTATTCAATCTACATTACATATCTAATGTAGGTATAGTACTAATGATATTGGTATTATATGTACATTGATCTGTGGGAACGAATCAGTATATTACATTATATCGAATGTACATATAGTACTAATGATATTGGTATTATATGTACACTGATCTGTTGGAATGAATCTGTACATGACATTATATCTATTGTAGATATAGTAATAATGATATTGTTATTAAATGTACATTGATCTGTGGGAATGAATCAGTATAATACATTATATCGAATGTAGATATAGTACTAATGATATTGTTATTCAATCTACATTACATATCTAATGTAGGTATAGTACTAATGATATTGGTATTATATGTACATTGATCTGTGGGAATGAATCAGTGTATTACATCATATCGAATGTAGATATAGTGCTAATGATGTTGTTATTAAATGTACATTGATCTGTGTGTAGTAACCAGTATATTGCATTATATCTAATGTAGATATGATAATAATAATATTGTTATTAATTGTATATTACATATCTAATGTAGATATAGTACTAATGATATTAACATTAAATGTACATTGATCTGTGGGAATGAATCAGTATATTACATTATATCGAATGTAGATATAGTGCTAATGATGTTGTTATTAAATGTACATTGATCTGTGTGTAGTAACCAGTATATTGCATTATATCTAATGTAGATATGATAATAATAATATTGTTATTAATTGTATATTACATATCTAATGTAGATATAGTACTAATGATATTAACATTAAATGTACATTGATCTGTGTGGATGAATCAGTATATTACATTATACCTCATGTAGATATAGTGCTAATGATATTGTTATTAAATGTACATTGATCTGTGGCAATGAATCAGTATATTACATTATATCGAATGTAGATATAGTGCTAATGATGTTGTTATTAAATGTACATTGATCTGTGGGTAGTAATCCGTATATTACATTATATCTAATGTAGATATGATAATAATAATATTGTTATTAATTGTATATTACATATCTAATGTAGATATAGTACTAATGATATTAACATTAAATGTACATTGATCTGTGGGAATGAATCAGTATATTACATTATATCGAATGTAGATATAGTGCTAATGATGTTGTTATTAAATGTACATTGATCTGTGTGTAGTAACCAGTATATTGCATTATATCTAATGTAGATATGATAATAATAATATTGTTATTAATTGTATATTACATATCTAATGTAGATATAGTACTAATGATATTAACATTAAATGTACATTGATCTGTGGGAATGAATCAGTATATTACATTATATCGAATGTAGATATAGTGCTAATGATGTTGTTATTAAATGTACATTGATCTGTGTGTAGTAACCAGTATATTGCATTATATCTAATGTAGATATGATAATAATAATATTGTTATTAATTGTATATTACATATCTAATGTAGATATAGTACTAATGATATTAACATTAAATGTACATTGATCTGTGTGGATGAATCAGTATATTACATTATACCTCATGTAGATATAGTGCTAATGATATTGTTATTAAATGTACATTGATCTGTGGCAATGAATCAGTATATTACATTATATCGAATGTAGATATAGTGCTAATGATGTTGTTATTAAATGTACATTGATCTGTGGGTAGTAATCCGTATATTACATTATATCTAATGTAGATATGATAATAATAATATTGTTATTAATTGTATATTACATATCTGATGTAGATATAGTACTAATGATATTAACATTAAATGTACATTGATCTGTGGGAATGAATCAGTATATTACATTATACCTCATGTAGATATAGTGCTAATGATATTGTTATTAAATGAACATTGATCTGTGGGAATGAATCAGTATATTACATTATATCGAATGTAGATATAGTCCCAATGATATTGTTATTAAGTGTACATTGATCTGTCGGAATGAATCAGTATATTACATTATATCGAATGTACATATAGTACTAAAGATATTGGTATTATATGTACATTGTTCTGTTGGAATGAATCTGTACATAATATTATATCTATTGTAGATATAGTAATAATGGTATTGTTATTGAATGTACATTGATCTGTGGGAATGAATCAGTATAATACATTATATCGAATGTAGATATAGTACTAATGATATTGTTATTCAATCTACATTACATATCTAATGTAGGTATAGTACTAATGATATTGGTATTATATGTACATTGATCTGTGGGAACGAATCAGTATATTACATTATATCGAATGTACATATAGTACTAATGATATTGGTATTATATGTACACTGATCTGTTGGAATGAATCTGTACATGACATTATATCTATTGTAGATATAGTAATAATGATATTGTTATTAAATGTACATTGATCTGTGGGAATGAATCAGTATAATACATTATATCGAATGTAGATATAGTACTAATGATATTGTTATTCAATCTACATTACATATCTAATGTAGGTATAGTACTAATGATATTGGTATTATATGTACATTGATCTGTGGGAATGAATCAGTGTATTACATTATATCGAATGTAGATATAGTGCTAATGATGTTGTTATTAAATGTACATTGATCTGTGTGTAGTAACCAGTATATTGCATTATATCTAATGTAGATATGATAATAATAATATTGTTATTAATTGTATATTACATATCTAATGTAGATATAGTACTAATGATATTAACATTAAATGTACATTGATCTGTGGGAATGAATCAGTATATTACATTATATCGAATGTAGATATAGTGCTAATGATGTTGTTATTAAATGTACATTGATCTGTGTGTAGTAACCAGTATATTGCATTATATCTAATGTAGATATGATAATAATAATATTGTTATTAATTGTATATTACATATCTAATGTAGATATAGTACTAATGATATTAACATTAAATGTACATTGATCTGTGTGGATGAATCAGTATATTACATTATACCTCATGTAGATATAGTGCTAATGATATTGTTATTAAATGTACATTGATCTGTGGCAATGAATCAGTATATTACATTATATCGAATGTAGATATAGTGCTAATGATGTTGTTATTAAATGTACATTGATCTGTGGGTAGTAATCCGTATATTACATTATATCTAATGTAGATATGATAATAATAATATTGTTATTAATTGTATATTACATATCTAATGTAGATATAGTACTAATGATATTAACATTAAATGTACATTGATCTGTGGGAATGAATCAGTATATTACATTATATCGAATGTAGATATAGTGCTAATGATGTTGTTATTAAATGTACATTGATCTGTGTGTAGTAACCAGTATATTGCATTATATCTAATGTAGATATGATAATAATAATATTGTTATTAATTGTATATTACATATCTAATGTAGATATAGTACTAATGATATTAACATTAAATGTACATTGATCTGTGGGAATGAATCAGTATATTACATTATATCGAATGTAGATATAGTGCTAATGATGTTGTTATTAAATGTACATTGATCTGTGTGTAGTAACCAGTATATTGCATTATATCTAATGTAGATATGATAATAATAATATTGTTATTAATTGTATATTACATATCTAATGTAGATATAGTACTAATGATATTAACATTAAATGTACATTGATCTGTGTGGATGAATCAGTATATTACATTATACCTCATGTAGATATAGTGCTAATGATATTGTTATTAAATGTACATTGATCTGTGGCAATGAATCAGTATATTACATTATATCGAATGTAGATATAGTGCTAATGATGTTGTTATTAAATGTACATTGATCTGTGGGTAGTAATCCGTATATTACATTATATCTAATGTAGATATGATAATAATAATATTGTTATTAATTGTATATTACATATCTAATGTAGATATAGTACTAATGATATTAACATTAAATGTACATTGATCTGTGGGAATGAATCAGTATATTACATTATATCGAATGTAGATATAGTGCTAATGATGTTGTTACTAAATGTACATTGATCTGTGGGTAGTCGTCAGTATATTACATTATAACTAATGTAGATATGATAATAATAATATTGTTATTAATTGTGTATTACATATCTAACGTAGATATAGTACTAATGATATTAACATTAAATGTACATTGATCTGTGGGAATGAATCAGTATATTACATTATACCTCATGTAGATATAGTGCTAATGTTATTGTTATTAAATGAACATTGATCTATGGGAATGAATCAGTATATTACATTATATCGAATGTAGATATAGTCCCAATGATATTGTTATTAAGTGTACATTGATCTGTGGGAATGAATCAGTATATTACATTATATCGAATGTACATATAGTACTAATGATATTGGTATTATATGTACATTGTTCTGTTGGAATGAATCTGTACATGACATTATATCTATTGTAGATATAGTAATAATGGTATTGTTATTAAATGTACATTGATCTGTGGGAATGAATCAGTATAATACATTATATCGAATGTAGATATAGTACTAATGATATTGTTATTCAATCTACATTACACATCTAATGTAGGTATAGTACTAATGATATTGGTATTATATGTACATTGATCTGTGGGAACGAATCAGTATATTACATTATATCGAATGTACATACAGTACTAATGATATTGGTATTATATGTACACTGATCTGTTGGAATGAATCTGTACATGACATTATATCTATTGTAGATATAGTAATAATGATATTGTTATTAAATGTACATTGATCTGTGGGAATGAATCAGTATAATACATTATATCGAATGTAGATATAGTGCTAATGATATTGTTATTAAATCTACATTACATATCTAATGTAGGTATAGTACTAATGATATTGTTATTATATGTACATTGATCTGTGGGAATGAATCCGTGTATTACATTATATCGAATGTAGATATAGTGCTAATGATGTTGTTATTAAATGTACATTGATCAGTGTGTAATAACCAGTATATTACGTTATATCTAATGTAGATATGATAATAATAATATTGTTATTAATTGTATATTACATATCTAATGTAGATATAGTACCAATGATATTCGCATTAAATATACTTTGATCTGTGGGAATGAATCAGTATATTACATTATATCGAATGTAGATATAGTACTAATGATATTGTTATTAAATCTACATTACATATCTAATGTAGGTATTGTACTAATGATATTGGTATTATATGTACATTGATCTGTGGGAATGAATCAGTATATTACATTATACCTCATGTAGATATAGTGCTAATGATATTGTTATTAAATGTACATTGATCTGTGGGAATGAATCAGTATATTACATTATATCGAATGTACATATAGTACTAATGATATTGTTATTAAATGAACATTGTTCTGTGGGAATGAATCAGTCTATTACATTATATCGAATGTAGATATAGTACCAACGATATTGTTATTAAATGTACATTGATCTGTGGGAATGAATCAGTATATTACATTATATCGAATGTAGATATAGTACTAATGATATTGTTATTAAATCTACATTACATATCTAATGTAGGTATGGTACTAATGATATTGTTATTAAATGTACATTGATCTGTGAGAATGAATCAGTCTATTACATTATATCTAATGTAGATATGGTAATAATAATATTGTTATTAACTGTACATTACATATCTAATGTAGATATAGTACTAATGATATTGGTATTGTATGTACATTGATCTGTGGGAACGAATCAGTATATTACATTATATCGAATGTACATATAGTACTAATGATATTGGTATTATATGTACATTGATCTGTTGGAATGAATCTGTACATGACATTATATCTATTGCAGATATAGTAATAATGATATTGTTATTAAATGTACATTGATCTGTGGGAATGAATCAGTCTATTACATTATATCGAATGTAGATGTAGTGCTAATGATGTTGTTATTAAATATACATTGATCTGTGGGTAATAATCAGTATATCACATTATATCTAATGTAGGTATGATAATAATAATATTGTTATTAATTGTATATTACATATCTAATGTAGATATGGTACTAATGATATTAACATTAAATGTACATTGATCTGTGTGAATGAATCAGTATATTACATTATACCTCATGTAGATATAGTGCTAATGATATTGTTATTAAATGTACATTGATCTGTGGGAATGAATCAGTATATTACATTATATCGAATGTAGATATAGTGCTAATGATGTTGTTATTAAATGTACATTGATCTGTGTGTAGTAACCAGTATATTACATTATATCGAATGTAGATATAGTACTAATGATATTGGTATTAAATGTACATTGATCTGTGGGAAGGAATCCGTATATCACATTATACCTAATGTTGATATGGTAATAACGATATTGTTTTTAAATGTACATTGATCTGTGTGAATGAAGCAGTATATTACATTATAAATCAGGCAGATATTTTGCTAATGATATTGTTATTAAATGTACATTGATCTGTGGGAATGAATCAGTATATTACATTATACCTAATGTAGATACAGTAATAATGATATTGTTATTAAATGTACATTGATCTGTGGGAATGAATCAGTACATTACATTATATCGAATGTAGATATAGTGCTAATGATGTTGTTACTAAATGTACATTGATCTGTGGGTAGTAGTCAGTATATTACATTATAACTAATGTAGATATGATAATAATAATATTGTTATTAATTGTGTATTACATATCTAACGTAGATGTAGTACTAATGATATTAACATTAAATGTACATTGATCTGTGGGAATGAATCAGTATATTACATTATACCTCATGTAGATATAGTGCTAATGATATTGTTATTAAATGAACATTGATCTGTGGGAATGAATCAGTATATTACATTATATCGAATGTAGATATAGTCCCAATGATATTGTTATTAAGTGTACATTGATCTGTGGGAATGAATCAGTATATTACATTATATCGAATGTACATATAGTACTAATGATATTGGTATTATATGTACATTGTTCTGTTGGAGTGAATCTGTACATAACATTATATCTATTGTAGATATAGTAATAATGATATTGTTATTAAATCTACATTACATATCTAATGTAGGTATAGTACTAATGATATTGGTATTATATGTACATAGATCTGTGGGAATGAATCCGTGTACTACATCATATCGAATGTAGATATAGTGCTAATGATGTTGTTATTAAATGTACATTGATCAGTGTGTAGTAACCAGTATATTACGTTATATCTAATGTAGATATGATAATAATAATATTGTTATTAATTGTATATTACATATCTAATGTAGATATAGTACTAATGATATTGGCATTAAATATACTTTGATCTGTGGGAATGAATCAGTATATTACATTATATCGAATGTAGATATAGTACTAATGATATTGTTATTAAATCTACATTACATATCTAATGTAGGTATAGTACTAATGATATTGGTATTATATGTACATTGAATTGTGGGAATGAATCAGTATATTACATTATACCTCATGTAGATATAGTGCTAATGATATTGTTATTAAATGAACATTGATCTGTGGGAATGAATCAGTATATTACATTATATCGAATGTAGATATAGTACTAATGATATTGGTATTAAATGTACATTGATCTGTGGGAAGGAATCCGTATATTACATTATACCTAATGTAGATATGGTAATAACGATATTGTTTTTAAATGTACATTGATCTGTGTGAATGAAGCAGTATATTACATTATATCTCAGGCAGATATTTTGCTAATGATATTGTTATTAAATGTACATTGATCTGTGGGAATGAATCAGTATATTACATTATATCGAATGTAGATATAGTCCCAATGGTATTGTTATTAAGTGTACATTGATCTGTGGGAATGAATCAGTATATTACATTATATCGAATGTACATATAGTACTAATGATGTTGGTATTATATGTACATTGTTCTGTTGGAATGAATCTGTACATGACATTATATCTATTGTAGATATAGTAATAATGGTATTGTTATTAAATGTACATTGATCTGTGGGAATGAATCAGTATAATACATTATATCGAATGTAGATATAGTACTAATGATATTGTTATTAAATCTACATTATATATCTAATGTAGGTATAGTACTAATGATATTGGTATTATATGTACATTGATCTGTGGGAATGAATCAGTATATTACATTATATCGAATGTACATATAGTACTAATGATGTTGGTATTATATGTACATTGTTCTGTTGGAATGAATCTGTACATGACATTATATCTATTGTAGATATAGTAATAATGGTATTGTTATTAAATGTACATTGATCTGTGGGAATGAATCAGTATAATACATTATATCGAATGTAGATATAGTCCCAATGGTATTGTTATTAAGTGTACATTGATCTGTGGGAATGAATCAGTATATTACATTATATCGAATGTACATATAGTACTAATGATATTGTTATTAAATGAACATTGATCTGTGGGAATGAATCAGTCTATTACATTATATCGAATGTAGATATAGTACCAACGATATTGTTATTAAATGTACATTGATCTGTGGGAATGAATCAGTATATTACATTATATCGAATGTAGATATAGTACTAATGATATTGTTATTAAATCTACATTACATATCTAATGTAGGTATGGTACTAATGATATTGTTATTAAATGTACATTGATCTGTGAGAATGAATCAGTCTATTACATTATATCTAATGTAGATATGGTAATAATAATATTGTTATTAACTGTACATTACATATCTAATGTAGATATAGTACTAATGATATTGGTATTATATGTACATTGATCTGTGGGAACGAATCAGTATATTACATTATATCGAATGTACATATAGTACTAATGATATTGGTATTATATGTACATTGATCTGTTGGAATGAATCTGTACATGACATTATATCTATTGCAGATATAGTAATAATGATATTGTTATTAAATGTACATTGATCTGTGGGAATGAATCAGTCTATTACATTATATCGAATGTAGATATAGTGCTAATGATGTTGTTATTAAATATACATTGATCTGTGGGTAATAATCAGTATATCACATTATATCTAATGTAGGTATGATAATAATAATATTGTTATTAATTGTATATTACATATCTAATGTAGATATGGTACTAATGATATTAACATTAAATGTACATTGATCTGTGTGAATGAATCAGTATATTACATTATACCTCATGTAGATATAGTGCTAATGATATTGTTATTAAATGTACATTGATCTGTGGGAATGAATCAGTATATTACATTATATCGAATGTAGATACAGTGCTAATGATGTTGTTATTAAATGTACATTGATCTGTGTGTAGTAACCAGTATATTACATTATATCGAATGTAGATATAGTACTAATGATATTGGTATTAAATGTACATTGATCTGTGGGAAGGAATCCGTATATCACATTATACCTAATGTAGATATGGTAATAACGATATTGTTTTTAAATGTACATTGATCTGTGTGAATGAAGCAGTATATTACATTATAAATCAGGCAGATATTTTGCTAATGATATTGTTATTAAATGTACATTGATCTGTGGGAATGAATCAGTATATTACATTATACCTAATGTAGATACAGTAATAACGATATTGTTATTAAATGTACATTGATCTGTGGGAATGAATCAGTACATTACATTATATCAAATGTAGATATAGTGCTAATGATGTTGTTACTAAATGTACATTGACCTGTGGGTAGTAGTCAGTATATTACATTATAACTAATGTAGATATGATAATAATAATATTGTTATTAATTGTGTATTACATATCTAACGTAGATGTAGTACTAATGATATTGACATTAAATGTACTTTGATCTGTGGGAATGAATCAGTATATTACATTATATCTAATGTAGATATATTACTAATGATATTGTTATTGAATGTACATTGATCTGTAGGAATGAATCAGAATATTACATTATATCGAATGTAGATATAGTACCAATGATATTGTTATTAAATGTACATTGATCTGTGAGAATGAATCAGTATATTACATTATATCGAATGTAGATATAGTACAAGTGATGGTGTTATTAAATGTACATTGATCTGTGGGTAGTAATCAGTATATTACATTATATCTAATGTAGATATGATAATAATAATATTGTTATTAATTGTATATTACATATCTGATGTAGATATAGTACTAATGATATTAACATTAAATGTACATTGATCTGTGGGAATGAATCAGTATATTACATTATACCTCATGTAGATATAGTGCTAATGATATTGTTATTAAATGAACATTGATCTGTGGGAATGAATCAGTATATTACATTATATCGAATGTAGATATAGTCCCAATGATATTGTTATTAAGTGTACATTGATCTGTCGGAATGAATCAGTATATTACATTATATCGAATGTACATATAGTACTAAAGATATTGGTATTATATGTACATTGTTCTGTTGGAATGAATCTGTACATAACATTATATCTATTGTAGATATAGTAATAATGGTATTGTTATTGAATGTACATTGATCTGTGGGAATGAATCAGTATAATACATTATATCGAATGTAGATATAGTACTAATGATATTGTTATTCAATCTACATTACATATCTAATGTAGGTATAGTACTAATGATATTGGTATTATATGTACATTGATCTGTGGGAACGAATCAGTATATTACATTATATCGAATGTACATATAGTACTAATGATATTGGTATTATATGTACACTGATCTGTTGGAATGAATCTGTACATGACATTATATCTATTGTAGATATAGTAATAATGATATTGTTATTAAATGTACATTGATCTGTGGGAATGAATCAGTATAATACATTATATCGAATGCAGATATAGTGCTAATGATATTGTTATTAAATCTACATTACATATCTAATGTAGGTATAGTACTAATGATATTGTTATTATATGTACATTGATCTGTGGGAATGAATCCGTGTATTACATTATATCGAATGTAGATATAGTGCTAATGATGTTGTTATTAAATGTACATTGATCAGTGTGTAATAACCAGTATATAATGTTATATCTAATGTAGATATGATAATAATAATATTGTTATTAATTGTATATTACATATCTAATGTAGATATAGTACTAATGATATTCGCATTAAATATACTTTGATCTGTGGGAATGAATCAGTATATTACATTATATCGAATGTAGATATAGTGCTGATGATGTTGTTATTAAATGTACATTGATCTGTGGGTTGTAATCAGTATATTACATTATATCTAATGTAGATATGATAATAATAATATTGTTATTAATTGTGTATTACATATCTAACGTAGATATAGTACTAATGATATTGACATTAAATGTACTTTGATCTGTGGGAATGAATCAGTATATTACATTATATCTAATGTAGATATATTACTAATGATATTGTTATTAAATGTACATTGATCTGTGGGAATGAATCAGAATAATACATTATATCGAATGTAGATATAGTACCAATGATATTGTTATTAAATGTACATTGATCTGTGGGAATGAATCAGTATATTACATTATATCGAATGTAGATATAGTGCTAATGATGTTGTTACTAAATGTACATTGATCTGTGGGTAGTCGTCAGTATATTACATTATAACTAATGTAGATATGATAATAATAATATTGTTATTAATTGTGTATTACATATCTAACGTAGATATAGTACTAATGATATTAACATTAAATGTACATTGATCTGTGGGAATGAATCAGTATATTACATTATACCTCATGTAGATATAGTGCTAATGATATTGTTATTAAATGACCATTGATCTGTGGGAATGAATCAGTACATGACATTATATCTATTGTAGATATAGTAATAATGGTATTGTTATTAAATGTACATTGATCTGTGGGAATGAATCAGTATAATACATTATATCGAATGTAGATATAGTACTAATGATATTGTTATTAAATCTACATTACATATCTAATGTAGGTATAGTACTAATGATATTGGTATTATATGTACATTGATCTGTGGGAATGAATCAGTGTATTACATTATATCGAATGTAGATATAGTGCTAATGATGTTGTTATTAAATGTACATTGATCTGTGTGTAGTAACCAGTATATTGCATTATATCTAATGTAGATATGATAATAATAATATTGTTATTAATTGTATATTACATATCTAATGTAGATATAGTACTAATGATATTGGCATTAAATATACTTTGATCTGTGGGAATGAATCAGTATATTACATTATATCGAATGTAGATATAGTACGAATGATATTGTTATTAAATCTACATTACATATCTAATGTAGGTATAGTACTAATGATATTGGTATTATATGTACATTGATCTGTGGGAATGAATCAGTATATTACATTATACCTCATGTAGATATGTTGCTAATAATATTGTTATTAAATGTACATTGATCTGTGGGAATGAATCAGTATATAACATTATATCGAATGTAGATATAGTTCTAACGATATTGTTATTAAATCTACATTACATATCTAATGTAGGTATAGTACTAATGATATTGTTATTAAATGTGCATTGATCTGTGGAAACGAATCAGTATATTACATTATATCTAATGTAGATATATTACTAATGATATTGTTATTAAATGTACATTGATCTGTGGGAATCAATCAGTATATTACATTTTATCGAATGTCGATATAGTACCAATGATATTGTTATTAAATGTACATTGATCTGTGGGAATGAATCAGTATATTACATTATATCGAATGTAGATATACTACAAGTGATGGTGTTATTAAATGTACATTGATCTGTGGGTAGTAATCAGTATATTACATTATATCTAATGTAGATATGATAATAATAATATTGTTATTAATTGTATATTACATATCTAATGTAGATATAGTACTAATGATATTAACATTAAATGTACATTGATCTGTGGGAATGAATCAGTATATTACATTATACCTCATGTAGATATAGTGCTAATGATATTGTTATTAAATGAACATTGATCTGTGGGAATGATTCAGTATATTACATTATATCGAATGTAGATATAGTCCCAATGATATTGTTATTAAGTGTACATTGATCTGTGGGATTGAATCAGTATATTACATTATATCGAATGTAGATATAGTGCTAATGATGTTGTTATTAAGTGTACATTGATCTGTGGGTAGTAATCCGTATATTACATTATATCTAATGTAGATATGATAATAATAATATTGTTATTAATTGTATATTACATATCTAATGTAGATATAGTACTAATGATATTAACATTAAATGTACATTGATCTGTGGGAATGAATCAGTATATTACATTATATCGAATGTAGATATAGTGCTAATGATGTTGTTACTAAATGTACATTGATCTGTGGGTAGTCGTCAGTATATTACATTATAACTAATGTAGATATGATAATAATAATATTGTTATTAATTGTGTATTACATATCTAACGTAGATATAGTACTAATGATATTAACATTAAATGTACATTGATCTGTGGGAATGAATCAGTATATTACATTATACCTCATGTAGATATAGTGCTAATGATATTGTTATTAAATGTACATTGATCTGTGGGAATGAATCAGTATAATACATTATATCGAATGTAGATATAGTACTAATGATATTGTTATTCAATCTACATTACACATCTAATGTAGGTATAGTACTAATGATATTGGTATTATATGTACATTGATCTGTGGGAACGAATCAGTATATTACATTATATCGAATGTACATACAGTACTAATGATATTGGTATTATATGTACACTGATCTGTTGGAATGAATCTGTACATGACATTATATCTATTGTAGATATAGTAATAATGATATTGTTATTAAATGTACATTGATCTGTGGGAATGAATCAGTATAATACATTATATCGAATGTAGATATAGTACTAATGATATTGTTATTAAATCTACATTACATATCTAATGTAGGTATTGTACTAATGATATTGGTATTATATGTACATTGATCTGTGGGAATGAATCAGTATATTACATTATACCTCATGTAGATATAGTGCTAATGATATTGTTATTAAATGAACATTGATCTGTGGGAATGATTCAGTATATTACATTATATCGAATGTAGATATAGTCCCAATGATATTGTTATTAAGTGTACATTGATCTGTGGGAATGAATCAGTATATTACATTATATCGAAGGTACATATAGTACTAATGATATTGGTATTAAATGTACATTGATCTGTGGGAAGGAATCCGCATATCACATTATACCTAATGTAGATATGGTAATAACGATATTGTTTTTAAATGTACATTGATCTGTGTGAATGAAGCAGTATATTACATTATATCTCAGGCAGATATTTTGCTAATGATATTGTTATGAAATGAACATTGATCTGTGGGAATGAATCAGTATATTACATTATACCTAATGTAGATATAGTAATAATGATATTGTTATTAAATGTACATTGATCTGTGGGAATGAATCAGTATATTACATTATATCGAATGTAGATATAGTGCTAATGATGTTGTTATTAAATGTACATTGATCTGTGGGTAATAATCAGTATATCACATTATATCTAATGTAGGTATGATAATAATAATATTGTTATTAATTGTATATTACATATCTAATGTAGATATAGTACTAATGATATTAACATTAAATGTACATTGATCTGTGGGAATGAATCAGTATATTACATTATACCTTATGTAGATATAGTGCTAATGATATTGTTATTAAATGTACATTGATCTGTGGGAATGAAACAGTATATTACATTATATCGAATGTAGATATAGTGCTAATGATGTTGTTATTAAATGTACATTGATCTGTGTGTAGTAACCAGTATATTACATTATATCTAATGTAGATATGATAATAATAATATTGTTATTAATTGTATATTACATATCTAATGTAGATATAGTACTAATGATATTGGCATTAAATATACTTTGATCTGTGGGAATGAAGCAGTATATTACATTATATCGAATGTAGATATAGTACCAATGATATTGTTATTAAACGTACATTGATCTGTGGGAATGAATCAGTATCTTACATTATATCGAATGTAGATATAGTACTAATGATATTGTTAATTAATCTAAATTACATATCTAATGTATGTATAGTACTAATCATATTGGTATTATATGTACATTGATCTGTGGGAATGAATCAGTATATTACATTATACCTCATGTAGATATAGTGCTAATGATATTGTTATTAAATGAACATTGATCTGTGGGAATGAATCAGTATATTACATTATATCGAATGTAGATATAGTACTAATGATATTGTTATTAAATCTACATTACATACCTAATGTAGGTATAGTACTAATGACATTGGTATTATATGTACATTGATCTGTGGGAATGAATCAGTATATTACATTATATCGAATGTAGATATAGTACAAGTGATGGTGTTATTAAATGTACATTGATCTGTGGGTAGTAATCAGTATATTACATTATATCTAATGTAGATATGATAATAATAATATTGTTATTAATTGTATATTACATATCTGATGTAGATATAGTACTAATGATATTAACATTAGATGTACATTGATCTGTGGGAATGAATCAGTATATTACATTATACCTCATGTAGATATAGTGCTAATGATATTGTTATTGAATGTACATTGATCTGTGGGAATGAATCAGTATATTACATTATATCGAATGTAGATATAGTACTAATGATATTGTTATTAAATCTACATTACATACCTAATGTAGGTATAGTACTAATGACATTGGTATTATATGTACATTGTTCTGTTGGAATGAATCTGTACATAACATTATATCTATTGTAGATATAGTAATAATGGTATTGTTATTGAATGTACATTGATCTGTGGGAATGAATCAGTATAATACATTATATCGAATGTAGATATAGTACTAATGATATTGTTATTCAATCTACATTACATATCTAATGTAGGTATAGTACTAATGATATTGGTATTATATGTACATTGATCTGTGGGAACGAATCAGTATATTACATTATATCGAATGTACATATAGTACTAATGATATTGGTATTATATGTACACTGATCTGTTGGAATGAATCTGTACATGACATTATATCTATTGTAGATATAGTAATAATGATATTGTTATTAAATGTACATTGATCTGTGGGAATGAATCAGTATAATACATTATATCGAATGTAGATATAGTACTAATGATATTGTTATTAAATCTACATTACATATCTAATGTAGGTATAGTACTAATGATATTGGTATTATATGTACATAGATCTGTGGGAATGAATCCGTGTACTACATCATATCGAATGTAGATATAGTGCTAATGATGTTGTTATTAAATGTACATTGATCAGTGTGTAGTAACCAGTATATTACGTTATATCTAATGTAGATATGATAATAATAATATTGTTATTAATTGTATATTACATATCTAATGTAGATATAGTACTAATGATATTGGCATTAAATATACTTTGATCTGTGGGAATGAATCAGTATATTACATTATATCGAATGTAGATATAGTACTAATGATATTGTTATTAAATCTACATTACATATCTAATGTAGGTATAGTACTAATGATATTGGTATTATATGTACATTGAATTGTGGGAATGAATCAGTATATTACATTATACCTCATGTAGATATAGTGCTAATGATATTGTTATTAAATGAACATTGATCTGTGGGAATGAATCAGTATATTACATTATATCGAATGTAGATATAGTACTAATGATATTGGTATTAAATGTACATTGATCTGTGGGAAGGAATCCGTATATTACATTATACCTAATGTAGATATGGTAATAACGATATTGTTTTTAAATGTACATTGATCTGTGTGAATGAAGCAGTATATTACATTATATCGAATGTACATATAGTACTAATGATGTTGGTATTATATGTACATTGTTCTGTTGGAATGAATCTGTACATGACATTATATCTATTGTAGATATAGTAATAATGGTATTGTTATTAAATGTACATTGATCTGTGGGAATGAATCAGTATAATACATTATATCGAATGTAGATATAGTACTAATGATATTGTTATTAAATCTACATTACATATCTAATGTAGGTATAGTACTAATGATATTGGTATTATATGTACATTGATCTGTGGGAATGAATCAGTATATTACATTATATCGAATGTACATATAGTACTAATGATGTTGGTATTATATGTACATTGTTCTGTTGGAATGAATCTGTACATGACATTATATCTATTGTAGATATAGTAATAATGGTATTGTTATTAAATGTACATTGATCTGTGGGAATGAATCAGTATAATACATTATATCGAATGTAGATATAGTACTAATGATATTGTTATTCAATCTACATTACATATCTAATGTAGGTATAGTACTAATGATATCGGTATTATATGTACATTGATCTGTGGGAACGAATCAGTATATTACATTATATCGAATGTACATACAGTACTAATGATATTGGTATTATATGTACACTGATCTGTTGGAATGAATCTGTACATGACATTATATCTATTGTAGATATAGTAATAATGATATTGTTATTAAATGTACATTGATCTGTGGGAATGAATCAGTATAATACATTATATCGAATGCAGATATAGTGCTAATGATATTGTTATTAAATCTACATTACATATCTAATGTAGGTATAGTACTAATGATATTGTTATTATATGTACATTGATCTGTGGGAATGAATCCGTGTATTACATTATATCGAATGTAGATATAGTGCTAATGATGTTGTTATTAAATGTACATTGATCAGTGTGTAATAACCAGTATATAACGTTATATCTAATGTAGATATGATAATAATAATATTGTTATTAATTGTATATTACATATCTAATGTAGATATAGTACTAATGATATTCGCATTAAATATACTTTGATCTGTGGGAATGAATCAGTATATTACATTATATCGAATGTAGATATAGTGCTGATGATGTTGTTATTAAATGTACATTGATCTGTGGGTAGTAATCAGTATATTACATTATATCTAATGTAGATATGATAATAATAATATTGTTATTAATTGTATATTACATATCTAATGTAGATATGATAATAATAATATTGTTATTAATTGTATATTACATATCTAATGTAGATATAGTACTAATGATATTAACATTAAATGTACATTGATCTGTGGGAATGAATCAGTATATTACATTATATCGAATGTAGATATAGTGCTAATGATGTTGTTATTAAATGTACATTGATCTGTGTGTAGTAACCAGTACATTGCATTATATCTAATGTAGATATGATAATAATAATATTGTTATTAATTGTATATTACATATCTAATGTAGATATAGTACTAATGATATTAACATTAAATGTACATTGATCTGTGGGAATGAATCAGTATATTACATTATATCGAATGTAGATATAGTGCTAATGATGTTGTTATTAAATGTACATTGATCTGTGGGTAATAATCAGTATATCACATTATATCTAATGTAGATATGATAATAATAATATTGTTATTAATTGTATATTACATATCTAATGTAGATATAGTACTAATGATATTAACATTAAATGTACATTGATCTGTGTGGATGAATCAGTATATTACATTATACCTCATGTAGATATAGTGCTAATGATATTGTTATTAAATGTACATTGATCTGTGGGAATGAATCAGTATATTACATTATATCGAATGTAGATATAGTTCTAACGATATTGTTATTAAATCTACATTACATATCTAATGTAGGTATAGTACTAATGATATTGTTATTAAATGTGCATTGATCTGTGGGAACGAATCAGTATATTACATTATATCTAATGTAGATATATTACTAATGATATTGTTATTAAATGTACATTGATCTGTGGGAATCAATCAGTATATTACATTTTATCGAATGTCGATATAGTACCAATGATATTGTTATTAAATGTACATTGATCTGTGGGAATGAATCAGTATATTACATTATATCGAATGTAGATATACTACAAGTGATGGTGTTATTAAATGTACATTGATCTGTGGGTAGTAATCAGTATATTACATTATATCTAATGTAGATATGATAATAATAATATTGTTATTAATTGTGTATTACATATCTAACGTAGATATAGTACTAATGATATTAACATTAAATGTACATTGATCTGTGGGAAGGAATCCGTATATTACATTATACCTAATGTAGATATGGTAATAACGATATTGTTTTTAAATGTACATTGATCTGTGTGAATGAAGCAGTATATTACATTATAAATCAGGCAGATATTTTGCTAATGATATTGTTATTAAATGTACATTGATCTGTGGGAATGAATCAGTATATTACATTATACCTAATGTAGATACAGTAATAATGATATTGTTATTAAATGTACATTGATCTGTGGGAATGAATCAGTATATTACATTATATCGAATGTAGATATAGTGCTAATGATGTTGTTACTAAATGTACATTGATCTGTGGGTAGTAGTCAGTATATTACATTATAACTAATGTAGATATGATAATAATAATATTGTTATTATTTGTGCATTACATATCTAACGTAGATGTAGTACTAATGATATTGACATTAAATGTACTTTGATCTGTGGGAATGAATCAGTATATTACATTATATCTAATGTAGATATATTACTAATGATATTGTTATTGAATGTACATTGATCTGTAGGAATGAATCAGAATATTACATTATATCGAATGTAGATATAGTACCAATGATATTGTTATTAAATGTACATTGATCTGTGAGAATGAATCAGTATATTACATTATATCGAATGTAGATATAGTACAAGTGATGGTGTTATTAAATGTACATTGATCTGTGGGTAGTAATCAGTATATTACATTAAATCTAATGTAGATATGATAATAATAATATTGTTATTAATTGTATATTACATATCTAATGTAGATATAGTACTAATGATATTAACATTAAATGTACATTGATCTGTGGGAATGAATCAGTATATTACATTATACCTCATGTAGATATGGTAATAACGATATTGTTTTTAAATGTACATTGATCTGTGTGAATGAAGCAGTATATTACATTATATCTCAGGCAGATATTTTGCTAATGATATTGTTATTAAATGAACATTGATCTGTGGGAATGAATCAGTATATTACATTATACCTAATGTAGATATAGTAATAATGATATTGTTATTAAATGTACATTGCTCTGTGGGAATGAATCAGTATATTACATTATATCGAATGTAGATATAGTGCTAATGATGTTGTTATTAAATGTACATTGATCTGTGGGTAATAATCAGTATATCACATTATATCTAATGTAGATATGATAATAATAATATTGTTATTAATTGTATATTACATATCTAATGTAGATATAGTACTAATGATATTAACATTAAATGTACATTGATCTGTGTGGATGAATCAGTATATTACATTATACCTCATGTAGATATAGTGCTAATGATATTGTTATTAAATGTACATTGATCTGTGGGAATGAATCAGTATATTACATTATATCGAATGTAGATATAGTGCTAATGATGTTGTTATTAAATGTACATTGATCTGTGGGTAGTAATCAGTATATTACATTATATCTAATGTAGATATGATAATAATAATATTGTTATTAATTGTATATTACATATCTAATGTAGATATAGTACTAATGATATTAACATTAAATGTACATTGATCTGTGGGAATGAATCAGTATATTACATTATATCTAATGTAGATATATTACTAATGATATTGTTATTGAATGTACATTGATCTGTAGGAATGAATCAGAATATTACATTATATCGAATGTAGATATAGTACCAATGATATTGTTATTAAATGTACATTGATCTGTGAGAATGAATCAGTATATTACATTATATCGAATGTAGATATAGTACTAATGATATTGGTATTATATGTACATTGTTCTGTTGGAATGAATCTGTACATGACATTATATCTATTGTAGATATAGTAATAATGGTGTCGTTATTAAATGTACATTGATCTGTGGGAATGAATCAGTATAATACATTATATCGAATGTAGATATAGTACTAATGATATTGTTATTCAATCTACATTACATATCTAATGTAGATATATTACTAATGATATTGTTATTAAATGTACATTGATCTGTGGGAATGAATCAGTATATTACATTATATCGAATGTAGATATAGTACAAGTGATGGTGTTATTAAATGTACATTGAACTGTGGGTAGTAATCAGTATATTACATTATATCTAATGTAGATATGGTAATAATAATATTGTTATTAATTGTATATTACATATCTGATGTAGATATAGTACTAATGATAGTAACATTAAATGTACAGTGATCTGTGGGAATGAATCAGTATATTACATTATACCTCATGTAGATATAGTGCTAATGATATTGTTATTAAATGAACATTGATCTGTGGGAATGAATCAGTATATTACATTATATCGAATGTAGATATAGTACTAATGATATTGTTATTAAATCTACATTACATATCTAATGTAGGTATAGTACTAATGATATTGGTATTATATGTACATTGATCTGTGGGAATGAATCAGTATATTACATTATACCTCATGTAGATATAGTGCTAATGATATTGTTATTAAATGAACATTGATCTGTGGGAACGAATCAGTATATTACATTATAACGAATGCAGATATAGTACCAATGATATTGTTATTAAATGTACATTGATCTGTGGGAATGAATCACTATATTACATTATATCGAATGTAGATATAGTACTAATGATATTGTTATTAAATCTACATTACATATCTAATGTAGGTATGGTACTAATGATATTGTTATTAAATGAACATTGATCTGTGGGAATGAATCAGTATATTACATTATATCGAATGTAGATATAGTCCCAATGATATTGTTATTAAGTGTACATTGATCTGTGGGAATGCATCAGTATATTACATTATATCGAATGTACATACAGTACTAATGATATTGGTATTATATGTACATTGTTCTGTTGGAATGAATCTGTACATGACATTATATCTATTGTAGATATAGTAATAATGGTATTGTTATTAAATGTACATTGATCTGTGGGAATGAATCAGTATAATACATTATATCGAATGTAGATATAGTACTAATGATATTGTTATTAAATCTACATTACATATCTAATGTAGATATAGTACTAATGATATTGGTATTATATGTACATTGATCTGTGGGAACGAATCCGTGTATTACATTATATCGAATGTAGATATAGTGCTAATGATGTTGTTATTAAATGTACATTGATCAGTGTGTAGTAACCAGTATATTACGTTATATCTAATGTAGATATGATAATAATAATTTGGTATTAATTGTATATTACATATCTAATGTAGATATAGTACTAATGATATTCGCATTAAATATACTTTGATCTGTGGGAATGAATCAGTATATTACATTATATCGAATGTAGATATATTACTAATGATATTGTTATTAAATGTACATTGATCTGTGGGAATGAATCAGAATATTACATTATATCGAATGTAGATATAGTACCAATGATATTGTTATTAAATGTACCTTGATCTGTGGGAATGAATCAGTATATTACATTATATCGAATGTAGATATAGTGCTAATGATGTTGTTATTAAATGTACATTGATCTGTGTGTAGTAACCAGTACATTACATTATATCGAATGTAGATATAGTCCCAATGATATTGTTATTCAATCTACATTACATATCTAATGTAGGTATAGTACTAATGATATTGGTATTATATGTACATTGATCTGTGGGAATGAATCAGTGTATTACATTATATCGAATGTAGATATAGTGCTAATGATGTTGTTATTAAATGTACATTGATCTGTGTGTAGTAACCAGTATATTACATTATATCGAATGTAGATATGGTACGAATGATATTGTTATTAAATCTACATTACATATCTAATGTAGGTATAGTACTAATGATATTGGTATTATATGTACATTGATCTGTGGGAATGAATCAGTATATTACATTATACCTTATGTAGATATAGTGCTAATGATATTGTTATTAAATGTACATTGATCTGTGGGAATGAAACAGTATATTACATTATACCTCATGTAGATATGTTGCTAATGATATTGTTATTAAATGTACATTGATCTGTGGGAATGAATCAGTATATAACATTATATCGAATGTAGATATAGTTCTAACGATATTGTTATTAAATCTACATTACATATCTAATGTAGGTATAGTACTAATGATATTGTTATTAAATGTGCATTGATCTGTGGGAACGAATCAGTATATTACATTATATCTAATGTAGATATATTACTAATGATATTGTTATTAAATGTACATTGATCTGTGGGAATCAATCAGTATATTACATTTTATCGAATGTAGATATAGTACCAATGATATTGTTATTAAATGTACATTGATCTGTGGGAATGAATCAGTATATTACATTATATCGAATGTAGATATACTCCAAGTGATGGTGTTATTAAATGTACATTGATCTGTGGGTAGTAATCAGTATATTACATTAAATCTAATGTAGATATGATAATAATAATATTGTTATTAATTGTATATTACATATCTAATGTAGATATAGTACTAATGATATTAACATTAAATGTACATTGATCTGTGGGAATGAATCAGTATATTACATTATACCTCATGTAGATATGGTAATAACGATATTGTTTTTAAATGTACATTGATCTGTGTGAATGAAGCAGTATATTACATTATATCTCAGGCAGATATTTTGCTAATGATATTGTTATTAAATGAACATTGATCTGTGGGAATGAATCAGTATATTACATTATACCTAATGTAGATATAGTAATAATGATATTGTTATTAAATGTACATTGATCTGTGGGAATGAATCAGTATATTACATTATATCGAATGTAGATATAGTGCTAATGATATTGTTATTAAATGTACATTGATCTGTGGGAATGAATCAGAATATTACATTATATCGAATGTAGATATAGTACCAATGATATTGTTATTAAATGTACCTTGATCTGTGGGAATGAATCAGTATATTACATTATATCGGATGTAGATATAGTGCTAATGATGTTGTTACTAAATGTACATTGATCTGTGGGTAGTAATCAGTATATTACATTATATCTAATGTAGATATGATAATAATAATATTGTTATTAATTGTATATTACATATCTGATGTAGATATAGTACTAATGATATTAACATTAAATGTACATTGATCTGTGGGAATGAATCAGTATATTACATTATACCTCATGTAGATATAGTGCTAATGATATTGTTATTAAATGAACATTGATCTGTGGGAATGAATCAGTATATTACATTATATCGAATGTAGATATAGTCCCAATGATATTGTTATTAAGTGTACATTGATCTGTGGAAATGAATCAGTATATTACATTATATCGAATGTACATATAGTACTAATGATATTGGTATTATATGTACATTGTTCTGTTGGAATGAATCTGTACATGACATTATATCTATTGTAGATATAGTAATAATGGTGTTGTTATTAAATGTACATTGATCTGTGGGAATGAATCAGTATAATACATTATATCGAATGTAGATATAGTACTAATGATATTGTTATTCAATCTACATTACATATCTAATGTAGATATATTACTAATGATATTGTTATTAAATGTACATTGATCTGTGGGAATGAATCAGTATATTACATTATATCGAATGTAGATATAGTACAAGTGATGGTGTTATTAAATGTACATTGAACTGTGGGTAGTAATCAGTATATTACATTATATCTAATGTAGATATGGTAATAATAATATTGTTATTAATTGTATATTACATATCTGATGTAGATATAGTACTAATGATAGTAACATTAAATGTACAGTGATCTGTGGGAATGAATCAGTATATTACATTATACCTCATGTAGATATAGTGCTAATGATATTGTTATTAAATGAACATTGATCTGTGGGAATGAATCAGTATATTACATTATATCGAATGTAGATATAGTACTAATGATATTGTTATTAAATCTACATTACATATCTAATGTAGGTATAGTACTAATGATATTGGTATTATATGTACATTGATCTGTGGGAATGAATCAGTATATTACATTATACCTCATGTAGATATAGTGCTAATGATATTGTTATTAAATGAACATTGATCTGTGGGAATGAATCAGTATATTACATTATATCGAATGTAGATATAGTACTAATGATATTGGTATTAAATGTACATTGATCTGTGGGAGGGAATCCGTATATCACATCATACCTAATGTAGATATGGTAATAACGATATTGTTTTTAAATGTACATTGATCTGTGTGAATGAAGCAGTATAATACATTATATCTCAGGCAGATATTTTGCTAATGATATTGTTATTAAATGTACATTGATCTGTGGGAATGAATCAGTATATTACATTATACCTAATGTAGATATATAATAATGATATTGTTATTAAATGTGCATTGATCTGTGGGAACGAATCAGTATATTACATTATAACGAATGCAGATATAGTACCAATGATATTGTTATTAAATGTACATTGATCTGTGGGAATGAATCACTATATTACATTATATCGAATGTAGATATAGTACTAATGATATTGTTATTAAATCTACATTACATATCTAATGTAGGTATGGTACTAATGATATTGTTATTAAATGAACATTGATCTGTGGGAATGAATCAGTATATTACATTATATCGAATGTAGATATAGTCCCAATGATATTGTTATTAAGTGTACATTGATCTGTGGGAATGCATCAGTATATTACATTATATCGAATGTACATACAGTACTAATGATATTGGTATTATATGTACATTGTTCTGTTGGAATGAATCTGTACATGACATTATATCTATTGTAGATATAGTAATAATGGTATTGTTATTAAATGTACATTGATCTGTGGGAATGAATCAGTATAATACATTATATCGAATGTAGATATAGTACTAATGATATTGTTATTAAATCTACATTACATATCTAATGTAGATATAGTACTAATGATATTGGTATTATATGTACATTGATCTGTGGGAATGAATCCGTGTATTACATTATATCGAATGTAGATATGGTAATAACGATATTGTTTTTAAATGTACATTGATCTGTGTGAATGAAGCAGTATATTACATTATATCTCAGGCAGATATTTTGCTAATGATATTGTTATTAAATGTACATTGATCTGTGGGAATGCATCAGTATATTACATTATACCTAATGTAGATATAGTAATAATGATATTGTTATCAAATGTACATTGATCTGTGGGAATGAATCAGTATACTACATTATATCGAATGTAGATATAGTGCTAATGATGTTGTTACTAAATGTACATTGATCTGTGGGTAGTAGTCAGTATATTACATTATAACTAATGTAGATATGATAATAATAATATTGTTATTAATTGTGTATTACATATCTAACGTAGATATAGTACTAATGATATTGACATTAAATGTACTTTGATCTGTGGGAATGAATCAGTATATTACATTATATCTAATGTAGATATATTACTAATGATATTGTTATTAAATGTACATTGATCTGTGGGAATGAATCAGAATATTACATTATATCGAATGTAGATATAGTACCAATGATATTGTTATTAAATGTACCTTGATCTGTGGGAATGAATCAGTATATTACATTATATCGGATGTAGATATAGTGCTAATGATGTTGTTACTAAATGTACATTGATCTGTGGGTAGTCGTCAGTATATTACATTATAACTAATGTAGATATGATAATAATAATATTGTTATTAATTGTGTATTACATATCTAACGTAGATATAGTACTAATGATATTAACATTAAATGTACATTGATCTGTGGGAAGGAATCCGTATATTACATTATACCTAATGTAGATATGGTAATAACGATATTGTTTTTAAATGTACATTGATCTGTGTGAATGAAGCAGTATATTACATTATAAATCAGGCAGATATTTTGCTAATGATATTGTTATTAAATGTACATTGATCTGTGGGAATGAATCAGTATATTACATTATACCTAATGTAGATACAGTAATAATGATATTGTTATTAAATGTACATTGATCTGTGGGAATGAATCAGTATATTACATTATATCGAATGTAGATATAGTGCTAATGATGTTGTTACTAAATGTACATTGATCTGTGGGTAGTAGTCAGTATATTACATTATAACTAATGTAGATATGATAATAATAATATTGTTATTAATTGTGTATTACATATCTAACGTAGATGTAGTACTAATGATATTGACATTAAATGTACTTTGATCTGTGGGAATGAATCAGTATATTACATTATATCTAATGTAGATATATTACTAATGATATTGTTATTGAATGTACATTGATCTGTAGGAATGAATCAGAATATTACATTATATCGAATGTAGATATAGTACCAATGATATTGTTATTAAATGTACATTGATCTGTGAGAATGAATCAGTATATTACATTATATCGAATGTAGATATAGTACAAGTGATGGTGTTATTAAATGTACATTGATCTGTGGGTAGTAATCAGTATATTACATTATATCTAATGTAGATATGATAATAATAATATTGTTATTAATTGTATATTACATATCTGATGTAGATATAGTACTAATGATATTAACATTAAATGTACATTGATCTGTGGGAATGAATCAGTATATTACATTATACCTCATGTAGATATAGTGCTAATGATATTGTTATTAAATGAACATTGACCTGTGGGAATGAATCAGTATATTACATTATATCGAATGTAGATATAGTCCCAATGATATTGTTATTAAGTGTACATTGATCTGTGGAAATGAATCAGTATATTACATTATATCGAATGTACATATAGTACTAATGATATTGGTATTATATGTACATTGTTCTGTTGGAATGAATCTGTACATGACATTATATCTATTGTAGATATAGTAATAATGGTGTTGTTATTAAATGTACATTGATCTGTGGGAATGAATCAGTATAATACATTATATCGAATGTAGATATAGTACTAATGATATTGTTATTCAATCTACATTACATATCTAATGTAGATATATTACTAATGATATTGTTATTAAATGTACATTGATCTGTGGGAATGAATCAGTATATTACATTATATCGAATTTAGATATAGTGCTAATGATGTTGTTACTAAATGCACATTGATCTGTGGGTAGTAGTCAGTATATTACATTATACCTAATGTAGATATAGTAATAATGATATTGTTATTAAATGTACATTGATCTGTGGGTAGTAATCAGTATATTACATTATATCTAATGTAGATATGATAATAATAATATTGTTATTAATTGTATATTACATATCTAATGTAGATATAGTACTAATGATATTCGCATTAAATATACTTTGATCTGTGGGAATGAATCAGTATATTACATTATAACGAATGTAGATATAGTACTAATGATATTGTTATTAAATCTACATTACATATCTAATGTAGGTATAGTACTAATGATATAGGTATTATATGTACATTGATCTGTGGGAATGAATCAGTATATTACATTATACCTCATGTAGATATAGTGCTAATGATATTGTTATTAAATGAACATTGATCTGTGGGAATGCATCAGTATATTACATTATATCGAATGTAGATATAGTACTAATGATATTGGTATTAAATGTACATTGATCTGTGGGAAGGAATCCGTATATTACATTATACCTAATGTAGATATGGTAATAACGATATTGTTTTTAAATGTACATTGATCTGTGTGAATGAAGCAGTATATTACATTATATCTCAGGCAGATATTTTGCTAATGATATTGTTATTAAATGTACATTGATCTGTGGGAATGAATCAGTATATTACATTATACCTAATGTAGATATAGTAATAATGATATTGTTATTAAATGTATATTGATCTGTGGGAATGAATCAGTATATTACATTATACCTCATGTAGATATAGTGCTAATGATATTGTTATTAAATGTACATTGATCTGTGGGAATGAATCAGTATATTACATTATATCGAATGTAGATGTAGTGCTAATGATGTTGTTACTAAATGTACATTGATCTGTGGGTAGTAGTCAGTGTATTACATTATATCGAATGTAGATATGATAATAATAATATTGTTATTAATTGTATATTACATATCTAATGTAGATATAGTACTAATGATCTTGGCATTAAATATACTTTGATCTGTGGGAATGAATCAGTATATTACATTATATCGAATGTAGATATAGTACTAATGATATTGTTATTAAATCTACATTACATATCTAATGTAGGTATGGTACTAATGATATTGTTATTAAATGTACATTGATCTGTGAGAATGAATCAGTCTATTACATTATATCTAATGTAGCTATGGTAATAATAATATTGTTATTAACTGTACATTACATATCTAATGTAGATATAGTACTAATGATATTGGTATTATATGTACATTGATCTGTGGGAACGAATCAGTATATTACATTATATCGAATGTACATATAGTACTAATGATATTGTTATTAAATCTACATTACATATCTAATGTAGGTATAGTACTAATGATATTGTTATTAAATGTGCATTGATCTGTGGGAACGAATCAGTATATTACATTATATCTAATGTAGATATATTACTAATGATATTGTTATTAAATGTACATTGATCTGTGGGAATGAATCAGTATATTACATTTTATCGAATGTAGATATAGTACCAATGATATTGTTATTAAATGTACATTGATCTGTGGGAATGAATCAGTATATTACATTATATCGAATGTAGATATAGTACTAATGATATTGTTATTAAATCTACATTACATATCTAATGTAGGTATAGTACTAATGATATTGGTATTATATGTACATTGATCTGTGGGAATGAATCAGTATATTACATTATATCGAATGTAGATATAGTACGAACGATATTGTTATTAAATCTACATTACATATCTAATGTAGGTATAGTACTAATGATATTGGTATTATATGTACATTGATCTGTGGAAATGAATCAGTATATTACATTATATCGAATGTACATATAGTACTAATGATATTGGTATTATATGTACATTGATCTGTGGGAATGAATCAGTATAATACATTATATCGAATGTAGATATAGTCCCAATGATATTGTTATTCAATCTACATTACATATCTAATGTAGGTATAGTACTAATGATATTGGTATTATATGTACATTGATCTGTGGGAATGAATCAGTGTATTACATTATATCGAATGTAGATATAGTGCTAATGATGTTGTTATTAAATGTGCATTGATCTGTGTGTAGTAACCAGTATATTACATTATATCGAATGTAGATATGGTACGAATGATATTGTTATTAAATCTACATTACATATCTAATGTAGGTATAGTACTAATGATATTGGTATTATATGTACATTGATCTGTGGGAATGAATCAGTATATTACATTATACCTTATGTAGATATAGTGCTAATGATATTGTTATTAAATGTACATTGATCTGTGGGAATGAAACAGTATATTACATTATACCTCATGTAGATATGTTGCTAATGATATTGTTATTAAATGTACATTGATCTGTGGGAATGAATCAGTATATAACATTATATCGAATGTAGATATAGTTCTAACGATATTGTTATTAAATCTACATTACATATCTAATGTAGATATAGTACCAATGATATTGTTATTAAATGTACATTGATCTGTGGGAATGAATCAGTATATTACATTATATCGAATGTAGATATACTCCAAGTGATGGTGTTATTAAATGTACATTGATCTGTGGGAATGAATCAGTATATTACATTATACCTCATGTAGATATGGTAATAACGATATTGTTTTTAAATGTACATTGATCTGTGTGAATGAAGCAGTATATTACATTATATCTCAGGCAGATATTTTGCTAATGATATTGTTATTAAATGAACATTGATCTGTGGGAATGAATCAGTATATTACATTATACCTAATGTAGATATAGTAATAATGATATTGTTATTAAATGTACATTGCTCTGTGGGAATGAATCAGTATATTACATTATATCGAATGTAGATATAGTGCTAATGATGTTGTTATTAAATGTACATTCATCTGTGGGTAATAATCAGTATATCACATTATATCTAATGTAGATATGATAATAATAATATTGTTATTAATTGTATATTACATATCTAATGTAGATATAGTACTAATGATATTAACATTAAATGTACATTGATCTGTGGGAATGAATCAGTATATTACATTATATCTAATGTAGATATATTACTAATGATATTGTTATTAAATGTACATTGATCTGTGGGAATGAATCAGAATATTACATTATATCGAATGTAGATATAGTACCAATGATATTGTTATTGAATGTACCTTGATCTGTGGGAATGAATCAGTATATTACATTATATCGGATGTAGATATAGTGCTAATGATGTTGTTACTAAATGTACATTGATCTGTGGGTAGTCGTCAGTATATTACATTATAATTAATGTAGATATGATAATAATAATATTGTTATTAATTGTGTATTACATATCTAACGTAGATATAGTACTAATGATATTAACATTAAATGTACATTGATCTGTGGGAAGGAATCCGTATATTACATTATACCTAATGTAGATATGGTAATAACGATATTGTTTTTAAATGTACATTGATCTGTGTGAATGAAGCAGTATATTACATTATAAATCAGGCAGATATTTTGCTAATGATATTGTTATTAAATGTACATTGATCTGTGGGAATGAATCAGTATATTACATTATACCTAATGTAGATACAGTAATAATGATATTGTTATTAAATGTACATTGATCTGTGGGAATGAATCAGTATATTACATTATATCGAATGTAGATATAGTGCTAATGATGTTGTTACTAAATGTACATTGATCTGTGGGTAGTAGTCAGTATATTACATTATAACTAATGTAGATATGATAATAATAATATTGTTATTATTTGTGCATTACATATCTAACGTAGATGTAGTACTAATGATATTGACATTAAATGTACTTTGATCTGTGGGAATGAATCAGTATATTACATTATATCTAATGTAGATATATTACTAATGATATTGTTATTGAATGTACATTGATCTGTAGGAATGAATCAGAATATTACATTATATCGAATGTAGATATAGTACCAATGATATTGTTATTAAATGTACATTGATCTGTGAGAATGAATCAGTATATTACATTATATCGAATGTAGATATAGTACAAGTGATGGTGTTATTAAATGTACATTGATCTGTGGGTAGTAATCAGTATATTACATTAAATCTAATGTAGATATGATAATAATAATATTGTTATTAATTGTATATTACATATCTAATGTAGATATAGTACTAATGATATTAACATTAAATGTACATTGATCTGTGGGAATGAATCAGTATATTACATTATACCTCATGTAGATATGGTAATAACGATATTGTTTTTAAATGTACATTGATCTGTGTGAATGAAGCAGTATATTACATTATATCTCAGGCAGATATTTTGCTAATGATATTGTTATTAAATGAACATTGATCTGTGGGAATGAATCAGTATATTACATTATACCTAATGTAGATATAGTAATAATGATATTGTTATTAAATGTACATTGCTCTGTGGGAATGAATCAGTATATTACATTATATCGAATGTAGATATAGTGCTAATGATGTTGTTATTAAATGTACATTGATCTGTGGGTAATAATCAGTATATCACATTATATCTAATGTAGATATGATAATAATAATATTGTTATTAATTGTATATTACATATCTAATGTAGATATAGTACTAATGATATTAACATTAAATGTACATTGATCTGTGTGGATGAATCAGTATATTACATTATACCTCATGTAGATATAGTGCTAATGATATTGTTATTAAATGTACATTGATCTGTGGGAATGAATCAGTATATTACATTATATCGAATGTAGATATAGTGCTAATGATGTTGTTATTAAATGTACATTGATCTGTGGGTAGTAATCAGTATATTACATTATATCTAATGTAGATATGATAATAATAATATTGTTATTAATTGTATATTACATATCTAATGTAGATATAGTACTAATGATATTAACATTAAATGTACATTGATCTGTGGGAATGAATCAGTATATTACATTATATCTAATGTAGATATATTACTAATGATATTGTTATTGAATGTACATTGATCTGTAGGAATGAATCAGAATATTACATTATATCGAATGTAGATATAGTACCAATGATATTGTTATTAAATGTACATTGATCTGTGAGAATGAATCAGTATATTACATTATATCGAATGTAGATATAGTACTAATGATATTGGTATTATATGTACATTGTTCTGTTGGAATGAATCTGTACATGACATTATATCTATTGTAGATATAGTAATAATGGTGTCGTTATTAAATGTACATTGATCTGTGGGAATGAATCAGTATAATACATTATATCGAATGTAGATATAGTACTAATGATATTGTTATTCAATCTACATTACATATCTAATGTAGATATATTACTAATGATATTGTTATTAAATGTACATTGATCTGTGGGAATGAATCAGTATATTACATTATATCGAATGTAGATATAGTACAAGTGATGGTGTTATTAAATGTACATTGAACTGTGGGTAGTAATCAGTATATTACATTATATCTAATGTAGATATGGTAATAATAATATTGTTATTAATTGTATATTACATATCTGATGTAGATATAGTACTAATGATAGTAACATTAAATGTACAGTGATCTGTGGGAATGAATCAGTATATTACATTATACCTCATGTAGATATAGTGCTAATGATATTGTTATTAAATGAACATTGATCTGTGGGAATGAATCAGTATATTACATTATATCGAATGTAGATATAGTACTAATGATATTGTTATTAAATCTACATTACATATCTAATGTAGGTATAGTACTAATGATATTGGTATTATATGTACATTGATCTGTGGGAATGAATCAGTATATTACATTATACCTCATGTAGATATAGTGCTAATGATATTGTTATTAAATGAACATTGATCTGTGGGAACGAATCAGTATATTACATTATAACGAATGCAGATATAGTACCAATGATATTGTTATTAAATGTACATTGATCTGTGGGAATGAATCACTATATTACATTATATCGAATGTAGATATAGTACTAATGATATTGTTATTAAATCTACATTACATATCTAATGTAGGTATGGTACTAATGATATTGTTATTAAATGAACATTGATCTGTGGGAATGAATCAGTATATTACATTATATCGAATGTAGATATAGTCCCAATGATATTGTTATTAAGTGTACATTGATCTGTGGGAATGCATCAGTATATTACATTATATCGAATGTACATACAGTACTAATGATATTGGTATTATATGTACATTGTTCTGTTGGAATGAATCTGTACATGACATTATATCTATTGTAGATATAGTAATAATGGTATTGTTATTAAATGTACATTGATCTGTGGGAATGAATCAGTATAATACATTATATCGAATGTAGATATAGTACTAATGATATTGTTATTAAATCTACATTACATATCTAATGTAGATATAGTACTAATGATATTGGTATTATATGTACATTGATCTGTGGGAACGAATCCGTGTATTACATTATATCGAATGTAGATATAGTGCTAATGATGTTGTTATTAAATGTACATTGATCAGTGTGTAGTAACCAGTATATTACGTTATATCTAATGTAGATATGATAATAATAATTTGGTATTAATTGTATATTACATATCTAATGTAGATATAGTACTAATGATATTCGCATTAAATATACTTTGATCTGTGGGAATGAATCAGTATATTACATTATATCGAATGTAGATATATTACTAATGATATTGTTATTAAATGTACATTGATCTGTGGGAATGAATCAGAATATTACATTATATCGAATGTAGATATAGTACCAATGATATTGTTATTAAATGTACCTTGATCTGTGGGAATGAATCAGTATATTACATTATATCGAATGTAGATATAGTGCTAATGATGTTGTTATTAAATGTACATTGATCTGTGTGTAGTAACCAGTACATTACATTATATCGAATGTAGATATAGTCCCAATGATATTGTTATTCAATCTACATTACATATCTAATGTAGGTATAGTACTAATGATATTGGTATTATATGTACATTGATCTGTGGGAATGAATCAGTGTATTACATTATATCGAATGTAGATATAGTGCTAATGATGTTGTTATTAAATGTACATTGATCTGTGTGTAGTAACCAGTATATTACATTATATCGAATGTAGATATGGTACGAATGATATTGTTATTAAATCTACATTACATATCTAATGTAGGTATAGTACTAATGATATTGGTATTATATGTACATTGATCTGTGGGAATGAATCAGTATATTACATTATACCTTATGTAGATATAGTGCTAATGATATTGTTATTAAATGTACATTGATCTGTGGGAATGAAACAGTATATTACATTATACCTCATGTAGATATGTTGCTAATGATATTGTTATTAAATGTACATTGATCTGTGGGAATGAATCAGTATATAACATTATATCGAATGTAGATATAGTTCTAACGATATTGTTATTAAATCTACATTACATATCTAATGTAGGTATAGTACTAATGATATTGTTATTAAATGTGCATTGATCTGTGGGAACGAATCAGTATATTACATTATATCTAATGTAGATATATTACTAATGATATTGTTATTAAATGTACATTGATCTGTGGGAATCAATCAGTATATTACATTTTATCGAATGTAGATATAGTACCAATGATATTGTTATTAAATGTACATTGATCTGTGGGAATGAATCAGTATATTACATTATATCGAATGTAGATATACTCCAAGTGATGGTGTTATTAAATGTACATTGATCTGTGGGTAGTAATCAGTATATTACATTAAATCTAATGTAGATATGATAATAATAATATTGTTATTAATTGTATATTACATATCTAATGTAGATATAGTACTAATGATATTAACATTAAATGTACATTGATCTGTGGGAATGAATCAGTATATTACATTATACCTCATGTAGATATGGTAATAACGATATTGTTTTTAAATGTACATTGATCTGTGTGAATGAAGCAGTATATTACATTATATCTCAGGCAGATATTTTGCTAATGATATTGTTATTAAATGAACATTGATCTGTGGGAATGAATCAGTATATTACATTATACCTAATGTAGATATAGTAATAATGATATTGTTATTAAATGTACATTGATCTGTGGGAATGAATCAGTATATTACATTATATCGAATGTAGATATAGTGCTAATGATATTGTTATTAAATGTACATTGATCTGTGGGAATGAATCAGAATATTACATTATATCGAATGTAGATATAGTACCAATGATATTGTTATTAAATGTACCTTGATCTGTGGGAATGAATCAGTATATTACATTATATCGGATGTAGATATAGTGCTAATGATGTTGTTACTAAATGTACATTGATCTGTGGGTAGTAATCAGTATATTACATTATATCTAATGTAGATATGATAATAATAATATTGTTATTAATTGTATATTACATATCTGATGTAGATATAGTACTAATGATATTAACATTAAATGTACATTGATCTGTGGGAATGAATCAGTATATTACATTATACCTCATGTAGATATAGTGCTAATGATATTGTTATTAAATGAACATTGATCTGTGGGAATGAATCAGTATATTACATTATATCGAATGTAGATATAGTCCCAATGATATTGTTATTAAGTGTACATTGATCTGTGGAAATGAATCAGTATATTACATTATATCGAATGTACATATAGTACTAATGATATTGGTATTATATGTACATTGTTCTGTTGGAATGAATCTGTACATGACATTATATCTATTGTAGATATAGTAATAATGGTGTTGTTATTAAATGTACATTGATCTGTGGGAATGAATCAGTATAATACATTATATCGAATGTAGATATAGTACTAATGATATTGTTATTCAATCTACATTACATATCTAATGTAGATATATTACTAATGATATTGTTATTAAATGTACATTGATCTGTGGGAATGAATCAGTATATTACATTATATCGAATGTAGATATAGTACAAGTGATGGTGTTATTAAATGTACATTGAACTGTGGGTAGTAATCAGTATATTACATTATATCTAATGTAGATATGGTAATAATAATATTGTTATTAATTGTATATTACATATCTGATGTAGATATAGTACTAATGATAGTAACATTAAATGTACAGTGATCTGTGGGAATGAATCAGTATATTACATTATACCTCATGTAGATATAGTGCTAATGATATTGTTATTAAATGAACATTGATCTGTGGGAATGAATCAGTATATTACATTATATCGAATGTAGATATAGTACTAATGATATTGTTATTAAATCTACATTACATATCTAATGTAGGTATAGTACTAATGATATTGGTATTATATGTACATTGATCTGTGGGAATGAATCAGTATATTACATTATACCTCATGTAGATATAGTGCTAATGATATTGTTATTAAATGAACATTGATCTGTGGGAATGAATCAGTATATTACATTATATCGAATGTAGATATAGTACTAATGATATTGGTATTAAATGTACATTGATCTGTGGGAGGGAATCCGTATATCACATCATACCTAATGTAGATATGGTAATAACGATATTGTTTTTAAATGTACATTGATCTGTGTGAATGAAGCAGTATAATACATTATATCTCAGGCAGATATTTTGCTAATGATATTGTTATTAAATGTACATTGATCTGTGGGAATGAATCAGTATATTACATTATACCTAATGTAGATATATAATAATGATATTGTTATTAAATGTGCATTGATCTGTGGGAACGAATCAGTATATTACATTATAACGAATGCAGATATAGTACCAATGATATTGTTATTAAATGTACATTGATCTGTGGGAATGAATCACTATATTACATTATATCGAATGTAGATATAGTACTAATGATATTGTTATTAAATCTACATTACATATCTAATGTAGGTATGGTACTAATGATATTGTTATTAAATGAACATTGATCTGTGGGAATGAATCAGTATATTACATTATATCGAATGTAGATATAGTCCCAATGATATTGTTATTAAGTGTACATTGATCTGTGGGAATGCATCAGTATATTACATTATATCGAATGTACATACAGTACTAATGATATTGGTATTATATGTACATTGTTCTGTTGGAATGAATCTGTACATGACATTATATCTATTGTAGATATAGTAATAATGGTATTGTTATTAAATGTACATTGATCTGTGGGAATGAATCAGTATAATACATTATATCGAATGTAGATATAGTACTAATGATATTGTTATTAAATCTACATTACATATCTAATGTAGATATAGTACTAATGATATTGGTATTATATGTACATTGATCTGTGGGAATGAATCCGTGTATTACATTATATCGAATGTAGATATGGTAATAACGATATTGTTTTTAAATGTACATTGATCTGTGTGAATGAAGCAGTATATTACATTATATCTCAGGCAGATATTTTGCTAATGATATTGTTATTAAATGTACATTGATCTGTGGGAATGCATCAGTATATTACATTATACCTAATGTAGATATAGTAATAATGATATTGTTATCAAATGTACATTGATCTGTGGGAATGAATCAGTATACTACATTATATCGAATGTAGATATAGTGCTAATGATGTTGTTACTAAATGTACATTGATCTGTGGGTAGTAGTCAGTATATTACATTATAACTAATGTAGATATGATAATAATAATATTGTTATTAATTGTGTATTACATATCTAACGTAGATATAGTACTAATGATATTGACATTAAATGTACTTTGATCTGTGGGAATGAATCAGTATATTACATTATATCTAATGTAGATATATTACTAATGATATTGTTATTAAATGTACATTGATCTGTGGGAATGAATCAGAATATTACATTATATCGAATGTAGATATAGTACCAATGATATTGTTATTAAATGTACCTTGATCTGTGGGAATGAATCAGTATATTACATTATATCGGATGTAGATATAGTGCTAATGATGTTGTTACTAAATGTACATTGATCTGTGGGTAGTCGTCAGTATATTACATTATAACTAATGTAGATATGATAATAATAATATTGTTATTAATTGTGTATTACATATCTAACGTAGATATAGTACTAATGATATTAACATTAAATGTACATTGATCTGTGGGAAGGAATCCGTATATTACATTATACCTAATGTAGATATGGTAATAACGATATTGTTTTTAAATGTACATTGATCTGTGTGAATGAAGCAGTATATTACATTATAAATCAGGCAGATATTTTGCTAATGATATTGTTATTAAATGTACATTGATCTGTGGGAATGAATCAGTATATTACATTATACCTAATGTAGATACAGTAATAATGATATTGTTATTAAATGTACATTGATCTGTGGGAATGAATCAGTATATTACATTATATCGAATGTAGATATAGTGCTAATGATGTTGTTACTAAATGTACATTGATCTGTGGGTAGTAGTCAGTATATTACATTATAACTAATGTAGATATGATAATAATAATATTGTTATTAATTGTGTATTACATATCTAACGTAGATGTAGTACTAATGATATTGACATTAAATGTACTTTGATCTGTGGGAATGAATCAGTATATTACATTATATCTAATGTAGATATATTACTAATGATATTGTTATTGAATGTACATTGATCTGTAGGAATGAATCAGAATATTACATTATATCGAATGTAGATATAGTACCAATGATATTGTTATTAAATGTACATTGATCTGTGAGAATGAATCAGTATATTACATTATATCGAATGTAGATATAGTACAAGTGATGGTGTTATTAAATGTACATTGATCTGTGGGTAGTAATCAGTATATTACATTATATCTAATGTAGATATGATAATAATAATATTGTTATTAATTGTATATTACATATCTGATGTAGATATAGTACTAATGATATTAACATTAAATGTACATTGATCTGTGGGAATGAATCAGTATATTACATTATACCTCATGTAGATATAGTGCTAATGATATTGTTATTAAATGAACATTGACCTGTGGGAATGAATCAGTATATTACATTATATCGAATGTAGATATAGTCCCAATGATATTGTTATTAAGTGTACATTGATCTGTGGAAATGAATCAGTATATTACATTATATCGAATGTACATATAGTACTAATGATATTGGTATTATATGTACATTGTTCTGTTGGAATGAATCTGTACATGACATTATATCTATTGTAGATATAGTAATAATGGTGTTGTTATTAAATGTACATTGATCTGTGGGAATGAATCAGTATAATACATTATATCGAATGTAGATATAGTACTAATGATATTGTTATTCAATCTACATTACATATCTAATGTAGATATATTACTAATGATATTGTTATTAAATGTACATTGATCAGTGGGAATGAATCAGTATATTACATTATATCGAATGTAGATATAGTACAAGAGATGGTGTTATTAAATGTACATTGAACTGTGGGTAGTAATCAGTATATTACATTATATCTAATGTAGATATGGTAATAATAATATTGTTATTAATTGTATATTACATATCTGATGTAGATATAGTACTAATGATAGTAACATTAAATGTACAGTGATCTGTGGGAATGAATCAGTATATTACATTATACCTCATGTAGATATAGTGCTAATGATATTGTTATTAAATGAACATTGATCTGTGGGATTGAATCAGTATATTACATTATATCGAATGTAGATATAGTACTAATGATATTGGTATTAAATGTACATTGATCTGTGGGAGGGAATCCGTATATCACATCATACCTAATGTAGATATGGTAATAACGATATTGTTTTTAAATGTACATTGATCTGTGTGAATGAAGCAGTATAATACATTATATCTCAGGCAGATATTTTGCTAATGATATTGTTATTAAATGTACATTGATCTGTGGGAATGAATCAGTATATTACATTATACCTAATGTAGATATATAATAATGATATTGTTATTAAATGTGCATTGATCTGTGGGAACGAATCAGTATATTACATTATAACGAATGCAGATATAGTACCAATGATATTGTTATTAAATGTACATTGATCTGTGGGAATGAATCACTATATTACATTATATCGAATGTAGATATAGTACTAATGATATTGTTATTAAATCTACATTACATATCTAATGTAGGTATGGTACTAATGATATTGTTATTAAATGAACATTGATCTGTGGGAATGAATCAGTATATTACATTATATCGAATGTAGATATAGTCCCAATGATATTGTTATTAAGTGTACATTGATCTGTGGGAATGCATCAGTATATTACATTATATCGAATGTACATACAGTACTAATGATATTGGTATTATATGTACATTGTTCTGTTGGAATGAATCTGTACATGACATTATATCTATTGTAGATATAGTAATAATGGTATTGTTATTAAATGTACATTGATCTGTGGGAATGAATCAGTATAATACATTATATCGAATGTAGATATAGTACTAATGATATTGTTATTAAATCTACATTACATATCTAATGTAGATATAGTACTAATGATATTGGTATTATATGTACATTGATCTGTGGGAATGAATCCGTGTATTACATTATATCGAATGTAGATATAGTGCTAATGATGTTGTTATTAAATGTACATTGATCAGTGTGTAGTAACCAGTATATTACGTTATATCTAATGTAGATATGATAATAATAATTTGGTATTAATTGTATATTACATATCTAATGTAGATATAGTACTAATGATATTCGCATTAAATATACTTTGATCTGTGGGAATGAATCAGTATATTACATTATATCGAATGTAGATATATTACTAATGATATTGTTATTAAATGTACATTGATCTGTGGGAATGAATCAGAATATTACATTATATCGAATGTAGATATAGTACCAATGATATTGTTATTAAATGTACCTTGATCTGTGGGAATGAATCAGTATATTACATTATATCGAATGTAGATATAGTGCTAATGATGTTGTTATTAAATGTACATTGATCTGTGTGTAGTAACCAGTATATTACATTATATCGAATGTAGATATAGTCCCAATGATATTGTTATTCAATCTACATTACATATCTAATGTAGGTATAGTACTAATGATATTGGTATTATATGTACATTGATCTGTGGGAATGAATCAGTGTATTACATTATATCGAATGTAGATATAGTGCTAATGATGTTGTTATTAAATGTACATTGATCTGTGTGTAGTAACCAGTATATTACATTATATCGAATGTAGATATGGTACGAATGATATTGTTATTAAATCTACATTACATATCTAATGTAGGTATAGTACTAATGATATTGGTATTATATGTACATTGATCTGTGGGAATGAATCAGTATATTACATTATACCTTATGTAGATATAGTGCTAATGATATTGTTATTAAATGTACATTGATCTGTGGGAATGAAACAGTATATTACATTATACCTCATGTAGATATGTTGCTAATGATATTGTTATTAAATGTACATTGATCTGTGGGAATGAATCAGTATATAACATTATATCGAATGTAGATATAGTTCTAACGATATTGTTATTAAATCTACATTACATATCTAATGTAGGTATAGTACTAATGATATTGTTATTAAATGTGCATTGATCTGTGGGAACGAATCAGTATATTACATTATATCTAATGTAGATATATTACTAATGATATTGTTATTAAATGTACATTGATCTGTGGGAATCAATCAGTATATTACATTTTATCGAATGTAGATATAGTACCAATGATATTGTTATTAAATGTACATTGATCTGTGGGAATGAATCAGTATATTACATTATATCGAATGTAGATATACTCCAAGTGATGGTGTTATTAAATGTACATTGATCTGTGGGTAGTAATCAGTATATTACATTAAATCTAATGTAGATATGATAATAATAATATTGTTATTAATTGTATATTACATATCTAATGTAGATATAGCACTAATGATATTAACATTAAATGTACATTGATCTGTGGGAATGAATCAGTATATTACATTATACCTCATGTAGATATGGTAATAACGATATTGTTTTTAAATGTACATTGATCTGTGTGAATGAAGCAGTATATTACATTATATCTCAGGCAGATATTTTGCTAATGATATTGTTATTAAATGAACATTGATCTGTGGGAATGAATCAGTATATTACATTATACCTAATGTAGATATAGTAATAATGATATTGTTATTAAATGTACATTGATCTGTGGGAATGAATCAGTATATTACATTATATCGAATGTAGATATAGTGCTAATGATGTTGTTATTAAATGTACATTGATCTGTGGGTAATAATCAGTATATCACATTATATCTAATGTAGATATGATAATAATAATATTGTTATTAATTGTATATTACATATCTAATGTAGATATAGTACTAATGATATTAACATTAAATGTACATTGATCTGTGTGCATGAATCAGTATATTACATTATACCTCATGTAGATATAGTGCTAATGATATTGTTATTAAATGTACATTGATCTGTGGGAATGAATCAGTATATTACATTATATCGAATGTAGATATAGTGCTAATGATGTTGTTATTAAATGTACATTGATCTGTGGGTAGTAATCAGTATATTACATTATATCTAATGTAGATATGATAATAATAATATTGTTATTAATTGTATATTACATATCTAATGTAGATATAGTACTAATGATATTAACATTAAATGTACATTGATCTGTGGGAATGAATCAGTATATTACATTATATCTAATGTAGATATATTACTAATGATATTGTTATTAAATGTACATTGATCTGTGGGAATGAATCAGAATATTACATTATATCGAATGTAGATATAGTACCAATGATATTGTTATTAAATGTACCTTGATCTGTGGGAATGAATCAGTATATTACATTATATCGGATGTAGATATAGTGCTAATGATGTTGTTACTAAATGTACATTGATCTGTGGGTAGTAATCAGTATATTACATTATATCTAATGTAGATATGATAATAATAATATTGTTATTAATTGTATATTACATATCTGATGTAGATATAGTACTAATGATTTTAACATTAAATGTACATTGATCTGTGGGAATGAATCAGTATATTACATTATACCTCATGTAGATATAGTGCTAATGATATTGTTATTAAATGAACATTGATCTGTGGGAATGAATCAGTATATTACATTATATCGAATGTAGATATAGTCCCAATGATATTGTTATTAAGTGTACATTGATCTGTGGAAATGAATCAGTATATTACATTATATCGAATGTACATATAGTACTAATGATATTGGTATTATATGTACATTGTTCTGTTGGAATGAATCTGTACATGACATTATATCTATTGTAGATATAGTAATAATGGTGTTGTTATTAAATGTACATTGATCTGTGGGAATGAATCAGTATAATACATTATATCGAATGTAGATATAGTACTAATGATATTGTTATTCAATCTACATTACATATCTAATGTAGATATATTACTAATGATATTGTTATTAAATGTACATTGATCTGTGGGAATGAATCAGTATATTACATTATATCGAATGTAGATATAGTACAAGTGATGGTGTTATTAAATGTACATTGAACTGTGGGTAGTAATCAGTATATTACATTATATCTAATGTAGATATGGTAATAATAATATTGTTATTAATTGTATATTACATATCTGATGTAGATATAGTACTAATGATAGTAACATTAAATGTACAGTGATCTGTGGGAATGAATCAGTATATTACATTATACCTCATGTAGATATAGTGCTAATGATATTGTTATTAAATGAACATTGATCTGTGGGAATGAATCAGTATATTACATTATATCGAATGTAGATATAGTACTAATGATATTGTTATTAAATCTACATTACATATCTAATGTAGGTATAGTACTAATGATATTGGTATTATATGTACATTGATCTGTGGGAATGAATCAGTATATTACATTATACCTCATGTAGATATAGTGCTAATGATATTGTTATTAAATGAACATTGATCTGTGGGAATGAATCAGTATATTACATTATATCGAATGTAGATATAGTACTAATGATATTGGTATTAAATGTACATTGATCTGTGGGAGGGAATCCGTATATCACATCATACCTAATGTAGATATGGTAATAACGATATTGTTTTTAAATGTACATTGATCTGTGTGAATGAAGCAGTATAATACATTATATCTCAGGCAGATATTTTGCTAATGATATTGTTATTAAATGTACATTGATCTGTGGGAATGAATCAGTATATTACATTATACCTAATGTAGATATATAATAATGATATTGTTATTAAATGTGCATTGATCTGTGGGAACGAATCAGTATATTACATTATAACGAATGCAGATATAGTACCAATGATATTGTTATTAAATGTACATTGATCTGTGGGAATGAATCACTATATTACATTATATCGAATGTAGATATAGTACTAATGATATTGTTATTAAATCTACATTACATATCTAATGTAGGTATGGTACTAATGATATTGTTATTAAATGAACATTGATCTGTGGGAATGAATCAGTATATTACATTATATCGAATGTAGATATAGTCCCAATGATATTGTTATTAAGTGTACATTGATCTGTGGGAATGCATCAGTATATTACATTATATCGAATGTACATACAGTACTAATGATATTGGTATTATATGTACATTGTTCTGTTGGAATGAATCTGTACATGACATTATATCTATTGTAGATATAGTAATAATGGTATTGTTATTAAATGTACATTGATCTGTGGGAATGAATCAGTATAATACATTATATCGAATGTAGATATAGTACTAATGATATTGTTATTAAATCTACATTACATATCTAATGTAGATATAGTACTAATGATATTGGTATTATATGTACATTGATCTGTGGGAATGAATCCGTGTATTACATTATATCGAATGTAGATATAGTGCTAATGATGTTGTTATTAAATGTACATTGATCAGTGTGTAGTAACCAGTATATTACGTTATATCTAATGTAGATATGATAATAATAATTTGGTATTAATTGTATATTACATATCTAATGTAGATATAGTACTAATGATATTCGCATTAAATATACTTTGATCTGTGGGAATGAATCAGTATAATACATTATATCGAATGTAGATATAGTACTAATGATATTGTTATTAAATCTACATTACATATCTAATGTAGGTATAGTACTAATGATATTGGTATTATATGTACATTGATCTGTGGGAATGATTCAGTATATTACATTATACCTCATGTAGATATAGTGCTAATGATATTGTTATTAAATGAACATTGATCTGTGGGAATGATTCAGTATATTACATTATATCGAATGTAGATATAGTACTAATGATATTGTTATTAAATCTACATTACATATCTAATGTAGGTATAGTACTAATGATATTGGTATTATATGTACATTGATCTGTGGGAATGAATCAGTATATTACATTGTATCGAATGTAGATATAGTACGAACGATATTGTTATTAAATCTACATTACATATCTAATGCAGGTATAGTACTAATGATATTGGTATTATATGTACATTGATCTGTGGAAATGAATCAGTATATTACATTATATCGAATGTACATATAGTACTAATGATATTGGTATTATATGTACATTGATCTGTGGGAATGAATCAGTATATTACATTATATCGAAGGTACATATAGTACTAATGATATTGTTATTAAATCTACATTACATATCTAATGTAGGTATAGTACTAATGATATTGGTATTATATGTACATAGATCTGTGGGAATGAATCCGTGTACTACATTATATCGAATGTAGATATAGTGCTAATGATGTTGTTATTAAATGTACATTGATCAGTGTGTAGTAACCAGTATATTACGTTATATCTAATGTAGATACGATAATAATAATATTGTTATTAACTGTATATTACATATCTAATGTAGATATAGTCCTAATGATATTGGCATTAAATATACTTTGATCTGCGGGAATGAATCAGTATATTACATTATATCGAATGTAGATATAGTACTAATGATATTGTTATTAAATCTACATTACATATCTAATGTAGGTATAGTACTAATGATATTGGTATTATATGTACATTGAATTGTGGGAATGAATCAGTATATTACATTATACCTCATGTAGATATAGTGCTAATGATATTGTTATTAAATGAACATTGATCTGTGGGAATGAATCAGTATATTACATTATATCGAATGTAGATATAGTACTAATGATATTGGTATTAAATGTACATTGATCTGTGGGAAGGAATCCGTATATTACGTTATACCTAATGTAGATATGGTAATAACGATATTGTTTTTAAATGTACATTGATCTGTGTGAATGAAGCAGTATATTACATTATATCTCAGGCAGATATTTTGCTAATGATATTGTTATGAAATGTACATTGATCTGTGGGAATGCATCAGTATATTACATTATACCTAATGTAGATATAGTAATAATGATATTGTTATCAAATGTACATTGATCTGTGGGAATGAATCAGTATACTACATTATATCGAATGTAGATATAGTGCTAATGATGTTGTTACTAAATGTACATTGATCTGTGGGTAGTAGTCAGTATATTACATTATAACTAATGTAGATATGATAATAATAGTATTGTTATTAATTGTGTATTACATATCTAACGTAGATATAGTACTAATGATATTGACATTAAATGCACTTTGATCTGTGGGAATGAATCAGTATATTACATTATATCTAATGTAGATATATTACTAATGATATTGTTATTAAATGTACATTGATCTGTGGGTAGTAATCAGTATATTACATTATATCTAATGTAGATATGGTAATAATAATATTGTTATTAATTGTATATTACATATCTAATGTAGATATAGTACTAATGATATTAACATTAAATGTACATTGATCTGTGGAAATGAATCAGTATATTACATTATATCGAATGTACATATAGTACTAATGATATTGGTATTATATGTACATTGTTCTGTTGGAATGAATCTGTACATGACATTATATCTATTGTAGATATAGTAATAATGGTATTGTTATTAAATGTACATTGATCTGTGGGAATGAATCAGTATAATACATTATATCGAATGTAGATATAGTACTAATGATATTGTTATTCAATCTACATTACATATCTAATGTAGGTATAGTACTAATGATATTGGTATTATATGTACATTGATCTGTGGGAATGAATCAGTATATTACATTATATCGAAGGTACATATAGTACTAATGATATTGGTATTATATGTACATTGTTCTGTTGAAATGAATCTGTACATGACATTATATCTATTGTAGATATAGTAATAATGGTATTGTTATTAAATGTACATTGATCTGTGGGAATGAATCAGTATATTACATTATACCTCATGTAGATATAGTGCTAATGATATTGTTATTAAATGAACATTGATCTGTGGGAATGAATCAGTATATTACATTATATCGAATGTAGATATAGTCCCAATGATATTGTTATTAAGTGTACATTGATCTGTGGAAATGAATCAGTATATTACATTATATCGCATGTACATATAGTACTAATGATATTGGTATTATATGTACATTGTTCTGTTGGAATGAATCTGTACATGACATTATATCTATTGTAGATATAGTAATAATGATATTGTTATTAAATGAACATTGATCTGTGGGAATGAATCAGTATATTACATTATATCGAATGTAGATATAGTACTAATGATATTGGTATTAAATGTACATTGATCTGTGGGAAGGAATCCGTATATTACATTATACCTAATGTAGATATGGTAATAACGATATTGTTTTTAAATGTACATTGATCTGTGTGAATGAAGCTGTATATTACATTATATCTCAGGCAGATATTTTGCTAATGATATTGTTATTAAATGTACATTGATCTGTGGGAATGAATCAGTGTATTACATTATACCTAATGTAGATATAGTAATAATGATATTGTTATTAAATGTACATTGATCTGTGGGAATGAATCAGTATATTACATTATATCGAATTTAGATATAGTGCTAATGATGTTGTTACTAAATGTACATTGATCTGTGGGTAGTAGTCAGTATATTACATTATAACTAATGTAGATATGATAATAATAATATTGTTATTAATTGTGTATTACATATCTAACGTAGATATAGTACTAATGATATTGACATTAAATGTACTTTGATCTGTGGGAATGAATCAGTATATTACATTATATCTAATGTAGATATATTACTAATGATATTGTTATTAAATGTACATTGATCTGTGGGAATGAATCAGAATATTACATTATATCGAATGTAGATATAGTACCAATGATATTGTTATTAAATGTACCTTGATCTGTGGGAATGAATCAGTATATTACATTATATCGGATGTAGATATAGTGCTAATGATGTTGTTACTAAATGTACATTGATCTGTGGGTAGTCGTCAGTATATTACATTATAACTAATGTAGATATGATAATAATAATATTGTTATTAATTGTGTATTACATATCTAACGTAGATATAGTACTAATGATATTAACATTAAATGTACATTGATCTGTGGGAAGGAATCCGTATATTACATTATACCTAATGTAGATATGGTAACAACGATATTGTTTTTAAATGTACATTGATCTGTGTGAATGAAGCAGTATATTACATTATAAATCAGGCAGATATTTTGCTAATGATATTGTTATTAAATGTACATTGATCTGTGGGAATGAATCAGTATATTACATTATACCTAATGTAGATACAGTAATAATGATATTGTTATTAAATGTACATTGATCTGTGGGAATGAATCAGTATATTACATTATATCGAATGTAGATATAGTGCTAATGATGTTGTTACTAAATGTACATTGATCTGTGGGTAGTAGTCAGTATATTACATTATAACTAATGTAGATATGATAATAATAATATTGTTATTAATTGTGTATTACATATCTAACGTAGATGTAGTACTAATGATATTGACATTAAATGTACTTTGATCTGTGGGAATGAATCAGTATATTACATTATATCTAATGTAGATATATTACTAATGATATTGTTATTGAATGTACATTGATCTGTAGGAATGAATCAGAATATTACATTATATCGAATGTAGATATAGTACCAATGATATTGTTATTAAATGTACATTGATCTGTGAGAATGAATCAGTATATTACATTATATCGAATGTAGATATAGTACAAGTGATGGTGTTATTAAATGTACATTGATCTGTGGGTAGTAATCAGTATATTACATTATATCTAATGTAGATATGATAATAATAATATTGTTATTAATTGTATATTACATATCTGATGTAGATATAGTCCTAATGATATTGTTATTAAATGTACATTGATCTGTGGGAATGAATCAGTATAATACATTATATCGAATGTAGATATAGTACTAATGATATTGTTATTCAATCTACATTACATATCTAATGTAGGTATAGTACTAATGATATTGGTATTATATGTACATTGATCTGTGGGAACGAATCAGTATATTACATTATATCGAATGTACATATAGTACTAATGATATTGGTATTATATGTACACTGATCTGTTGGAATGAATCTGTACATGACATTATATCTATTGTAGATATAGTAATAATGATATTGTTATTAAATGTACATTGATCTGTGGGAATCAATCAGTATAATACATTATATCGAATGTAGATATAGTACTAATGATATTGTTATTAAATCTACATTACATATCTAATGTAGGTATAGTACTAATGATATTGGTATTATATGTACATAGATCTGTGGGAATGAATCCGTGTACTACATTATATCGAATGTAGATATAGTGCTAATGATGTTGTTATTAAATGTACATTGATCAGTGTGTAGTAACCAGTATATTACGTTATATCTAATGTAGATACGATAATAATAATATTGTTATTAACTGTATATTACATATCTAATGTAGATATAGTCCTAATGATATTGGCATTAAATATACTTTGATCTGTGGGAATGAATCAGTATATTACATTATATCGAATGTAGATATAGTACTAATGATATTGTTATTAAATCTACATTACATATCTAATGTAGGTATAGTACTAATGATATTGGTATTATATGTACATTGAATTGTGGGAATGAATCAGTATATTACATTATACCTCATGTAGATATAGTGCTAATGATATTGTTATTAAATGAACATTGATCTGTGGGAATGAATCAGTACATTACATTATATCGAATGTAGATATAGTACTAATGATATTGGTATTAAATGTACATTGATCTGTGGGAAGGAATCCGTATATTACATTATACCTAATGTAGATATGGTAATAACGATATTGTTTTTAAATGTACATTGATCTGTGTGAATGAAGCAGTATATTACATTATATCTCAGGCAGATATTTTGCTAATGATATTGTTATTAAATGTACATTGATCTGTGGGAATGCATCAGTATATTACATTATACCTAATGTAGATATAGTAATAATGATATTGTTATCAAATGTACATTGATCTGTGGGAATGAATCAGTATACTACATTATATCGAATGTAGATATAGTGCTAATGATGTTGTTACTAAATGTACATTGATCTGTGGGTAGTAGTCAGTATATTACATTATAACGAAGGTAGATATGATAATAATAATATTGTTATTAATTGTGTATTACATATCTAACGTAGATATAGTACTAATGATATTGACATTAAATGCACTTTGATCTGTTGGAATGAATCTGTACATGACATTATATCTATTGTAGATATAGTAATAATGGTATTGTTATTAAATGTACATTGATCTGTGGGAATGAATCAGTATAATACATTATATCGAATGTAGATATAGTACTAATGATATTGTTATTAAATCTACATTACATATCTAATGTAGATATAGTACTAATGATATTGGTATTATATGTACATTGATCTGTGGGAATGAATCCGTGTATTACATTATATCGAATGTAGATATAGTGCTAATGATGTTGTTATTAAATGTACATTGATCAGTGGGTAGTAACCAGTATATTACGTTATATCTAATGTAGATATGATAATAATAATTTGGTATTAATTGTATATTACATATCTAATGTAGATATAGTACTAATGATATTCGCATTAAATATACTTTGATCTGTGGGAATGAATCAGTATATTACATTATATCGAATGTAGATATAGTACTAATGATATTGTTATTAAATCCACATTACATATCTAATGTAGGTATAGTACTAATGATATTGGTATTATATGTACATTGATCTGTGGGAATGAATCAGTATATTACATTATACCTCATGTAGATATGGTGCTAATGATATTGTTATTAAATGAACATTGATCTGTGGGAATGAATCAGTATATTACATTATATCGAATGTAGATATAGTCCCAATGATATTGTTATTAAGTGTACATTGATCTGTGGGAATGAATCAGTATATTACATTATATCGAAGGTACATATAGTACTAATGATATTGGTATTATATGTACATTGTTCTGTTGGAATGAATCTGTACATGACATTATATCTATTGTAGATATAGTAATAATGGTATTGTTATTAAATGTACATTGATCTGTGGGAATGAATCAGTATAATACATTATATCGAATGTAGATATAGTACTAATGATATTGTTATTAAATCTACATTACATATCTAATGTAGGTATAGTACTAATGATATTGGTATTATATGTACATTGATCTGTGGGAATGATTCAGTATATTACATTATACCTCATGTAGATATAGTGCTAATGATATTGTTATTAAATGAACATTGATCTGTGGGAATGATTCAGTATATTACATTATATCGAATGTAGATATAGTACTAATGCTATTGTTATTAAATCTACATTACATATCTAATGTAGGTATAGTACTAATGATATTGGTATTATATGTACATTGATCTGTGGGAATGAATCAGTATATTACATTATATCGAATGTAGATATAGTACGAACGATATTGTTATTAAATCTACATTACATATCTAATGTAGGTATAGTACTAATGATATTGGTATTATATGTACATTGATCTGTGGGAATGAATCCGTGTATTACATTATATCGTATGTAGATATAGTGCTAATGATGTTGTTATTAAATGTACATTGATCAGTGTGTAATAACCAGTATATTACGTTATATCTAATGTAGATATGATAATAATAATATTGTTATTAATTGTATATTACATATCTAATGTAGATATAGTACTAATGATATTCGCATTAAATATACTTTGATCTGTGGGAATGAATCAGTATATTACATTATATCGAATGTAGATATAGTACTAACGATATTGTTATTAAATCTACATTACATATCTAATGTAGGTATTGTACTAATGATATTGGTATTATATGTACATTGATCTGTGGGAATGAATCAGCATATTACATTATACCTCATGTAGATATAGTGCTAATGATATTGTTATTAAATGAACATTGATCTGTGGGAATGAATCAGTATATTACATTATATCGAAAGTAGATATAGTACTAATGATATTGGTATTAAATGTACATTGATCTGTGGGTAGGAATCCGTATATTACGTTATACCTAATGTAGATATGGTAATAACGATATTGTTTTTAAATGTACATTGATCTGTGTGAATGAAGCAGTATATTACATTATATCTCAGGCAGATATTTTGCTAATGATATTGTTATTAAATGTACATTGATCTGTGGGAATGAATCAGTATATTACATTATACCTAATGTAGATATAGTAATAATGATATTGTTATCAAATGTACATTGATCTGTGGGAATGAATCAGTATATAACATTGTGTCGAATGTAGATATAGTACTAACGATATTGTTATTAAATCTACATTACATATCTAATGTAGGTATAGTACTAATGATATTGTTATTAAATGTGCATTGATCTGTGGGAACGAATCAGTATATTACATTATATCTAATGTAGATATATTACTAATGATATTGTTATTAAGTGTACATTGATCTGTGGGAATGAATCAGTATATTACATTATATCGAATGTACATATAGTACTAATGATATTGTTATTAAATGAACATTGATCTGTGGGAATGAATCAGTCTATTACATTATATCGAATGTAGATATAGTACCAATGATATTGTTATTAAATGTACATTGATCTGTGGGAATGAATCAGTATATTACATTATATCGAATGTAGATATAGTACCAATGATATTGTTATTAAATGTACATTGATCTGTGGGTAGTAATCAGTATATTACATTATATCTAATGTAGATATGATAATAATAATATTGTTATTAATTGTACATTACATATCTGATGTAGATATAGTACTAATGATATTGGTATTATATGTACATTGATCTGTTGGAATGAATCTGTACATGACATTATATCTATTGCAGATATAGTAATAATGATATTGTTATTAAATGTACATTGATCTGTGGGAATGAATCAGTCTATTACATTATATCGAATGTAGATATAGTGCTAATGATGTTGTTATTAAATATACATTGATCTGTGGGTAATAATCAGTATATCACATTATATCTAATGTAGGTATGATAATAATAATATTGTTATTAATTGTATATTACATATCTAATGTAGATATGGTACTAATGATATTAACATTAAATGTACATTGATCTGTGTGAATGAATCAGAATATTACATTATACCTCATGTAGATATAGTGCTAATGATATTGTTATTAAATGTACATTGATCTGTGGGAATGAATCAGTATATTACATTATATCGAATGTAGATATAGTGCTAATGATGTTGTTATTAAATGTACATTGATCTGTGTGTAGTAACCAGTATATTACATTATATCGAATGTAGATATAGTACTAATGATATTGGTATTAAATGTACATTGATCTGTGGGAAGGAATCCGTATATCACATTATACCTAATGTAGATATGGTAATAACGATATTGTTTTTAAATGTACATTGATCTGTGTGAATGAAGCAGTATATTACATTATAAATCAGGCAGATATTTTGCTAATGATATTGTTATTAAATGTACATTGATCTGTGGGAATGAATCAGTATATTACATTATACCTAATGTAGATACAGTAATAATGATATTGTTATTAAATGTACATTGATCTGTGGGAATGAATCAGTATATTACATTATATCGAATGTAGATATAGTGCTAATGATGTTGTTACTAAATGTACATTGATCTGTGGGTAGTAGTCAGTATATTACATTATAACTAATGTAGATATGATAATAATAATATTGTTATTAATTGTGTATTACATATCTAACGTAGATGTAGTACTAATGATATTGACATTAAATGTACTTTGATCTGTGGGAATGAATCAGTATATTACATTATATCTAATGTAGATATATTAGTAATGATATTGTTATTGAATGTACATTGATCTGTAGGAATGAATCAGAATATTACATTATATCGAATGTAGATATAGTACCAATGATATTGTTATTAAATGTACATTGATCTGTGGGTAGTAATCAGTATATTACATTATATCTAATGTAGATATGATAATAATAATATTGTTATTAATTGTATATTACATATCTGATGTAGATATAGTACTAATGATATTAACATTAAATGTACATTGATCTGTGGGAATGAATCAGTATATTACATTATACCTCATGTAGATATAGTGCTAATGATATTGTTATTAAATGAACATTGATCTGTGGGAATGAATCAGTATATTACATTATATCGAATGTAGATATAGTCCCAATGATATTGTTATTAAGTGTACATTGATCTGTGGGAATGAATCAGTATATTACATTATACCTCATGTAGATATAGTGCTAATGATATTGTTATTAAATGTACATTGATCTGTGGGAATGAATCAGTATAATACATTATATCGAATGTAGATATAGTACTAATGATATTGTTATTAAATCTACATTACATATCTAATGTAGGTATAGTACTAATGATATTGGTATTTTATGTACATAGATCTGTGGGAATGAATCCGTGTACTACATTATATCGAATGTAGATATAGTGCTAATGATGTTGTTATTAAATGTACATTGATCAGTGTGTAGTAACCAGTATATTACGTTATATCTAATGTAGATATGATAATAATAATATTGTTATTAATTGTATATTACATATCTAATGTAGATATAGTACTAATGATATTGGCATTAAATATACTTTGATCTGTGGGAATGAAGTAGTATATTACATTATATCTCAGGCAGATATTTTGCTAATGATATTGTTATTAAATGTACATCGATCTGTGGGAATGAATCAGTATATTACATTATACCTAATGTAGATATAGTAATAATGATATTGTTATTAAATGAACATTGATCTGTGGGAATGAATCAGTATATTACATTATATCGAATGTAGATATAGTACTAATGATATTGTTATTAAATCTACATTACATATCTAATGTAGGTATAGTACTAATGATATTGGTATTATATGTACATTGAATTGTGGGAATGAATCAGTATATTACATTATACCTCATGTAGATATAGTGCTAATGATATTGTTATTAAATGAACATTGATCTGTGGGAATGAATCAGTATATTACATTATATCGAATGTAGATATAGTACTAATGATATTGGTATTAAATGTACATTGATCTGTGGGAAGGAATCCGTATATTACATTATACCTAATGTAGATATGGTAATAACAATATTGTTTTTAAATGTACATTGATCTGTGTGAATGAAGCAGTATATTACATTATATCTCAGGCAGATATTTTGCTAATGATATTGTTATTAAATGTACATCGATCTGTGGGAATGAATCAGTATATTACATTATACCTAATGTAGATATAGTAATAATGATATTGTTATTAAATGAACATTGATCTGTGGGAATGAATCAGTATATTACATTATATCGAATGTAGATATAGTCCCAATGATATTGTTATTAAGTGTACATTGATCTGTGGAAATGAATCAGTATATTACATTATATCGAATGTACATATAGTACTAATGATATTGGTATTATATGTACATTGTTCTGTTGGAATGAATCTGTACATGACATTATATCTATTGTAGATATAGTAATAATGGTATTGTTATTAAATGTACATTGATCTGTGGGAATGAATCAGTATAATACATTATACCGAATGTAGATATAGTACTAATGATATTGTTATTCAATCTACATTACATATCTAATGTAGGTATAGTACTAATGATAACGGTATTATATGTACATTGATCTGTGGGAACGAATCAGTATATTACATTATATCGAATGTACATATAGTACTAATGATATTGGTATTATATGTACACTGATCTGTGGGAATGATTCAGTATATTACATTATATCGAATGTAGATCTAGTACGAATGATATTGTTATTAAATGAACATTGATCTGTGGGAATGAATCAGTATATTACATTATACCTCATGTAGATATAGTGCTAATGATATTGTTATTAAATGTACATTGATCTGTGGGAATGAATCAGTATATAACATTATATCGAATGTAGATATAGTACTAACGTATTGTTATTAAATCTACATTACATATCTAATGTAGGTATAGTACCAATGATATTGTTATTAAATGTGCATTGATCTGTGGGAACGAATCAGTATATTACATTATATCTAATGTAGATATATTACTAATGATATTGTTATTAAATGTACAGTGATCTGTGGGAATGAATCAGTATATTACATTTTATCGAATGTAGATATAGTACCAATGATATTGTTATTAAATGTACATTGATCTGTGGGAATGAATCAGTATATTACATTATATCGAATGTAGATATAGTACAAGTGATGGTGTTATTAAATGTACATTGATCTGTGGGTAGTAATCAGTATATTACATTATATCTAATGTAGATATGATAATAATAACATTGTTATTAATTGTATATTACATATCTAATGTAGATATAGTACTAATGATATTAACATTAAATGTACATTGATCGGTGGGAATGAATCAGTATATTACATTATACCTCATGTAGATATAGTGCTAATGATATTGTTATTAAATGAACATTGATCTGTGGGAATGAATCAGTATATTACGTTATATCGAATGTAGATAGAGACCCAATGATATTGTTATTAAGTGTACATTGATCTGTGGGAATGAATCAGTATATTACATTATATCGAAGGTACATATAGTACTAATGATATTGGTATTAAATGTACATTGATCTGTGGGAAGGAATCCGTATATCACATTATACCTAATGTAGATATGGTAATAACGATATTGTTTTTAAATGTACATTGATCTGTGCGAATGAAGCAGTATATTACATTATATCTCAGGCAGATATTTTGCTAATGATATTGTTATTAAATGAACATTGATCTGTGGGAATGAATCAGTATGTTACATTATATCGAATGTAGATATAGTCCCAATGGTATTGTTATTAAGTGTACATTGATCTGTGGGAATGAATCAGTATATTACATTATATCGAATGTACATATAGTACTAATGATGTTGGTATTATATGTAGATTGTTCTGTTGGAATGAATCTGTACATGACATTATATCTATTGTAGATATAGTAATAATGATATTGTTATCAAATGTACATTGATCTGTGGGAATGAATCAGTATATTACATTATATCGAATGTAGATATAGTACAAGTGATGGTGTTATTAAATGTACATTGATCTGTGGGTAGTAATCAGTATATTACATTAAATCTAATGTAGATATGATAATAATAATATTGTTATTAATTGTATATTACATATCTAATGTAGATATAGTACTAATGATATTAACATTAAATGTACATTGATCTGTGGGAAGGAATCCGTATATTACATTATACCTAATGTAGATATGGTAATAACGATATTGTTTTTAAATGTACATTGATCTGTGTGAATGAAGCAGTATATTACATTATAAATCAGGCAGATATTTTGCTAATGATATTGTTATTAAATGTACATTGATCTGTGGGAATGAATCAGTATATTACATTATACCTAATGTAGATACAGTAATAATGATATTGTTATTAAATGTACATTGATCTGTGGGAATGAATCAGTATATTACATTATATCGAATGTAGATATAGTGCTAATGATGTTGTTACTAAATGTACATTGATCTGTGGGTAGTAGTCAGTATATTACATTATAACTAATGTAGATATGATAATAATAATATTGTTATTAATTGTGTATTACATATCTAACGTGGATGTAGTACTAATGATATTGACATTAAATGTACTTTGATCTGTGGGAATGAATCAGTATATTACATTATATCTAATGTAGATATATTACTAATGATATTGTTATTGAATGTACATTGATCTGTAGGAATGAATCAGAATATTACATTATATCGAATGTAGATATAGTACCAATGATATTGTTATTAAATGTACATTGATCTGTGAGAATGAATCAGTATATTACATTATATCGAATGTAGATATAGTACAAGTGATGGTGTTATTAAATGTACATTGATCTGTGGGTAGTAATCAGTATATTACATTATATCTAATGTAGATATGATAATAATAATATTGTTATTAATTGTATATTACATATCTGATGTAGATATAGTCCTAATGATATTGTTATTAAATGTACATTGATCTGTGGGAATGAATCAGTATAATACATTATATCGAATGTAGATATAGTACTAATGATATTGTTATTAAATCTACATTACATATCTAATGTAGGTATAGTACTAATGATATTGGTATTATATGTACATTGATCTGTGGGAATGAATCCGTGTATTACATTATATCGAATGTAGATATAGTGCTAATGATGTTGTTATTAAATGTACATTGATCAGTGTGTAGTAACCAGTATATTACGTTATATCTAATGTAGATATGATAATAATAATTTGGTATTAATTGTATATTACATATCTAATGTAGATATAGTACTAATGATATTCGCATTAAATATACTTTGATCTGTGGGAATGAATCAGTATATTACATTATATCGAATGTAGATATAGTACTAATGATATTGTTATTAAATCCACATTACATATCTAATGTAGGTATAGTACTAATGATATTGGTATTATATGTACATTGATCTGTGGGAATGAATCAGTATATTACATTATACCTCATGTAGATATGGTGCTAATGATATTGTTATTAAATGAACATTGATCTGTGGGAATGAATCAGTATATTACATTATATCGAATGTAGATATAGTCCCAATGATATTGTTATTAAGTGTACATTGATCTGTGGGAATGAATCAGTATATTACATTATATCGAAGGTACATATAGTACTAATGATATTGGTATTATATGTACATTGTTCTGTTGGAATGAATCTGTACATGACATTATATCTATTGTAGATATAGTAATAATGGTATTGTTATTAAATGTACATTGATCTGTGGGAATGAATCAGTATAATACATTATATCGAATGTAGATATAGTACGAACGATATTGTTATTAAATCTACATTACATATCTAATGTAGGTATAGTACTAATGATATTGGTATTATATGTACATTGATCTGTGGAAATGAATCAGTATATTACATTGTATCGAATGTACATATAGTACTAATGATATTGGTATTATATGTACATTGATCTGTGGGAATGAATCAGTATAATACATTATATCGAATGTAGATATAGTCCCAATGATATTGTTATTCAATCTACATTACATATCTAATGTAGGTATAGTACTAATGATATTGGTATTATATGTACATTGATCTGTGGGAATGAATCAGTGTATTACATTATATCGAATGTAGATATAGTACTAATGATATTGGTATTAAATGTACATTGATCTGTGGGAAGGAATCCGTATATTACATTATACCTAATGTAGATATGGTAATAACGATATTGTTTTTAAAAGTACATTGATCTGTGTGAATGAAGCTGTATATTACATTATATCTCAGGCAGATATTTTGCTAATGATATTGTTATTAAATGTACATTGATCTGTGGGAATGAATCAGTGTATTACATTATACCTAATGTAGATATAGTAATAATGATATTGTTATTAAATGTACATTGATCTGTGGGAATGAATCAGTATATTACATTATATCGAATTTAGATATAGTGCTAATGATGTTGTTACTAAATGTACATTGATCTGTGGGTAGTAGTCAGTATATTACATTATAACTAATGTAGATATGATAATAATAATATTGTTATTAATTGTGTATTACATATCTAACGTAGATATAGTACTAATGATATTGACATTAAATGTACTTTGATCTGTGGGAATGAATCAGTATATTACATTATATCTAATGTAGATATATTACTAATGATATTGTTATTAAATGTACATTGATCTGTGGGAATGAATCAGAATATTACATTATATCGAATGTAGATATAGTGCTAATGATGTTGTTATTAAATGTACATTGATGTGTGGGTAGTAATCAGTATATTACATTATATCTAATGTAGATATGATAATAATAATATTGTTATTAATTGTATATTACATATCTAATGTAGATATAGTACTAATGATATTAACATTAAATGTACATTGATCTGTGGGAATGAATCAGTATGTTACATTATACCTCATGTAGATATAGTGCTAATGATATTGTTATTAAATGAACATTGATCTGTGGGAATGAATCAGTATATTACATTATATCGAATGAAGATATAGTCCCAATGATATTGTTATTAAGTGTACATTGATCTGTGGGAATGAATCAGTATATTACATTATATCGAATGTACATATAGTACTAATGATATTGGTATTATATGTACATTGTTCTGTTGGAATGAATCTGTACATGACATTATATCTATTGTAGATATAGTAATAATGGTATTGTTATTAAATGTACATTGATCTGTGGGAATGAATCAGTATAATACATTATATCGAATGTAGATATAGTACTAATGATATTGTTATTCAATCTACATTACATATCTAATGTAGGTATAGTACTAATGATATTGTTATTAAATCTACATTGCATATCTAATGTAGGTATAGTACTAATGATATTGGTATTATATGTACATAGATCTGTGGGAATGAATCCGTGTACTACATTATATCGAATGTAGATATAGTGCTAATGATGTTGTTATTAAATGTACATTGATCTGTGGGTAGTAGTCAGTATATTACATTATAACTAATGTAGATATGATAATAATAATATTGTTATTAATTGTGTATTACATATCTAACGTAGATATAGTACTAATGATATTGACATTAAATGTACTTTGATCTGTGGGAATGAATCAGTATATTACATTATATCTAATGTAGATATATTACTAATGATATTGTTATTGAATGTACATTGATCTGTGGGAATGAATCAGAATATTACATTATATCGAATGTAGATATAGTGCTAATGATGTTGTTATTAAATGTACATTGATGTGTGGGTAGTAATCAGTATATTACATTATATCTAATGTAGATATGATAATAATAATATTGTTATTAATTGTATATTACATATCTAATGTAGATATAGTACTAATGATATTAACATTAAATGTACATTGATCTGTGGGAATGAATCAGTATATTACATTATACCTCATGTAGATATAGTGCTAATGATATTGTTATTAAATGAACATTGATCTGTGGGAATGAATCAGTATATTACATTATATCGAATGAAGATATAGTCCCAATGATATTGTTATTAAGTGTACATTGATCTGTGGGAATGAATCAGTATATTACATTATATCGAATGTACATATAGTACTAATGATATTGGTATTATATGTACATTGTTCTGTTGGAATGAATCTGTACATGACATTATATCTATTGTAGATATAGTAATAATGGTATTGTTATTAAATGTACATTGATCTGTGGGAATGAATCAGTATAATACATTATATCGAATGTAGATATAGTACTAATGATATTGTTATTCAATCTACATTACATATCTAATGTAGGTATAGTACGAATGATATTGTTATTAAATCTACATTGCATATCTAATGTAGGTATAGTACTAATGATATTGGTATTATATGTACATAGATCTGTGGGAATGAATCCGTGTACTACATTATATCGAATGTAGATATAGTGCTAATGATGTTGTTATTAAATGTACATTGATCAGTGTGTAGTAACCAGTATATTACGTTATATCTAATGTAGATATGATAATAATAATATTGTTATTAATTGTATATTACATATCTAATGTAGATATAGTACTAATGATATTGGCATTAAATATACTTTGATCTGTGGGAATGAATCAGTATATTACATTATATCGAATGTAGATATAGTACTAATGATATTGTTATTAAATCTACATTACATATCTAATGTAGGTATAGTACTAATGATATTGGTATTATATGTACATTGAATTGTGGGAATGAATCAGTATATTACATTATACCTCATGTAGATATAGTGCTAATGATATTGTTATTAAATGAACATTGATCTGTGGGAATGAATCAGTATATTACATTATATCGAATGTAGATATAGTACTAATGATATTGGTATTAAATGTACATTGATCTGTGGGAAGGAATCCGTATATTACATTATACCTAATGTAGATATGGTAATAACAATATTGTTTTTAAATGTACATTGATCTGTGTGAATGAAGCAGTATATTACATTATATCTCAGGCAGATATTTTGCTAATGATATTGTTATTAAATGTACATCGATCTGTGGGAATGAATCAGTATATTACATTATACCTAATGTAGATATAGTAATAATGATATTGTTATTAAATGAACATTGATCTGTGGGAATGAATCAGTATATTACATTATATCGAATGTAGATATAGTCCCAATGATATTGTTATTAAGTGTACATTGATCTGTGGAAATGAATCAGTATATTACATTATATCGAATGTACATATAGTACTAACGATATTGGTATTATATGTACATTGTTCTGTTGGAATGAATCTGTACATGACATTATATCTATTGTAGATATAGTAATAATGGTATTGTTATTAAATGTACATTGATCTGTGGGAATGAATCAGTATAATACATTATACCGAATGTAGATATAGTACTAATGATATTGTTATTCAATCTACATTACATATCTAATGTAGGTATAGTACTAATGATAACGGTATTATATGTACATTGATCTGTGGGAACGAATCAGTATATTACATTATATCGAATGTACATATAGTACTAATGATATTGGTATTATATGTACACTGATCTGTGGGAATGATTCAGTATATTACATTATATCGAATGTAGATCTAGTACGAATGATATTGTTATTAAATGAACATTGATCTGTGGGAATGAATCAGTATATTACATTATACCTCATGTAGATATAGTGCTAATGATATTGTTATTAAATGTACATTGATCTGTGGGAATGAATCAGTATATAACATTATATCGAATGTAGATATAGTACTAACGTATTGTTATTAAATCTACATTACATATCTAATGTAGGTATAGTACCAATGATATTGTTATTAAATGTGCATTGATCTGTGGGAACGAATCAGTATATTACATTATATCTAATGTAGATATATTACTAATGATATTGTTATTAAATGTACAGTGATCTGTGGGAATGAATCAGTATATTACATTTTATCGAATGTAGATATAGTACCAATGATATTGTTATTAAATGTACATTGATCTGTGGGAATGAATCAGTATATTACATTATATCGAATGTAGATATAGTACAAGTGATGGTGTTATTAAATGTACATTGATCTGTGGGTAGTAATCAGTATATTACATTATATCTAATGTAGATATGATAATAATAACATTGTTATTAATTGTATATTACATATCTAATGTAGATATAGTACTAATGATATTAACATTAAATGTACATTGATCGGTGGGAATGAATCAGTATATTACATTATACCTCATGTAGATATAGTGCTAATGATATTGTTATTAAATGAACATTGATCTGTGGGAATGAATCAGTATATTACGTTATATCGAATGTAGATAGAGACCCAATGATATTGTTATTAAGTGTACATTGATCTGTGGGAATGAATCAGTATATTACATTATATCGAAGGTACATATAGTACTAATGATATTGGTATTAAATGTACATTGATCTGTGGGAAGGAATCCGTATATCACATTATACCTAATGTAGATATGGTAATAACGATATTGTTTTTAAATGTACATTGATCTGTGCGAATGAAGCAGTATATTACATTATATCTCAGGCAGATATTTTGCTAATGATATTGTTATTAAATGAACATTGATCTGTGGGAATGAATCAGTATATTACATTTTATCGAATGTAGATATAGTACCAATGATATTGTTATTAAATGTACATTGATCTGTGGGAATGAATCAGTATATTACATTATATCGAATGTAGATATAGTACAAGTGATGGTGTTATTAAATGTACATTGATCTGTGGGTAGTAATCAGTATATTACATTATATCTAATGTAGATATGATAATAATAACATTGTTATTAATTGTATATTACATATCTAATGTAGATATAGTACTAATGATATTAACATTAAATGTACATTGATCGGTGGGAATGAATCAGTATATTACATTATACCTCATGTAGATATAGTGCTAATGATATTGTTATTAAATGAACATTGATCTGTGGGAATGAATCAGTATATTACGTTATATCGAATGTAGATATAGACCCAATGATATTGTTATTAAGTGTACATTGATCTGTGGGAATGAATCAGTATATTACATTATATCGAAGGTACATATAGTACTAATGATATTGGTATTAAATGTACATTGATCTGTGGGAAGGAATCCGTATATCACATTATACCTAATGTAGATATGGTAATAACGATATTGTTTTTAAATGTACATTGATCTGTGCGAATGAAGCAGTATATTACATTATATCTCAGGCAGATATTTTGCTAATGATATTGTTATTAAATGAACATTGATCTGTGGGAATGAATCAGTATATTACATTTTATCGAATGTAGATATAGTACCAATGATATTGTTATTAAATGTACATTGATCTGTGGGAATGAATCAGTATATTACATTATATCGAATGTAGATATAGTGCTAATGATGTTGTTACTAAATGTACATTGATCTGTGGGTAGCCGTCAGTATATTACATTATAACTAATGTAGATATGATAATAATAATATTGTTATTAATTGTGTATTACATATCTAACGTAGATATAGTACTAATGATATTAACATTAAATGTACATTGATCTGTGGGAATGAATCAGTATATTACATTATACCTCATGTCGATATATTGCTAATGATATTGTTATTAAATGAACATTGATCTGTGGGAATGAATCAGTATATTACATTATATCGAATGTAGATATAGTACTAATGATATTGTTATTAAATCTACATTACATATCTAATGTAGGTATGGTACTAATGATATTGTTATTAAATGTGCATTGATCTGTGGGAACGAATCAGTATATTACATTATATCTAATGTAGATATATTTCTAATGATATTGTTATTAAATGAACAAATAATCTGTGGGAATGAATAAGTATATTACATTATATCGAATGTAGATATAGTACCAATGATATTGTTATTAAATGTACATTGATCTGTGGGAATGAATCAGTATATTACATTATATCGAATGTAGATATAGTCCCAATGATATTGTTATTAAGTGTACATTGATCTGTGGGAATGAATCAGTATATTACATTATATCGAATGTACATATAGTACTAATGATATTGGTATTATATATACATTGTTCTGTTGGAATGAATCTGTACATGACCCTATATCTATTGTAGATATAGTAATAATGATATTGTTATTAAATGTACATTGATCTGTGGGAATGAATCAGTATATTACATTATATCGAATGTAGATATAGTGCTAATGACGTTGTTACTAAATGTACATTGATCTGTGGGTAGTAGTCAGTATATTACATTATAACTAATGTAGATATGATAATAATAATATTGTTATTAATTGTGTATTACATATCTAACGTAGATATAGTACTAATGATATTGACATTAAATGTACTTTGATCTGTGGGAATGAATCAGTATATTACATTATATCTAATGTAGATATATTACTAATGATATTGTTATTAAATGTACATTGATCTGTGGGAATGAATCAGAATATTACATTATATCGAATGTAGATATAGTACCAATGATATTGTTATTAAATGTACATTGATCTGTGGGAATGAATCAGTATATTACATTATATCGAATGTAGATATAGTACAAGTGATGGTGTTATTAAGTGTACATTGATCTGTGGGTAGTAATCAGTATATTACATTATATCTAATGTAGATATGATAATAATAATATTGTGATTAATTGTATATTACATATCTGATGTAGATATAGTACTAATGATATTAACATTAAATGTACATTGATCTGTGGGAATGAATCAGTATATTACATTATACCTCATGTAGATATAGTGCTAATGATATTGTTATTAAATGAACATTGATCTGTGGGAATGAATCAGTATATTACATTATATCGAATGTAGATATAGTCCCAATGATATTGTTATTAAGTGTACATTGATCTGTGGGAATGAATCAGTATATTACATTATACCTCATGTAGATATAGTGCTAATGATATTGTTATTAAATGAACATTGATCTGTGGGAATGAATCAGTATATTACATTATATCGAATGTAGATATAGTACTAATGATATTGGTATTAAATGTACATTGATCTGTGGGAAGGAATCCGTATATTACATTATACCTAATGTAGATATGGTAATAACGATATTGTTTTTAAATGTACATTGATCTGTGGGAATGAATCAGAATATTACATTATACCGAATGTAGATATAGTACAAGTGATGGTGTTAATAAATGTACATTGATATGTGGGTAGTAATCAGTATATTACGTTATATCTAATGTAGATATGATAATAATAATATTGTTATTAATTGTATATTACATATCTAATGTAGATATAGTACTAATGATATTAACATTAAATGTACATTGATCTGTGGGAATGAATCAGTATATTACATTATATCGAATGTAGATATAGTCCCAATGATATTGTTATTAAGTGTACATTGATCTGTGGGAATGAATCAGAATATTACATTATACCGAATGTAGATATAGTACAAGTGATGGTGTTAATAAATGTACATTGATATGTGGGTAGTAATCAGTATATTACGTTATATCTAATGTAGATATGATAATAATAATATTGTTATTAATTGTATATTACATATCTAACGTAGATATAGTACTAATGATATTGACATTAAATGTGCTTTGATCTGCGGGAATGAATCAGTATGTTACATTATATCGAATGTAGATATAGTCCCAATGGTATTGTTATTAAGTGTACATTGATCTGTGGGAATGAATCAGTATATTACATTATATCGAATGTACATATAGTACTAATGATGTTGGTATTATATGTACATTGTTCTGTTGGAATGAATCTGTACATGACATTATATCTATTGTAGATATAGTAATAATGATATTGTTATCAAATGTACATTGATCTGTGGGAATGAATCAGTATATTACATTATATCGAATGTAGATATAGTACAAGTGATGGTGTTATTAAATGTACATTGATCTGTGGGTAGTAATCAGTATATTACATTAAATCTAATGTAGATATGATAATAATAATATTGTTATTAATTGTATATTACATATCTAATGTAGATATAGTACTAATGATATTAACATTAAATGTACATTGATCTGTGGGAAGGAATCCGTATATTACATTATACCTAATGTAGATATGGTAATAACGATATTGTTTTTAAATGTACATTGATCTGTGTGAATGAAGCAGTATATTACATTATAAATCAGGCAGATATTTTGCTAATGATATTGTTATTAAATGTACATTGATCTGTGGGAATGAATCAGTATATTACATTATACCTAATGTAGATACAGTAATAATGATATTGTTATTAAATGTACATTGATCTGTGGGAATGAATCAGTATATTACATTATATCGAATGTAGATATAGTGCTAATGATGTTGTTACTAAATGTACATTGATCTGTGGGTAGTAGTCAGTATATTACATTATAACTAATGTAGATATGATAATAATAATATTGTTATTAATTGTGTATTACATATCTAACGTGGATGTAGTACTAATGATATTGACATTAAATGTACTTTGATCTGTGGGAATGAATCAGTATATTACATTATATCTAATGTAGATATATTACTAATGATATTGTTATTGAATGTACATTGATCTGTAGGAATGAATCAGAATATTACATTATATCGAATGTAGATATAGTACCAATGATATTGTTATTAAATGTACATTGATCTGTGAGAATGAATCAGTATATTACATTATATCGAATGTAGATATAGTACAAGTGATGGTGTTATTAAATGTACATTGATCTGTGGGTAGTAATCAGTATATTACATTATATCTAATGTAGATATGATAATAATAATATTGTTATTAATTGTATATTACATATCTGATGTAGATATAGTCCTAATGATATTGTTATTAAATGTACATTGATCTGTGGGAATGAATCAGTATAATACATTATATCGAATGTAGATATAGTACTAATGATATTGTTATTAAATCTACATTACATATCTAATGTAGGTATAGTACTAATGATATTGGTATTATATGTACATTGATCTGTGGGAATGAATCCGTGTATTACATTATATCGAATGTAGATATAGTGCTAATGATGTTGTTATTAAATGTACATTGATCAGTGTGTAGTAACCAGTATATTACGTTATATCTAATGTAGATATGATAATAATAATTTGGTATTAATTGTATATTACATATCTAATGTAGATATAGTACTAATGATATTCGCATTAAATATACTTTGATCTGTGGGAATGAATCAGTATATTACATTATATCGAATGTAGATATAGTACTAATGATATTGTTATTAAATCCACATTACATATCTAATGTAGGTATAGTACTAATGATATTGGTATTATATGTACATTGATCTGTGGGAATGAATCAGTATATTACATTATACCTCATGTAGATATGGTGCTAATGATATTGTTATTAAATGAACATTGATCTGTGGGAATGAATCAGTATATTACATTATATCGAATGTAGATATAGTCCCAATGATATTGTTATTAAGTGTACATTGATCTGTGGGAATGAATCAGTATATTACATTATATCGAAGGTACATATAGTACTAATGATATTGGTATTATATGTACATTGTTCTGTTGGAATGAATCTGTACATGACATTATATCTATTGTAGATATAGTAATAATGGTATTGTTATTAAATGTACATTGATCTGTGGGAATGAATCAGTATAATACATTATATCGAATGTAGATATAGTACGAACGATATTGTTATTAAATCTACATTACATATCTAATGTAGGTATAGTACTAATGATATTGGTATTATATGTACATTGATCTGTGGAAATGAATCAGTATATTACATTGTATCGAATGTACATATAGTACTAATGATATTGGTATTATATGTACATTGATCTGTGGGAATGAATCAGTATAATACATTATATCGAATGTAGATATAGTCCCAATGATATTGTTATTCAATCTACATTACATATCTAATGTAGGTATAGTACTAATGATATTGGTATTATATGTACATTGATCTGTGGGAATGAATCAGTGTATTACATTATATCGAATGTAGATATAGTACTAATGATATTGGTATTAAATGTACATTGATCTGTGGGAAGGAATCCGTATATTACATTATACCTAATGTAGATATGGTAATAACGATATTGTTTTTAAAAGTACATTGATCTGTGTGAATGAAGCTGTATATTACATTATATCTCAGGCAGATATTTTGCTAATGATATTGTTATTAAATGTACATTGATCTGTGGGAATGAATCAGTGTATTACATTATACCTAATGTAGATATAGTAATAATGATATTGTTATTAAATGTACATTGATCTGTGGGAATGAATCAGTATATTACATTATATCGAATTTAGATATAGTGCTAATGATGTTGTTACTAAATGTACATTGATCTGTGGGTAGTAGTCAGTATATTACATTATAACTAATGTAGATATGATAATAATAATATTGTTATTAATTGCGTATTACATATCTAACGTAGATATAGTACTAATGATATTGACATTAAATGTACTTTGATCTGTGGGAATGAATCAGTATATTACATTATATCTAATGTAGATATATTACTAATGATATTGTTATTAAATGTACATTGATCTGTGGGAATGAATCAGAATATTACATTATATCGAATGTAGATATAGTGCTAATGATGTTGTTATTAAATGTACATTGATGTGTGGGTAGTAATCAGTATATTACATTATATCTAATGTAGATATGATAATAATAATATTGTTATTAATTGTATATTACATATCTAATGTAGATATAGTACTAATGATATTAACATTAAATGTACATTGATCTGTGGGAATGAATCAGTATGTTACATTATACCTCATGTAGATATAGTGCTAATGATATTGTTATTAAATGAACATTGATCTGTGGGAATGAATCAGTATATTACATTATATCGAATGAAGATATAGTCCCAATGATATTGTTATTAAGTGTACATTGATCTGTGGGAATGAATCAGTATATTACATTATATCGAATGTACATATAGTACTAATGATATTGGTATTATATGTACATTGTTCTGTTGGAATGAATCTGTACATGACATTATATCTATTGTAGATATAGTAATAATGGTATTGTTATTAAATGTACATTGATCTGTGGGAATGAATCAGTATAATACATTATATCGAATGTAGATATAGTACTAATGATATTGTTATTCAATCTACATTACATATCTAATGTAGGTATAGTACTAATGATATTGTTATTAAATCTACATTGCATATCTAATGTAGGTATAGTACTAATGATATTGGTATTATATGTACATAGATCTGTGGGAATGAATCCGTGTACTACATTATATCGAATGTAGATATAGTGCTAATGATGTTGTTATTAAATGTACATTGATCTGTGGGTAGTAGTCAGTATATTACATTATAACTAATGTAGATATGATAATAATAATATTGTTATTAATTGTGTATTACATATCTAACGTAGATATAGTACTAATGATATTGACATTAAATGTACTTTGATCTGTGGGAATGAATCAGTATATTACATTATATCTAATGTAGATATATTACTAATGATATTGTTATTGAATGTACATTGATCTGTGGGAATGAATCAGAATATTACATTATATCGAATGTAGATATAGTGCTAATGATGTTGTTATTAAATGTACATTGATGTGTGGGTAGTAATCAGTATATTACATTATATCTAATGTAGATATGATAATAATAATATTGTTATTAATTGTATATTACATATCTAATGTAGATATAGTACTAATGATATTAACATTAAATGTACATTGATCTGTGGGAATGAATCAGTATATTACATTATACCTCATGTAGATATAGTGCTAATGATATTGTTATTAAATGAACATTGATCTGTGGGAATGAATCAGTATATTACATTATATCGAATGAAGATATAGTCCCAATGATATTGTTATTAAGTGTACATTGATCTGTGGGAATGAATCAGTATATTACATTATATCGAATGTACATATAGTACTAATGATATTGGTATTATATGTACATTGTTCTGTTGGAATGAATCTGTACATGACATTATATCTATTGTAGATATAGTAATAATGGTATTGTTATTAAATGTACATTGATCTGTGGGAATGAATCAGTATAATACATTATATCGAATGTAGATATAGTACTAATGATATTGTTATTCAATCTACATTACATATCTAATGTAGGTATAGTACGAATGATATTGTTATTAAATCTACATTGCATATCTAATGTAGGTATAGTACTAATGATATTGGTATTATATGTACATAGATCTGTGGGAATGAATCCGTGTACTACATTATATCGAATGTAGATATAGTGCTAATGATGTTGTTATTAAATGTACATTGATCAGTGTGTAGTAACCAGTATATTACGTTATATCTAATGTAGATATGATAATAATAATATTGTTATTAATTGTATATTACATATCTAATGTAGATATAGTACTAATGATATTGGCATTAAATATACTTTGATCTGTGGGAATGAATCAGTATATTACATTATATCGAATGTAGATATAGTACTAATGATATTGTTATTAAATCTACATTACATATCTAATGTAGGTATAGTACTAATGATATTGGTATTATATGTACATTGAATTGTGGGAATGAATCAGTATATTACATTATACCTCATGTAGATATAGTGCTAATGATATTGTTATTAAATGAACATTGATCTGTGGGAATGAATCAGTATATTACATTATACCTAATGTAGATATGGTAATAACGATATTGTTTTTAAATGTACATTGATCTGTGTGAATGAAGCAGTATATTACATTATATCTCAGGCAGATATTTTGCTAATGATATTGTTATTAAATGTACATTGATCTGTGGGAATGAATCAGTATATTACATTATACCTAATGTAGATATAGTAATAATGATATTGTTATCAAATGTACATTGATCTGTGGGAATGAATCAGTATATTACATTATATCGAATGTAGATATAGTGCTAATGATGTTGTTACTAAATGTACATTGATCTGTGGGTAGTAGTCAGTATATTACATTATAACTAATGTAGATATGATAATAATAATATTGTTATTAATTGTGTATTACATATCTAACGTAGATATAGTACTAATGATATTGACATTAAATGTACTTTGATCTGTGGGAATGAATCAGTATATTACATTATATCTAATGTAGATATATTACTAATGATATTGTTATTAAATGTACATTGATCTGTGGGAATGAATCAGTATATTACATTATATCGAATGTAGATATTGTACCAATGATATTGTTTTTAAATGTACATTGATCTGTGTGAATGAAGCAGTATATTACATTATATCTCAGGCAGATATTTTGCTAATGATATTGTTTTTAAATGTACATTGATCTGTGTGAATGAAGCAGTATATTACATTATATCTCAGGCAGATATTTTGCTAATGATATTGTTATTAAATGAACATTGATCTGTGGGAATGAATCAGTATATTACATTATACCTAATGTAGATATAGTAATAATGATATTGTTATTAAATGTACATTGATCTGTGGAAATGAATCAGTATATTACATTATATCGAATGTAGATATAGTGCTAATGATGTTGTTATTAAATGTACATTGATCTGTGGGTAATAATCAGTTTATCACATTATATCTAATGTAGATATGATAATAATAATATTGTTATTAATTGTATATTACATATCTAATGTAGATATAGTACTAATGATATTAACATTAAATGTACATTGATCTGTGTGGATGAATCAGTATATTACATTATACCTCATGTAGATATAGTGCTAATGATATTGTTATTAAATGTACATTGATCTGTGGGAATGAATCAGTATATTACATTATATCGAATGTAGATATAGTGCTAATGATGTTGTTATTAAATGTACATTGATCTGTGGGTAGTAATCAGTATATTACATTATATCTAATGTAGATATGATAATAATAATATTGTTATTAATTGTATATTACATATCTAATGTAGATATAGTACTAATGATATTAACATTAAATGTACATTGATCTGTGGGAATGAATCAGTATATTACATTATATCTAATGTAGATATATTACTAATGATATTGTTATTAAATGTACATTGATCTGTGGGAATGAATCAGAATATTACATTATATCGAATGTAGATATAGTACCAATGATATTGTTATTAAATGTACCTTGATCTGTGGGAATGAATCAGTATATTACATTATATCGGATGTAGATATAGTGCTAATGATGTTGTTACTAAATGTACATTGATCTGTGGGTAGTCGTCAGTATATTACATTATAACTAATGTAGATATGATAATAATAATATTGTTATTAATTGTGTATTACATATCTAACGTAGATATAGTACTAATGATATTAACATTAAATGTACATTGATCTGTGGGAAGGAATCCGTATATTACATTATACCTAATGTAGATATGGTAATAACGATATTGTTTTTAAATGTACATTGATCTGTGTGAATGAAGCAGTATATTACATTATATATCAGGCAGATATTTTGCTAATGATATTGTTATTAAATGTACATTGATCTGTGGGAATGAATCAGTATATTACATTATACCTAATGTAGATACAGTAATAATGATATTGTTATTAAATGTACATTGATCTGTGGGAATGAATCAGTATATTACATTATATCGAATGTAGATATAGTGCTAATGATGTTGTTACTAAATGTACATTGATCTGTGGGTAGTAGTCAGTATATTACATTATAACTAATGTAGATATGATAATAATAATATTGTTATTAATTGTGTATTACATATCTAACGTAGATGTAGTACTAATGATATTGACATTAAATGTACTTTGATCTGTGGGAATGAATCAGTATATTACATTATATCGAATGTAGATATAGTTCTAACGATATTGTTATTAAATCTACATTACATATCTAATGTAGGTATAGTACTAATGATATTGTTATTAAATGTGCATTGATCTGTGGGAACGAATCAGTATATTACATTATATCTAATGTAGATATATTACTAATGATATTGTTATTAAATGTACATTGATCTGTGGGAATCAATCAGTATATTACATTTTATCGAATGTAGATATAGTACCAATGATATTGTTATTAAATGTACATTGATCTGTGGGAATGAATCAGTATATTACATTATATCGAATGTAGATATAGTACAAGTGATGGTGTTATTAAATGTACATTGATCTGTGGGTAGTAATCAGTATATTACATTATATCTAATGTAGATATGATAATAATAATATTGTTATTAATTGTATATTACATATCTGATGTAGATATAGTCCTAATGATATTGTTATTAAATGTACATTGATCTGTGGGAATGAATCAGTATAATACATTATATCGAATGTAGATATAGTACTAATGATGTTGTTATTCAATCTACATTACATATCTAATGTAGGTATAGTACTAATGATATTGGTATTATATGTACATTGATCTGTGGGAACGAATCAGTATATTACATTATATCGAATGTACATATAGTACTAATGATATTGGTATTATATGTACACTGATCTGTTGGAATGAATCTGTACATGACATTATATCTATTGTAGATATAGTAATAATGATATTGTTATTAAATGTACATTGATCTGTGGGAATGAATCAGTATAATACATTATATCGAATGTAGATATAGTACTAATGATATTGTTATTAAATCTACATTACATATCTAATGTAGGTATAGTACTAATGATATTGGTATTATATGTACATAGATCTGTGGGAATGAATCCGTGTACTACATTATATCGAATGTAGATATAGTGCTAATGATGTTGTTATTAAATGTACATTGATCAGTGTGTAGTAACCAGTATATTACGTTATATCTAATGTAGATATGATAATAATAATATTGTTATTAATTGTATATTACATATCTAATGTAGATATAGTCCTAATGATATTGGCATTAAATATACTTTGATCTGTGGGAATGAATCAGTATATTACATTATATCGAATGTAGATATAGTACTAATGATATTGTTATTAAATCTACATTACATATCTAATGTAGGTATAGTACTAATGATATTGGTATTATATGTACATAGATCTGTGGGAATGAATCCGTGTACTACATTATATCGAATGTAGATATAGTGCTAATGATGTTGTTATTAAATGTACATTGATCAGTGTGTAGTAACCAGTATATTACGTTATATCTAATGTAGATATGATAATAATAATATTGTTATTAATTGTATATTACATATCTAATGTAGATATAGTCCTAATGATATTGGCATTAAATATACTTTGATCTGTGGGAATGAATCAGTATATTACATTATATCGAATGTAGATATAGTACTAATGATATTGTTATTAAATCTACATTACATATCTAATGTAGGTATAGTACTAATGATATTGGTATTATATGTACATTGAATTGTGGGAATGAATCAGTATATTACATTATACCTCATGTAGATATAGTGCTAATGATATTGTTATTAAATGAACATTGATCTGTGGGAATGAATCAGTATATTACATTATATCGAATGTAGATATAGTGCTAATGATGTTGTTATTAAATGTACATTGATCTGTGGGTAGTAATCAGTATATTACATTATATCTAATGTAGATATGATAATAATAATATTGTTATTAATTGTATATTACATATCTAATGTAGATATAGTACTAATGATATTAACATTAAATGTACATTGATCTCTGGGAATGAATCAGTATATTACATTATATCTAATGTAGATATATTACTAATGATATTGTTATTGAATGTACATTGATCTGTGGGAATGAATCAGAATACTACATTATATCGAATGTAGATATAGTACCAATGATATTGTTATTAAATGTACCTTGATCTGTGGGAATGAATCAGTATATTACATTATATCGGATGTAGATATAGTGCTAATGATGTTGTTACTAAATGTACATTGATCTGTGGGTAGTCGTCAGTATATTACATTATAACTAATGTAGATATGATAATAATAATATTGTTATTAATTGTGTATTACATATCTAACGTAGATATAGTACTAATGATATTAACATTAAATGTACATTGATCTGTGGGAAGGAATCCGTATATTACATTATACCTAATGTAGATATGGTAATAACGATATTGTTTTTAAATGTACATTGATCTGTGTGAATGAAGCAGTATATTACATTATATATCAGGCATATATTTTGCTAATGATATTGTTATTAAATGTACATTGATCTGTGGGAATGAATCAGTATATTACATGATACCTAATGTAGATACAGTAATAATGATATTGTTATTAAATGTACATTGATCTATGGGAATGAATCAGTATATTACATTATATCGAATGTAGATATAGTGCTAATGATGTTGTTACTAAATGTACATTGATCTGTGGGTAGTAGTCAGTATATTACATTATAACTAATGTAGATATGATAATAATAATATTGTTATTAATTGTGTATTACATATCTAACGTAGATGTAGTACTAATGATATTGACATTAAATGTACTTTGATCTGTGGGAATGAATCAGTATATTACATTATATCTAATGTAGATATATTACTAATGATATTGTTATTGAATGTACATTGATCTGTAGGAATGAATCAGAATATTACATTATATCGAATGTAGATATAGTACAAGTGATGGTGTTATTAAATGTACATTGAACTGTGGGTAGTAATCAGTATATTACATTATATCTAATGTAGATATGGTAATAATAATATTGTTATTAATTGTATATTACATATCTAATGTAGATATAGTACTAATGATAGTAACATTAAATGTACAGTGATCTGTGGGAATGAATCAGTATATTACATTATACCTCATGTAGATATAGTGCTAATGATATTGTTATTAAATGAACATTGATCTGTGGGAATGAATCAGTATATTACATTATATCGAATGTAGATATAGTACTAATGATATTGTTATTAAATCTACATTACATATCTAATGTAGGTATAGTACTAATGATATTGGTATTATATGTACATTGATCTGTGGAAATGAATCAGTATATTACATTATATCGAATGTACATATAGTACTAATGATATTGGTATTATATGTACATTGATCTGTGGGAATGAATCAGTATAATACATTATATCGAATGTAGATATAGTCCCAATGATATTGTTATTCAATCTACATTACATATCTAATGTAGGTATAGTACTAATGATATTGGTATTATATGTACATTGATCTGTGGGAATGAATCAGTGTATTACATTATATCGAATGTAGATATAGTGCTAATGATGTTGTTATTAAATGTACATTGATCTGTGTGTAGTAACCAGTATATTACATTATATCGAATGTAGATATGGTACGAATGATATTGTTATTAAATCTACATTACATATCTAATGTAGGTATAGTACTAATGATATTGGTATTATATGTACATTGATCTGTGGGAATGAATCAGTATATTACATTATACCTCATGTAGATATGTTGCTAATGATATTGTTATTAAATGTACATTGATCTGTGGGAATGAATCAGTATATAACATTATATCGAATGTAGATATAGTTCTAACGATATTGTTATTAAATCTACATTACATATCTAATGTAGGTATAGTACTAATGATATTGTTATTAAATGTGCATTGATCTGTGGGAACGAATCAGTATATTACATTATATCTAATGTAGATATATTACTAATGATATTGTTATTAAATGTACATTGATCTGTGGGAATCAATCAGTATATTACATTTTATCGAATGTAGATATAGTACCAATGATATTGTTATTAAATGTACATTGATCTGTGGGAATGAATCAGTATATTACATTATATCGAATGTAGATATAGTACAAGTGATGGTGTTATTAAATGTACATTGATCTGTGGGTAGTAATCAGTATATTACATTAAATCTAATGTAGATATGATAATAATAATATTGTTATTAATTGTGTATTACATATCTAACGGTGATGTAGTACTAATGATATTGACATTAAATGTACTTTGATCTGTGGGAATGAATCAGTATATTACATTATATCTAATGTAGATATATTACTAATGATATTGTTATTGAATGTACATTGATCTGTAGGAATGAATCAGAATATTACATTATATCGAATGTAGATATAGTACCAATGATATTGTTATTAAATGTACATTGATCTGTGAGAATGAATCAGTATATTACATTATATCGAATGTAGATATAGTACAAGTGATGGTGTTATTAAATGTACATTGATCTGTGGGTAGTAATCAGTATATTACATTATATCTAATGTAGATATGATAATAATAATATTGTTATTAATTGTATATTACATATCTGATGTAGATATAGTCCTAATGATATTGTTATTAAATGTACATTGATCTGTGGGAATGAATCAGTATAATACATTATATCGAATGTAGATATAGTACTAATGATATTGTTATTCAATCTACATTACATATCTAATGTAGGTATAGTACTAATGATATTGTTATTAAATCTACATTGCATATCTAATGTAGGTATAGTACTAATGATATTGGTATTATATGTACATAGATCTGTGGGAATGAATCCGTGTACTACATTATATCGAATGTAGATATAGTGCTAATGATGTTGTTATTAAATGTACATTGATCTGTGGGTAGTAGTCAGTATATTACATTATAACTAATGTAGATATGATAATAATAATATTGTTATTAATTGTGTATTACATATCTAACGTAGATATAGTACTAATGATATTGACATTAAATGTACTTTGATCTGTGGGAATGAATCAGTATATTACATTATATCTAATGTAGATATATTACTAATGATATTGTTATTGAATGTACATTGATCTGTGGGAATGAATCAGAATATTACATTATATCGAATGTAGATATAGTGCTAATGATGTTGTTATTAAATGTACATTGATGTGTGGGTAGTAATCAGTATATTACATTATATCTAATGTAGATATGATAATAATAATATTGTTATTAATTGTATATTACATATCTAATGTAGATATAGTACTAATGATATTAACATTAAATGTACATTGATCTGTGGGAATGAATCAGTATATTACATTATACCTCATGTAGATATAGTGCTAATGATATTGTTATTAAATGAACATTGATCTGTGGGAATGAATCAGTATATTACATTATATCGAATGAAGATATAGTCCCAATGATATTGTTATTAAGTGTACATTGATCTGTGGGAATGAATCAGTATATTACATTATATCGAATGTACATATAGTACTAATGATATTGGTATTATATGTACATTGTTCTGTTGGAATGAATCTGTACATGACATTATATCTATTGTAGATATAGTAATAATGGTATTGTTATTAAATGTACATTGATCTGTGGGAATGAATCAGTATAATACATTATATCGAATGTAGATATAGTACTAATGATATTGTTATTCAATCTACATTACATATCTAATGTAGGTATAGTACTAATGATATTGTTATTAAATCTACATTGCATATCTAATGTAGGTATAGTACTAATGATATTGGTATTATATGTACATAGATCTGTGGGAATGAATCCGTGTACTACATTATATCGAATGTAGATATAGTGCTAATGATGTTGTTATTAAATGTACATTGATCTGTGGGTAATAATCAGTTTATCACATTATATCTAATGTAGATATGATAATAATAATATTGTTATTAATTGTATATTACATATCTAATGTAGATATAGTACTAATGATATTAACATTAAATGTACATTGATCTGTGTGGATGAATCAGTATATTACATTATACCTCATGTAGATATAGTGCTAATGATATTGTTATTAAATGTACATTGATCTGTGGGAATGAATCAGTATATTACATTATATCGAATGTAGATATAGTGCTAATGATGTTGTTATTAAATGTACATTGATCTGTGGGTAGTAATCAGTATATTACATTATATCTAATGTAGATATGATAATAATAATATTGTTATTAATTGTATATTACATATCTAATGTAGATATAGTACTAATGATATTAACATTAAATGTACATTGATCTGTGGGAATGAATCAGTATATTACATTATATCTAATGTAGATATATTACTAATGATATTGTTATTAAATGTACATTGATCTGTGGGAATGAATCAGAATATTACATTATATCGAATGTAGATATAGTACCAATGATATTGTTATTAAATGTACCTTGATCTGTGGGAATGAATCAGTATATTACATTATATCGGATGTAGATATAGTGCTAATGATGTTGTTACTATATGTACATTGATCTGTGGGTAGTCGTCAGTATATTACATTATAACTAATGTAGATATGATAATAATAATATTGTTATTAATTGTGTATTACATATCTAACGTAGATATAGTACTAATGATATTAACATTAAATGTACATTGATCTGTGGGAAGGAATCCGTATATTACATTATACCTAATGTAGATATGGTAATAACGATATTGTTTTTAAATGTACATTGATCTGTGTGAATGAAGCAGTATATTACATTATATATCAGGCAGATATTTTGCTAATGATATTGTTATTAAATGTACATTGATCTGTGGGAATGAATCAGTATATTACATTATACCTAATGTAGATACAGTAATAATGATATTGTTATTAAATGTACATTGATCTGTGGGAATGAATCAGTATATTACATTATATCGAATGTAGATATAGTGCTAATGATGTTGTTACTAAATGTACATTGATCTGTGGGTAGTAGTCAGTATATTACATTATAACTAATGTAGATATGATAATAATAATATTGTTATTAATTGTGTATTACATATCTAACGTAGATGTAGTACTAATGATATTGACATTAAATGTACTTTGATCTGTGGGAATGAATCAGTATATTACATTATATCTAATGTAGATATATTACTAATGATATTGTTATTAAATCTACATTACATATCTAATGTAGGTATAGTACTAATGATATTGGTATTATATGTACATTGAATTCTGGGAATGAATCAGTATATTACATTATACCTCATGTAGATATAGTGCTAATGATATTGTTATTAAATGAACATTGATCTGTGGGAATGAATCAGTATATTACATTATATCGAATGTAGATATAGTACTAATGATATTGGTATTAAATGTACATTGATCTGTGGGAAGGAATCCGTATATTACATTATACCTAATGTAGATATGGTAATAACGATATTGTTTTTAAATGTACATTGATCTGTGTGAATGAAGCAGTATATTACATTATACCTAATGTAGATATAGTAATAATGATATTGTTATTAAATGTACATTGATCTGTGGGAATGAATCAGTATATTACATTATATCGAATGTAGATATTGTACCAATGATATTGTTATTAAATGTACATTGATCTGTGGGAATGAATCAGTATATTACATTCTATCTAATGTAGATATGATAATAATAATATTGTTATTAATTGTATATTATATATCTAATGTAGATATAGTACTAATGATATTAACATTAAATGTACATTGATCTGTGGGAATGAATCAGTATATTACATTATACCTCATGTAGATATAGTGCTAATGATATTGTCATTAAATGAACATTGATCTGTGGGAATGAATCAGTATATTACATTATATCGAATGTAGATATAGTCCCAATGGTATTGTTATTAAGTGTACATTGATCTGTGGGAATGAATCAGTATATTACATTATATCGAATGTACATATAGTACTAATGATGTTGGTATTATATGTACATTGTTCTGTTGGAATGAATCTGTACATGACATTATATCTATTGTAGATATAGTAATAATGGTATTGTTATTAAATGTACATTGATCTGTGGGAATGAATCAGTATAATACATTATATCGAATGTAGATATAGTACTAATGATATTGTTATTAAATCTACATTACATATCTAATGTAGGTATAGTACTAATGATATTGGTATTATATGTACATTGATCTGTGGGAATGAATCAGTGTATTACATTATATCGAATGTAGATATAGTGCTAATGATGTTGTTATTAAATGTACATTGATCTGTGGGAATGAATCAGTATAATACATTATATCGAATGTAGATATAGTACTAATGATATTGTTATTCAATCTACATTACATATCTAATGTAGGTATAGTACTAATGATATTGGTATTATATGTAGATTGATCTGTGGGAATGAATCAGTGTATTACATTATATCGAATGTAGATATAGTGCTAGTGATGTTGTTATTAAATGTACATTGATCTGTGTGTAGTAACCAGTATATTGCATTATATCTAATGTAGATATGATAATAATAATATTGTTATTAATTGTATATTACATATCTAATGTAGATATAGTACTAATGATATTGGCATTAAATATACTTTGATCTGTGGGAATGAATCAGTATATTACATTATACCTTATGTAGATATAGTGCTAATGATATTGTTATTAAATGTACATTGATCTGTGGGAATGAAACAGTATATTACATTATATCGAATGTAGATATAGTGCTAATGATGTTGTTATTAAATGTACATTGATCTGTGGGAATGAATCAGTATATTACGTTATACCTAATGTAGATACAGTAATAATGATATTGTTATTGAATGTACATTGATCTGTGGGAATGAATCAGTATATTACATTATATCGAATGTAGATATAGTGCTAATGATGTTGTTACTAAATGTACATTGATCTGTGGGTAGTAGTCAGTATATTACATTATAACTAATGTAGATATGATAATAATAATATTGTTATTAATTGTGTATTACATATCTAACGTAGATATAGTACTAATGATATTGTTATTAAATCTACATTACATATCTAATGTAGGTATAGTACTAATGATATTGGTATTATATGTACATTGATCTGTGGGAATGAATCAGTATATTACATTATACCTCATGCAGATATAGCGCTAATGATATTGTTATTAAATGAACATTGGTCTGTGGGAATGAATCAGTATATTACATTATAATGAATGTAGATATAGTACTAATGATATTGGTATTAAATGTACATTGATCTGTGGGAAGGAATCCGTATATCACATTATACCTAATGTAGATATGGTAATAACGATATTGTTTTTAAATGTACATTGATCTGTGTGAATGGAGCAGTATATTACATTATACCTCATGTAGATATTTTGCTAATGATATTGTTATTAAATGTACATTGATCTGTGGGAATGAATCAGTATATTACATTATACCTAATGTAGATATAGTAATAATGATATTGTTATTAAATGTACATTGATCTGTGGGAATGAATCAGTATATTTCATTATATCGAATGTAGATATAGTGCTAATGATATTGTTATTAAATGAACATTGATCTGTGGGAATGAATCAGTATATTACATTATATCGAATGTAGATATAGTCCCAATGATATTGTTAGTACGTGTACATTGATCTGTGGGAATGAATCAGTATATTACATTATATCGAATGTACATATAGTACTAATGATATTGGTATTATATGTACATTGTTCTGTTGGAATGAATCTGTACATGACATTATATCTATTGTAGATATAGTAATAATGGTATTGTTATTAAATGTACATTGATCTGTGGGAATGAATCAGTATAATACATTATATCGAATGTAGATATAGTACAAATGATATTGTTATTCAATCTACATTACATATCTAATGTAGGTATAGTACTAATGATATTGGTATTATATGTACATTGATCTGTGGGAACGAATCAGTATATTACATTATATCGAATGTACATATAGTACTAATGATATTGGTATTATATGTACACTGATCTGTTGGAATGAATCTGTGCATGACATTATATCTATTGTAGATATAGGAATAATGATATTGTTATTAAATGTACATTGATCTGTGGGAATGAATCAGTATATTACATTATATCGAATGTAGATATAGTGCTAATGATGTTGTTATTAAATGTACATTGATCTGTGTGTAGAAACCAGTGTATTACATTATATCTAATGTAGATATGATAATAATAATATTGTTATTAATTGTATATTACATATCTAATGTAGATATAGTACTACTGATATTGGCATTAAATGTACATTGATCTGTGGGAATGAATCAGTCTATTACATTATATCGAATGTAGATATAGTACCAATGATATTGTTATTAAATGTACATTGATCTGTGGGAATGAACCAGTATATTAAATTATATCGAATGTAGATATAGTACTAATGATATTGTTATTAAAACTACATTACATATCTAATGTAGGTATGCTACTAATGATATTGTTATTAAATGTACATTGATCTGTGGGAATGAATCAGTATATCACATTATATCGAATGTAGATATAGTACAAGTGATGGTGTTATTAAATGTACATTGATCTGTGGGTAGTAATCAGTATATTACATTATATCTAATGTAGATATGATAATAATAATATTGTTATTAATTGTATATTACATATCTAATGTAGATATAGTACTAATGATATTAACATTAAATGTACATTGATCTGTGGGAATGAATCAGTATATTACATTATACCTCATGTAGATATAGTGCGAATGATATTGTTATTAAATGAACATTGATCTGTGGGAATGAATCAGTATATTACATTATATCGAATGTAGATATAGTACTAATGATATTGTTATTAAATCTACATTACATATCTAATGTATGTATAGTACTAATGATATTGGTATTATATGTACATTGATCTGTGGGAATGAATCAGTATATTACATTTTACCTCATGTAGATATAGTGCTAATGATATTGTTATTAAATGAACATTGATCTGTGGGAATGAATCAGTATATTACATTATATCGAATGTAGATATGGTACCAATGATATTGTTATTAAGTGTACATTGATCTGTGGGAATGAATCAGTATATAACATTATACCTCATGTAGATATAGTGCGAATGATATTGTTATTAAATGTACATTGATCTGTGGGAATGAATCAGAATATTACATTATATCGAATGTAGATATAGTACCAATGATATTGTTATTAAATGTACCTTGATCTGTGGGAATGAATCAGTATATTACATTATATCGGATGTAGATATAGTGCTAATGATGTTGTTACTAAATGTACATTGATCTGTGGGTAGTCGTCAGTATATTACATTATAACTAATGTAGATATGATAATAATAATATTGTTATTAATTGTGTATTACATATCTAACGTAGATATAGTACTAATGATATTAACATTAAATGTACATTGATCTGTGGGAAGGAATCCGTATATTACATTATACCTAATGTAGATATGGTAATAACGATATTGTTTTTAAATGTACATTGATCTGTGTGAATGAAGCAGTATATTACATTATATATCAGGCAGATATTTTGCTAATGATATTGTTATTAAATGTACATTGATCTGTGGGAATGAATCAGTATATTACATTATACCTAATGTAGATACAGTAATAATGATATTGTTATTAAATGTACATTGATCTGTGGGAATGAATCAGTATATTACATTATATCGAATGTAGATATAGTGCTAATGATGTTGTTACTAAATGTACATTGATCTGTGGGTAGTAGTCAGTATATTACATTATAACTAATGTAGATATGATAATAATAATATTGTTATTAATTGTGTATTACATATCTAACGTAGATGTAGTACTAATGATATTGACATTAAATGTACTTTGATCTGTGGGAATGAATCAGTATATTACATTATATCTAATGTAGATATATTACTAATGATATTGTTATTAAATCTACATTACATATCTAATGTAGGTATAGTACTAATGATATTGGTATTATATGTACATTGAATTCTGGGAATGAATCAGTATATTACATTATACCTCATGTAGATATAGTGCTAATGATATTGTTATTAAATGAACATTGATCTGTGGGAATGAATCAGTATATTACATTATATCGAATGTAGATATAGTACTAATGATATTGGTATTAAATGTACATTGATCTGTGGGAAGGAATCCGTATATTACATTATACCTAATGTAGATATGGTAATAACGATATTGTTTTTAAATGTACATTGATCTGTGTGAATGAAGCAGTATATTACATTATACCTAATGTAGATATAGTAATAATGATATTGTTATTAAATGTACATTGATCTGTGGGAATGAATCAGTATATTACATTATATCGAATGTAGATATTGTACCAATGATATTGTTATTAAATGTACATTGATCTGTGGGAATGAATCAGTATATTACATTCTATCTAATGTAGATATGATAATAATAATATTGTTATTAATTGTATATTATATATCTAATGTAGATATAGTACTAATGATATTAACATTAAATGTACATTGATCTGTGGGAATGAATCAGTATATTACATTATACCTCATGTAGATATAGTGCTAATGATATTGTTATTAAATGAACATTGATCTGTGGGAATGAATCAGTATATTACATTATATCGAATGTAGATATAGTACTAATGATATTGGTATTAAATGTACATTGATGTGTGGGAATGAATCAGTATATTACATTATATCGAATGTAGATATAGTCCCAATGGTATTGTTATTAAGTGTACATTGATCTGTGGGAATGAATCAGTATATTACATTATATCGAATGTACATATAGTACTAATGATGTTGGTATTATATGTACATTGTTCTGTTGGAATGAATCTGTACATGACATTATATCTATTGTAGATATAGTAATAATGGTATTGTTATTAAATGTACATTGATCTGTGGGAATGAATCAGTATAATACATTATATCGAATGTAGATATAGTACTAATGATATTGTTATTAAATCTACATTACATATCTAATGTAGGTATAGTACTAATGATATTGGTATTATATGTACATTGATCTGTGGGAATGAATCAGTGTATTACATTATATCGAATGTAGATATAGTGCTAATGATGTTGTTATTAAATGTACATTGATCTGTGGGAATGAATCAGTATAATACATTATATCGAATGTAGATATAGTACTAATGATATTGTTATTCAATCTACATTACATATCTAATGTAGGTATAGTACTAATGATATTGGTATTATATGTAGATTGATCTGTGGGAATGAATCAGTGTATTACATTATATCGAATGTAGATATAGTGCTAGTGATGTTGTTATTAAATGTACATTGATCTGTGTGTAGTAACCAGTATATTGCATTATATCTAATGTAGATATGATAATAATAATATTGTTATTAATTGTATATTACATATCTAATGTAGATATAGTACTAATGATATTGGCATTAAATATACTTTGATCTGTGGGAATGAATCAGTATATTACATTATACCTTATGTAGATATAGTGCTAATGATATTGTTATTAAATGTACATTGATCTGTGGGAATGAAACAGTATATTACATTATATCGAATGTAGATATAGTGCTAATGATGTTGTTATTAAATGTACATTGATCTGTGGGAATGAATCAGTATATTACGTTATACCTAATGTAGATACAGTAATAATGATATTGTTATTGAATGTACATTGATCTGTGGGAATGAATCAGTATATTACATTATATCGAATGTAGATATAGTGCTAATGATGTTGTTACTAAATGTACATTGATCTGTGGGTAGTAGTCAGTATATTACATTATAACTAATGTAGATATGATAATAATAATATTGTTATTAATTGTGTATTACATATCTAACGTAGATATAGTACTAATGATATTGTTATTAAATCTACATTACATATCTAATGTAGGTATAGTACTAATGATATTGGTATTATATGTACATTGATCTGTGGGAATGAATCAGTATATTACATTATACCTCATGCAGATATAGCGCTAATGATATTGTTATTAAATGAACATTGGTCTGTGGGAATGAATCAGTATATTACATTATAATGAATGTAGATATAGTACTAATGATATTGGTATTAAATGTACATTGATCTGTGGGAAGGAATCCGTATATCACATTATACCTAATGTAGATATGGTAATAACGATATTGTTTTTAAATGTACATTGATCTGTGTGAATGGAGCAGTATATTACATTATACCTCATGTAGATATTTTGCTAATGATATTGTTATTAAATGTACATTGATCTGTGGGAATGAATCAGTATATTACATTATACCTAATGTAGATATAGTAATAATGATATTGTTATTAAATGTACATTGATCTGTGGGAATGAATCAGTATATTTCATTATATCGAATGTAGATATAGTGCTAATGATATTGTTATTAAATGAACATTGATCTGTGGGAATGAATCAGTATATTACATTATATCGAATGTAGATATAGTCCCAATGATATTGTTAGTACGTGTACATTGATCTGTGGGAATGAATCAGTATATTACATTATATCGAATGTACATATAGTACTAATGATATTGGTATTATATGTACATTGTTCTGTTGGAATGAATCTGTACATGACATTATATCTATTGTAGATATAGTAATAATGGTATTGTTATTAAATGTACATTGATCTGTGGGAATGAATCAGTATAATACATTATATCGAATGTAGATATAGTACAAATGATATTGTTATTCAATCTACATTACATATCTAATGTAGGTATAGTACTAATGATATTGGTATTATATGTACATTGATCTGTGGGAACGAATCAGTATATTACATTATATCGAATGTACATATAGTACTAATGATATTGGTATTATATGTACACTGATCTGTTGGAATGAATCTGTGCATGACATTATATCTATTGTAGATATAGGAATAATGATATTGTTATTAAATGTACATTGATCTGTGGGAATGAATCAGTATATTACATTATATCGAATGTAGATATAGTGCTAATGATGTTGTTATTAAATGTACATTGATCTGTGTGTAGAAACCAGTGTATTACATTATATCTAATGTAGATATGATAATAATAATATTGTTATTAATTGTATATTACATATCTAATGTAGATATAGTACTACTGATATTGGCATTAAATGTACATTGATCTGTGGGAATGAATCAGTCTATTACATTATATCGAATGTAGATATAGTACCAATGATATTGTTATTAAATGTACATTGATCTGTGGGAATGAACCAGTATATTAAATTATATCGAATGTAGATATAGTACTAATGATATTGTTATTAAAACTACATTACATATCTAATGTAGGTATGCTACTAATGATATTGTTATTAAATGTACATTGATCTGTGGGAATGAATCAGTATATCACATTATATCGAATGTAGATATAGTACAAGTGATGGTGTTATTAAATGTACATTGATCTGTGGGTAGTAATCAGTATATTACATTATATCTAATGTAGATATGATAATAATAATATTGTTATTAATTGTATATTACATATCTAATGTAGATATAGTACTAATGATATTAACATTAAATGTACATTGATCTGTGGGAATGAATCAGTATATTACATTATACCTCATGTAGATATAGTGCGAATGATATTGTTATTAAATGAACATTGATCTGTGGGAATGAATCAGTATATTACATTATATCGAATGTAGATATAGTACTAATGATATTGTTATTAAATCTACATTACATATCTAATGTATGTATAGTACTAATGATATTGGTATTATATGTACATTGATCTGTGGGAATGAATCAGTATATTACATTTTACCTCATGTAGATATAGTGCTAATGATATTGTTATTAAATGAACATTGATCTGTGGGAATGAATCAGTATATTACATTATATCGAATGTAGATATGGTACCAATGATATTGTTATTAAGTGTACATTGATCTGTGGGAATGAATCAGTATATAACATTATACCTCATGTAGATATAGTGCGAATGATATTGTTATTAAATGTACATTGATCTGTGGGAATGAATCAGAATATTACATTATATCGAATGTAGATATAGTACCAATGATATTGTTATTAAATGTACCTTGATCTGTGGGAATGAATCAGTATATTACATTATATCGGATGTAGATATAGTGCTAATGATGTTGTTACTAAATGTACATTGATCTGTGGGTAGTCGTCAGTATATTACATTATAACTAATGTAGATATGATAATAATAATATTGTTATTAATTGTGTATTACATATCTAACGTAGATATAGTACTAATGATATTAACATTAAATGTACATTGATCTGTGGGAAGGAATCCGTATATTACATTATACCTAATGTAGATATGGTAATAACGATATTGTTTTTAAATGTACATTGATCTGTGTGAATGAAGCAGTATATTACATTATATATCAGGCAGATATTTTGCTAATGATATTGTTATTAAATGTACATTGATCTGTGGGAATGAATCAGTATATTACATTATACCTAATGTAGATACAGTAATAATGATATTGTTATTAAATGTACATTGATCTGTGGGAATGAATCAGTATATTACATTATATCGAATGTAGATATAGTGCTAATGATGTTGTTACTAAATGTACATTGATCTGTGGGTAGTAGTCAGTATATTACATTATAACTAATGTAGATATGATAATAATAATATTGTTATTAATTGTGTATTACATATCTAACGTAGATGTAGTACTAATGATATTGACATTAAATGTACTTTGATCTGTGGGAATGAATCAGTATATTACATTATATCTAATGTAGATATATTACTAATGATATTGTTATTAAATCTACATTACATATCTAATGTAGGTATAGTACTAATGATATTGGTATTATATGTACATTGAATTCTGGGAATGAATCAGTATATTACATTATACCTCATGTAGATATAGTGCTAATGATATTGTTATTAAATGAACATTGATCTGTGGGAATGAATCAGTATATTACATTATATCGAATGTAGATATAGTACTAATGATATTGGTATTAAATGTACATTGATCTGTGGGAAGGAATCCGTATATTACATTATACCTAATGTAGATATGGTAATAACGATATTGTTTTTAAATGTACATTGATCTGTGTGAATGAAGCAGTATATTACATTATACCTAATGTAGATATAGTAATAATGATATTGTTATTAAATGTACATTGATCTGTGGGAATGAATCAGTATATTACATTATATCGAATGTAGATATTGTACCAATGATATTGTTATTAAATGTACATTGATCTGTGGGAATGAATCAGTATATTACATTCTATCTAATGTAGATATGATAATAATAATATTGTTATTAATTGTATATTATATATCTAATGTAGATATAGTACTAATGATATTAACATTAAATGTACATTGATCTGTGGGAATGAATCAGTATATTACATTATACCTCATGTAGATATAGTGCTAATGATATTGTTATTAAATGAACATTGATCTGTGGGAATGAATCAGTATATTACATTATATCGAATGTAGATATAGTACTAATGATATTGGTATTAAATGTACATTGATGTGTGGGAATGAATCAGTATATTACATTATATCGAATGTAGATATAGTCCCAATGGTATTGTTATTAAGTGTACATTGATCTGTGGGAATGAATCAGTATATTACATTATATCGAATGTACATATAGTACTAATGATGTTGGTATTATATGTACATTGTTCTGTTGGAATGAATCTGTACATGACATTATATCTATTGTAGATATAGTAATAATGGTATTGTTATTAAATGTACATTGATCTGTGGGAATGAATCAGTATAATACATTATATCGAATGTAGATATAGTACTAATGATATTGTTATTAAATCTACATTACATATCTAATGTAGGTATAGTACTAATGATATTGGTATTATATGTACATTGATCTGTGGGAATGAATCAGTGTATTACATTATATCGAATGTAGATATAGTGCTAATGATGTTGTTATTAAATGTACATTGATCTGTGGGAATGAATCAGTATAATACATTATATCGAATGTAGATATAGTACTAATGATATTGTTATTCAATCTACATTACATATCTAATGTAGGTATAGTACTAATGATATTGGTATTATATGTAGATTGATCTGTGGGAATGAATCAGTGTATTACATTATATCGAATGTAGATATAGTGCTAGTGATGTTGTTATTAAATGTACATTGATCTGTGTGTAGTAACCAGTATATTGCATTATATCTAATGTAGATATGATAATAATAATATTGTTATTAATTGTATATTACATATCTAATGTAGATATAGTACTAATGATATTGGCATTAAATATACTTTGATCTGTGGGAATGAATCAGTATATTACATTATACCTTATGTAGATATAGTGCTAATGATATTGTTATTAAATGTACATTGATCTGTGGGAATGAAACAGTATATTACATTATATCGAATGTAGATATAGTGCTAATGATGTTGTTATTAAATGTACATTGATCTGTGGGAATGAATCAGTATATTACGTTATACCTAATGTAGATACAGTAATAATGATATTGTTATTGAATGTACATTGATCTGTGGGAATGAATCAGTATATTACATTATATCGAATGTAGATATAGTGCTAATGATGTTGTTACTAAATGTACATTGATCTGTGGGTAGTAGTCAGTATATTACATTATAACTAATGTAGATATGATAATAATAATATTGTTATTAATTGTGTATTACATATCTAACGTAGATATAGTACTAATGATATTGTTATTAAATCTACATTACATATCTAATGTAGGTATAGTACTAATGATATTGGTATTATATGTACATTGATCTGTGGGAATGAATCAGTATATTACATTATACCTCATGCAGATATAGCGCTAATGATATTGTTATTAAATGAACATTGGTCTGTGGGAATGAATCAGTATATTACATTATAATGAATGTAGATATAGTACTAATGATATTGGTATTAAATGTACATTGATCTGTGGGAAGGAATCCGTATATCACATTATACCTAATGTAGATATGGTAATAACGATATTGTTTTTAAATGTACATTGATCTGTGTGAATGGAGCAGTATATTACATTATACCTCATGTAGATATTTTGCTAATGATATTGTTATTAAATGTACATTGATCTGTGGGAATGAATCAGTATATTACATTATACCTAATGTAGATATAGTAATAATGATATTGTTATTAAATGTACATTGATCTGTGGGAATGAATCAGTATATTTCATTATATCGAATGTAGATATAGTGCTAATGATATTGTTATTAAATGAACATTGATCTGTGGGAATGAATCAGTATATTACATTATATCGAATGTAGATATAGTCCCAATGATATTGTTAGTACGTGTACATTGATCTGTGGGAATGAATCAGTATATTACATTATATCGAATGTAGATATAGTGCTAATGATGTTGTTATTAAATGTACATTGATCTGTGTGTAGAAACCAGTGTATTACATTATATCTAATGTAGATATGATAATAATAATATTGTTATTAATTGTATATTACATATCTAATGTAGATATAGTACTACTGATATTGGCATTAAATGTACATTGATCTGTGGGAATGAATCAGTCTATTACATTATATCGAATGTAGATATAGTACCAATGATATTGTTATTAAATGTACATTGATCTGTGGGAATGAACCAGTATATTAAATTATATCGAATGTAGATATAGTACTAATGATATTGTTATTAAAACTACATTACATATCTAATGTAGGTATGCTACTAATGATATTGTTATTAAATGTACATTGATCTGTGGGAATGAATCAGTATATCACATTATATCGAATGTAGATATAGTACAAGTGATGGTGTTATTAAATGTACATTGATCTGTGGGTAGTAATCAGTATATTACATTATATCTAATGTAGATATGATAATAATAATATTGTTATTAATTGTATATTACATATCTAATGTAGATATAGTACTAATGATATTAACATTAAATGTACATTGATCTGTGGGAATGAATCAGTATATTACATTATACCTCATGTAGATATAGTGCGAATGATATTGTTATTAAATGAACATTGATCTGTGGGAATGAATCAGTATATTACATTATATCGAATGTAGATATAGTACTAATGATATTGTTATTAAATCTACATTACATATCTAATGTATGTATAGTACTAATGATATTGGTATTATATGTACATTGATCTGTGGGAATGAATCAGTATATTACATTTTACCTCATGTAGATATAGTGCTAATGATATTGTTATTAAATGAACATTGATCTGTGGGAATGAATCAGTATATTACATTATATCGAATGTAGATATGGTACCAATGATATTGTTATTAAGTGTACATTGATCTGTGGGAATGAATCAGTATATAACATTATATCGAATGTACATATAGTGCTAATGATGTTGTTATTAAATGTACATTGATCTGTGTGTAGTAACCAGTATATTACATTATATCTAATGTAGTTGTGATAATAATAATATTGTTATTAATTGTATATTACATATCTAATGTGGATATAGTACTAATGATATTCGCATTAAATATACTTTGATCTGTGGGAATGAATCAGTATATTACATTATATCGAATGTAGATATAGTACTAATGATATTGTTATTAATTGTATATTACATATCTAATGTAGATATAGTACTAATGATATTCGCATTAAATATACTTTGATCTGTGGGAATGAATCAGTATATTACATTATATCGAATGTAGATATAGTACTAATGATATTGTTATTAAATCTACATTACATATCTAATGTATGTATAGTACTAATGATATTGGTATTATATGTACATTGATCTGTGGGAATGAATCTGTACATGACCCTATATCTATTGTAGATATAGTAATAATGATATTGTTATTAAATGTACATTGATCTGTGGGAATGAATCAGTATATTACATTATATCGAATGTAGATATAGTGCTAATGATGTTGTTATTAAATGTACATTGATCTGTGGGTAGTAATCAGTATATCACATTATATCTAATGTAGATACGATAATAATAATATTGTTATTAATTGTATATTACGTATCTAATGTAGATATAGTACTAATGATATTAACATTAAATGTACATTGATCTGTGGGAATGAATCAGTATATTACATTATATCGAAGGTACATATAGTACTAATGATATTGGTATTATATGTACATTGTTCTGTTGGAATGAATCTGTACATGACATTATATCTATTGTAGATATAGTAATAATGGTATTGTTATTAAATGTACATTGATCTGTGGGAATGAATCAGTATAATACATTATATCGAATGTAGATATAGTACTAATGATATTGTTAATAAATACTACATTACATATCTAATGTAGGTATAGTACTAATGATATTGTTATTAAATGTGCATTGATCTGTGGGAACGAATCAGTATATTACATTATATCGAATGTAGATATAGTGCTAATGGTGTTGTTATTAAATGTACATTGATCTGTGGGAATGAATCAGTCTATTACATTATATCGAATGTAGATATAGTGCTAATGATGTTGTTATTAAATATACATTGATCTGTGGGAATGAATCAGTATATTACATTATATCGAATGTAGATATAGTGCTAATGATGTTGTTATTAAATGTACATTGATCTGTGGGTAGTAATCAGTATATCACATTATATCTAATGTAGATACGATAATAATAATATTGTTATTAATTGTATATTACATATCTAATGTAGATATGGTACTAATGATATTAACATTAAATGTACATTGATCTGTGTGAATGAATCAGTATATTACTTTATACCTCATGTAGATATAGTGCTAATGATATTGTTATTAAATGTACATTGATCTGTGGGAATGAATCAGTATATTACATTATATCGAATGTAGATATAGTACCAATGATATTGTTATTAAATGTACATTGATCTGTGGGAATGAATCAGTATATTACATTATATCGAATGTAGATATAGTACAAGTGATGGTGTTATTAAATGTACATTGATCTGTGGGTAGTAATCAGTATATTACATTATATCTAATGTAGATATGATAATAATAATATTGTTATTAATTGTATATTACATATCTAATGTAGATATAGTACTAATGATATTAACATTAAATGTACATTGATCTGTGGGAATGAATCAGTATATTACATTATACCTCATGTAGATATAGTGGTAATGATATTGTTATTCAATGAACATTGATCTGTGGGAATGAATCAGTATATTACATTATATCGAATGTAGATATAGTCCCAATGATATTGTTATTAAGTGTACATTGATCTGTGGGAATGAATCAGTATGTTACATTATATCGAATGTACATATAGTACTAGTGATATTGGTATTATATGTACATTGTTCTGTTGGAATGAATCTGTACATGACATTATATCTATTGTAGATATAGTAATAATGGTATTGTTATTAAATGTACATTGATCTGTGGGAATGAATCAGTATAATACATTATATCGAATGTAGATATAGTACGAATGATATTGTTATTAAATATACATTACATATCTAATGTAGGTATAGTACTAATGATATTGGTATTATATGTACATTGATCTGTGGGAATGAATCAGTATATTACATTATACCTTATGTAGATATAGTGCTAATGATACTGTTATTAAATGTACATTGATCTGTGGGAATGAAACAGTATATTACATTATATCGAATGTAGATATAGTACTAACGATATTGTTATTAAATCTACATTACATATCTAATGTAGGTATAGTACTAATGATATTGTTATTAAATGTGCATTGATCTGTGGGAACGAATCAGTATATTACATTATATCTAATGTAGATATATTACTAATGATATTGTTATTAAATGTACATTGATCTGTGGGAATCAATCAGTATATTACATTTTATCGAATGTGGATATAGTACCAATGATATTGTTATTAAATGCACATTGATCTGTGGGAATGAATCAGTATATTACATTATATCGAATGTAGATATAGTACAAGTGATGGTGTCATTAAATGTACATTGATCTGTGGGAATGAATCAGTATATTACATTATACCTCATGTAGATATAGTGCTAATGATATTGTTATTAAATGAACATTGATCTGTGGGAATGAATCAGTATATTACATTATATCGAATGTAGATATAGTCCCAATGATATTGTTATTAAGTGTACATTGATCTGTGGGAATGAATCAGTATATTACATTATATCGAAGGTACATATAGTACTAATGATATTGGTATTAAATGTACATTGATCTGTGGGAAGGAATCCGCATAACACATTATACCTAATGTAGATATGGTAATAACGATATTGTTTTTAAATGTACATTGATCTGTGTGAATGAAGCAGTATATTACATTATATCTCAGGCAGATATTTTGCTAATGATATTGTTATTAAATGAACATTGATCTGTGGGAATGAATCAGTATATTACATTATACCTAATGTAGATATAGTAATAATGATATTGTTATTAAATGTACATTGATCTGTGGGAATGAATCAGTATATTACATTATATCGAATGTAGATATAGTGCTAATGATGTTGTTACTAAATGTGCATTGATCTGTGGGTAGTCGTCAGTATATTACATTATAACTAATGTAGATATGATAATAATAATATTGTTATTAATTGTGTATTACATATCTAACGAAGATATAGTACTAATGATATTAACATTAAATGTACATTGATCTGTGGGAATGAATCAGTATATTACATTATATCGAAGGTACATATAGTACTAATGATATTGGTATTATATGTACATTGTTCTGTTGGAATGAATCTGTACATGACATTATATCTATTGTAGATATAGTAATAATGGTATTGCTATTAAATGTACATTGATCTGTGGGAATGAATCAGTATAATACATTATATCGAATGTAGATATAGTGCTAATGATGTTGTTATTAAATGTACATTGATCTGTGGGAATGAATCAGTCTATTACATTATATCGAATGTAGATATAGTGCTAATGATGTTGTTATTAAATATACATTGATCTGTGGGAATGAATCAGTATATTACATTATATCGAATGTAGATATAGTGCTAATGATGTTGTTATTAAATGTACATTGATCTGTGGGTAGTAATCAGTATATCACATTATATCTAATGTAGATACGATAATAATAATATTGTTATTAATTGTATATTACATATCTAATGTAGATATGGTACTAATGATAATAACATTAAATGTACATTGATCTGTGGGAATGAATCAGTATATAACATTATATCGAATGTAGATATAGTACTAATGATATTGTTATTAAATCTACATTACATATCTAATGTAGGTATAGTACTAATGATATTGGTATTATATGTACATTGATCTGTGGGAATGAATCAGTGTATTACATTATATCGAATGTAGATATAGTGCTAATGATGTTGTTATTAAATGTACATTGATCTGTGTGTAGTAACCAGTATATTGCATTATATCTAATGTAGATATGATAATAATAATATTGTTATTAATTGTATATTACATATCTAATGTAGATATAGTACTAATGATATTGGCATTAAATATGCTTTGATCTGTGGGAATGAATCAGTATATTACATTATATCGAATGTAGATATAGTCCCAATGATATTGTTATTAAGTGTACATTGATCTGTGGAAATGAATCAGTATATTACATTATATCGAATGTACATATAGTACTAATGATATTGGTATTATATGTACATTGATCTGTGGGAATGAATCAGTATATTACATTATACCTCATGTAGATATATTGCTAATGATATTGTTATTAAATGTACATTGATCTGTGGGAATGAATCAGTATATAACATTATATCGAATGTAGATATAGTACTAACGATATTGTTATTAAATCTACATTACATATCTAATGTAGGTATAGTACTAATGATATTGTTATTAAATGTGCATTGATCTGTGGGAACGAATCAGTATATTACATTATATCTAATGTAGATATATTACTAATGATATTGTTATTAAATGTACATTGATCTGTGGGAATGAATCAGTATATTACATTTTATCGAATGTAGATATAGTACCAATGATATTGTTATTAAATGTACATTGATCTGTGGGAATGAATCAGTATATTACATTATACCTAATGTAGATATGATAATAATAATATTGTTATTAATTGTATATTACATATCTAATGTAGATATAGTACTAATGATATTAACATTAAATGTACATTGATCTGTGGGAATGAATCAGTATATTACATTATACCTCATGTAGATATAGTGCTAATGATATTGTTATTAAACGAACATTGATCTGTGGGAATGACTCAGTATATTACATTATATCGAATGTAGATATAGTCCCAATGATATTGTTATTAAGTGTACATTGATCTGTGGGAATGAATCAGTATATTACATTATATCGGAGGTACATATAGTACTAATGATATTGGTATTAAATGTACATTGATCTGTGGGAAGGAATCCGCATATCACATTATACCTAATGTAGATATGGTAATAACGATATTGTTTTTAAATGTACATTGATCTGTGTGAATGAAGCAGTATATTACATTATATCTCAGGCAGATATTTTGCTAATGATATTGTTATTAAATGAACATTGATCTGTGGGAATGAATCAGTATATTACATTATACCTAATGTAGATATAGTAATAATGATATTGTTATTAAATGTACATTGATCTGTGGGAATGAATCAGTATATTACATTATATCGAATGTAGATATAGTGCTAATGATGTTGTTACTAAATGTGCATTGATCTGTGGGTAGTCGTCAGTATATTACATTATAACTAATGTAGATATGATAATAATAATATTGTTATTAATTGTGTATTACATATCTAACGTAGATATAGTACTAATAATATTAACATTAAATGTACATTGATCTGTGGGAATGAATCAGTATATTACATTATACCTCATGTAGATATAGTGCTAATGATATTGTTATTAAATGTACATTGATCTGTGGGAATGAATCGGTATATTACATTATATCGAAAGTAGATATTGTACCAATGATATTGTTATTAAATGTACATTGATCTGTGGGAATGAATCAGTATATTACATTATATCGAATGTAGATATAGTACAAGTGATGGTGTTATTAAATGTACATTGATCTGTGGGAATATATCAGTATATTACATTATATCGAATGTAGATATATTACAAGTGATGGTGTTATTAAATGTACATTGATCTGTGGGTAGTAATCAGTATATTACATTATATCTAATGTAGATATGATAATAATAATATTGTTATTAATTGTATATTACATATCTAATGTAGATATAGTACTAATGATATTAACATTAAATGTACATTGATCTGTGGGAATGAATCAGTATATTACGTTATACCTCATGTAGATATAGTGCTAATGATATTGTTATTAAATGAACATTGATCTGTGGGAATGAATCAGTATATTACGTTATATCGAATGTAGATATAGTCCCAATGATATTGTTATTAAGTGTACATTGATCTGTGGTAATGAATCAGTATATTACATTATATCGAATGTACATATAGTACTAATGATATTGGTATTATATGTACATTGTTCTGTTGGAATGAATCTGTACATGACATTATATCTATTGTAGATATAGTAATAATGGTATTGTTATTAAATGTACATTGATCTGTCGGAATGAATCAGTATAATACATTATATCGAATGTAGATATAGTACTAATGATATTGTTATTAAATCTACATTACATATCTAATGTAGGTATAGTACTAATGATATTGGTATTATATGTACATTGATCTGTGGGAATGAATCAGTATATTACATTATATCGAATGTACATATAGTACTAGTGATATTGGTATTATATGTACATTGTTCTGTTGGAATGAATCTGTACATGACATTATATCTATTGTAGATATAGTAATAATGGTATTGTTATTAAATGTACATTGATCTGTGGGAATGAATCAGTATAATACATTATATCGAATGTAGATATAGTACGAATGATATTGTTATTAAATCTACATTACATATCTAATGTAGGTATAGTACTAATGATATTGGTATTATATGTACATTGATCTGTGGGAATGAATCAGTATATTACATTATACCTTATGTAGATATAGTGCTAATGATACTGTTATTAAATGTACATTGATCTGTGGGAATGAAACAGTATATTACATTATATCGAATGTAGATATAGTACTAACGATATTGTTATTAAATCTACATTACATATCTAATGTAGGTATAGTACTAATGATATTGTTATTAAATGTGCATTGATCTGTGGGAACGAATCAGTATATTACATTATATCTAATGTAGATATATTACTAATGATATTGTTATTAAATGTACATTGATCTGTGGGAATGAATCAGTATATTACATTATACCTCATGTAGATATAGTGCTAATGATATTGTTATTAAATGTACATTGATCTGTGGGAATGAATCGGTATATTACATTATATCGAAAGTAGATATTGTACCAATGATATTGTTATTAAATGTACATTGATCTGTGGGAATGAATCAGTATATTACATTATATCGAATGTAGATATAGTACAAGTGATGGTGTTATTAAATGTACATTGATCTGTGGGAATATATCAGTATATTACATTATATCGAATGTAGATATATTACAAGTGATGGTGTTATTAAATGTACATTGATCTGTGGGTAGTAATCAGTATATTACATTATATCTAATGTAGATATGATAATAATAATATTGTTATTAATTGTATATTACATATCTAATGTAGATATAGTACTAATGATATTAACATTAAATGTACATTGATCTGTGGGAATGAATCAGTATATTACGTTATACCTCATGTAGATATAGTGCTAATGATATTGTTATTAAATGAACATTGATCTGTGGGAATGAATCAGTATATTACGTTATATCGAATGTAGATATAGTCCCAATGATATTGTTATTAAGTGTACATTGATCTGTGGTAATGAATCAGTATATTACATTATATCGAATGTACATATAGTACTAATGATATTGGTATTATATGTACATTGTTCTGTTGGAATGAATCTGTACATGACATTATATCTATTGTAGATATAGTAATAATGGTATTGTTATTAAATGTACATTGATCTGTCGGAATGAATCAGTATAATACATTATATCGAATGTAGATATAGTACTAATGATATTGTTATTAAATCTACATTACATATCTAATGTAGGTATAGTACTAATGATATTGGTATTATATGTACATTGATCTGTGGGAATGAATCAGTATATTACATTATATCGAATGTACATATAGTACTAGTGATATTGGTATTATATGTACATTGTTCTGTTGGAATGAATCTGTACATGACATTATATCTATTGTAGATATAGTAATAATGGTATTGTTATTAAATGTACATTGATCTGTGGGAATGAATCAGTATAATACATTATATCGAATGTAGATATAGTACGAATGATATTGTTATTAAATCTACATTACATATCTAATGTAGGTATAGTACTAATGATATTGGTATTATATGTACATTGATCTGTGGGAATGAATCAGTATATTACATTATACCTTATGTAGATATAGTGCTAATGATACTGTTATTAAATGTACATTGATCTGTGGGAATGAAACAGTATATTACATTATATCGAATGTAGATATAGTACTAACGATATTGTTATTAAATCTACATTACATATCTAATGTAGGTATAGTACTAATGATATTGTTATTAAATGTGCATTGATCTGTGGGAACGAATCAGTATATTACATTATATCTAATGTAGATATATTACTAATGATATTGTTATTAAATGTACATTGATCTGTGGGAATCAATCAGAATATTACATTTTATCGAATGTGGATATAGTACCAATGATATTGTTATTAAATGTACATTGATCTGTGGGAATGAATCAGTATATTACATTATATCGAATGTAGATATAGTACAAGTGATGGTGTCATTAAATGTACATTGATCTGTGGGAATGAATCAGTATATTACATTATACCTCATGTAGATATAGTGCTAATGATATTGTTATTAAATGAACATTGATCTGTGGGAATGAATCAGTATATTACATTATATCGAATGTAGATATAGTCCCAATGATATTGTTATTAAGTGTACATTGATCTGTGGGAATGAATCAGTATATTACATTATATCGAAGGTACATATAGTACTAATGATATTGGTATTAAATGTACATTGATCTGTGGGAAGGAATCCGCATAACACATTATACCTAATGTAGATATGGTAATAACGATATTGTTTTTAAATGTACATTGATCTGTGTGAATGAAGCAGTATATTACATTATATCTCAGGCAGATATTTTGCTAATGATATTGTTATTAAATGAACATTGATCTGTGGGAATGAATCAGTATATTACATTATACCTAATGTAGATATAGTAATAATGATATTGTTATTAAATGTACATTGATCTGTGGGAATGAATCAGTATATTACATTATATCGAATGTAGATATAGTGCTAATGATGTTGTTACTAAATGTGCATTGATCTGTGGGTAGTCGTCAGTATATTACATCATAACTAATGTAGATATGATAATAATAATATTGTTATTAATTGTGTATTACATATCTAACGTAGATATAGTACTAATGATATTAACATTAAATGTACATTGATCTGTGGGAATGAATCAGTATATTACATTATATCGAAGGTACATATAGTACTAATGATATTGGTATTATATGTACATTGTTCTGTTGGAATGAATCTGTACATGACATTATATCTATTGTAGATATAGTAATAATGGTATTGTTATTAAATGTACATTGATCTGTGGGAATGAATCAGTATAATACATTATATCGAATGTAGATATAGTGCTAATGATGTTGTTATTAAATGTACATTGATCTGTGGGAATGAATCAGTCTATTACATTATATCGAATGTAGATATAGTGCTAATGATGTTGTTATTAAATGTACATTGATCTGTGTGTAGTAACCAGTATATTACATTATATCGAATGTAGATATAGTACGAATGATATTGTTATTAAATCTACATTACATATCTAATGTAGGTATAGTACTAATGATATTGGTATTATATGTACATTGATCTGTGGGAATGAATCAGCATATTACATTATATCGAATGTAGATATTGTACCAATGATATTGTTATTAAATGTACATTGATCTGTGGGAATGAATCAGTATATTACATTATATCGAATGTAGATATAGTACATGTGATGGTGTTATTAAATGTACATTGATCTGTGGGTAGTAATCAGTATATTACATTATATCTAATGTAGATATGATAATAATAATATTGTTATTAATTGTATATTACATATCTAATGTAGATATAGTACTAATGATATTAACATTAAATGTACATTGATCTGTGGGAATGAATCAGTATATTACATTATACCTCATGTAGATATAGTGCTAATGATATTGTTATTAAATGAACATTGATCTATGGGAATGAATCAGTATATTACATTATATCGAATGTAGATATAGTCCCAATGATATTGTTATTAAGTGTACATTGATCTGTGGGAATGAATCAGTATATTACATTATATCGAATGTACATATAGTACTAATGATGTTGGTATTATATGTACATTGTTCTGTTGGAATGAATCTGTACATGACATTATATCTATTGTAGATATAGTAATAATGGTATTGTTATTAAATGTACATTGATCTGTGGGAAGGAATCCGCATAACACATTATACCTAATGTAGATATGGTAATAACGATATTGTTTTTAAATGTACATTGATCTGTGTGAATGAAGCAGTATATTACATTATATCTCAGGCAGATATTTTGCTAATGATATTGTTATTAAATGAACATTGATCTGTGGGAATGAATCAGTATATTACATTATACCTAATGTAGATATAGTAATAATGATATTGTTATTAAATGTACATTGATCTGTGGGAATGAATCAGTATATTACATTATATCGAATGTAGATATAGTGCTAATGATGTTGTTACTAAATGTGCATTGATCTGTGGGTAGTCGTCAGTATATTACATCATAACTAATGTAGATATGATAATAATAATATTGTTATTAATTGTGTATTACATATCTAACGTAGATATAGTACTAATGATATTAACATTAAATGTACATTGATCTGTGGGAATGAATCAGTATATTACATTATATCGAAGGTACATATAGTACTAATGATATTGGTATTATATGTACATTGTTCTGTTGGAATGAATCTGTACATGACATTATATCTATTGTAGATATAGTAATAATGGTATTGTTATTAAATGTACATTGATCTGTGGGAATGAATCAGTATAATACATTATATCGAATGTAGATATAGTGCTAATGATGTTGTTATTAAATGTACATTGATCTGTGGGAATGAATCAGTCTATTACATTATATCGAATGTAGATATAGTGCTAATGATGTTGTTATTAAATGTACATTGATCTGTGTGTAGTAACCAGTATATTACATTATATCGAATGTAGATATAGTACGAATGATATTGTTATTAAATCTACATTACATATCTAATGTAGGTATAGTACTAATGATATTGGTATTATATGTACATTGATCTGTGGGAATGAATCAGCATATTACATTATATCGAATGTAGATATTGTACCAATGATATTGTTATTAAATGTACATTGATCTGTGGGAATGAATCAGTATATTACATTATATCGAATGTAGATATAGTACATGTGATGGTGTTATTAAATGTACATTGATCTGTGGGTAGTAATCAGTATATTACATTATATCTAATGTAGATATGATAATAATAATATTGTTATTAATTGTATATTACATATCTAATGTAGATATAGTACTAATGATATTAACATTAAATGTACATTGATCTGTGGGAATGAATCAGTATATTACATTATACCTCATGTAGATATAGTGCTAATGATATTGTTATTAAATGAACATTGATCTATGGGAATGAATCAGTATATTACATTATATCGAATGTAGATATAGTCCCAATGATATTGTTATTAAGTGTACATTGATCTGTGGGAATGAATCAGTATATTACATTATATCGAATGTACATATAGTACTAATGATGTTGGTATTATATGTACATTGTTCTGTTGGAATGAATCTGTACATGACATTATATCTATTGTAGATATAGTAATAATGGTATTGTTATTAAATGTACATTGATCTGTGGGAATGAATCAGTATAATACATTATATCGAATGTAGATATAGTACTAATGATATTGTTATTAAATCTACATTACATATCTAATGTAGGTATAGTACTAATGATATTGGTATTATATGTACATTGATCTGTGGGAATGAATCAGTGTATTACATTATATCGAATGTAGATATAGTGCTAATGATGTTGTTATTAAATGTACATTGATCTGTGTGTAGTAACCAGTATATTGCATTATATCTAATGTAGATATGATAATAATAATATTGTTATTAATTGTATATTACATATCTAATGTAGATATAGTACTAATGATATTGGCATTAAATATGCTTTGATCTGTGGGAATGAATCAGTATATTACATTATATCGAATGTAGATATAGTCCCAATGATATTGTTATTAAGTGTACATTGATCTGTGGAAATGAATCAGTATATAACATTATATCGAATGTAGATATAGTACTAACGATATTGTTATTAAATCTACATTACATATCTAATGTAGGTATAGTACTAATGATATTGTTATTAAATGTGCATTGATCTGTGGGAACGAATCAGTATATTACATTATATCTAATGTAGATATATTACTAATGATATTGTTATTAAATGTACATTGATCTGTGGGAATGAATCAGTATATTACATTTTATCGAATGTAGATATAGTACCAATGATATTGTTATTAAATGTACATTGATCTGTGGGAATGGATCAGTATATTACATTATACCTAATGTAGATATGATAATAATAATATTGTTATTAATTGTATATTACATATCTAATGTAGATATAGTCCCAATGATATTGTTATTAAGTGTACATTGATCTGTGGGAATGAATCAGTATATTACATTATATCGAAGGTACATATAGTACTAATGATATTGGTATTAAATGTACATTGATCTGTGGGAAGGAATCCGCATATCACATTATACCTAATGTAGATATGGTAATAACGATATTGTTTTTATATGTACATTGATCTGTGTGAATGAAGAAGTATATTACATTATATCGAATGTAGATATAGTACTAATGATATTGTTATTAAATCTACATTACATATCTAATGTAGGTATAGTACTAATGATATTGTTATTAAATGTGCATTGATCTGTGGGAACGAATCAGTATATTACATTATATCTAATGTAGATATATTTCTAATGATATTGTTATTAAATGTACAAATAATCTGTGGGAATGAATCAGTATATTACATTTTATCGAATGTAGATATAGTACCAATGATATTGTTATTAAATGTACATTGATCTGTGGGAATGAATCAGTATATTACATTATATCGAATGTAGATATAGTACAAGTGATGGTGTTATTAAATGTACATTGATCTGTGGGTAGTAATCAGTATATTACATTATATCTAATGTAGATATGATAATAATAATATTGTTATTAATTGTATATTACATATCTAATGTAGATATAGTACTAATGATATTAACATTAAATGTACATTGATCTGTGGGAATGAATCAGTATATTACATTATACCTCATGTAGATATAGTGCTAATGATATTGTTATTAAATGAACATTGATCTGTGGGAATGAATCAGTATATTACATTATATCGAATGTAGATATAGTCCCAATGATATTGTTATTAAGTGTACATTGATCTGTGGGAATGAATCAGTATATTACATTATATCGAATGTAGATATAGTACTAATGATATTGTTATTAAAGCTACATTACATATCTAATGTAGGTATAGTACTAATGATATTGGTATTATATGTACATTGATCTGTGGGAATGAATCAGTATATTACATTATACCTCATGTAGATATAGTGCTAATGATATTGTTATTAAATGAACATTGATCTGTGGGAATGAATCAGTATATTACATTATATCGAAAGTAGATATAGTACTAATGATATTGGTATTAAATGTACATTGATCTGTGGGTAGGAATCCGTATATTACATTATACCTAATGTAGATATGGTAATAACGATATTGTTTTTAAATTTACATTGATCTGTGTGAATGAAGCAGTATATTACATTATATCTCAGGCAGATATTTTGCTAATGATATTGTTATTAAATGTACATCGATCTGTGGGAATGAATCAGTATATTACATTATACCTAATGTAGATATAGTAATAATGATATTATTATCAAATGTACATTGATCTGTGGGAATGAATCAGTATATAACATTATATCGAATGTAGATATAGTACTAACGATATTGTTATTAAATCTACATTACATATCTAATGTAGGTATAGTACTAATGATATTGTTATTAAATGTGCATTGATCTGTGGGAACGAATCAGCATATTACATTATATCTAATGTAGATATATTACTAATGATATTGTTATTAAATGTACATTGATCTGTGGGAATGAATCAGTATATAACATTATATCGAATGTAGATATAGTACTAACGGTATTGTTATTAAATCTACATTACATATCTAATGTAGGTATAGTACTAATGATATTGTTATTAAATGTGCATTGATCTGTGGGAACGAATCAGTATATTACATTATATCTAATGTAGATATATTACTAATGATATTGTTATTAAATGTACAGTGATCTGTGGGAATGAATCAGTATATCACATTTTATCGAATGTAGATATAGTACCAATGATATTGTTATTAAATGTACATTGATCTGTGGGAATGAATCAGTATATTACATTATATCTAATGTAGATATATTACTAATGATATTGTTATTAAATGTACATTGATCTGTGGGAATGAATCAGAATATTACATTATATCGAATGTAGATATAGTACCAATGATATTGTTATTAAATGAACATTGATCTGTGGGAATGAATCAGTATATTACATTATATCGAAAGTAGATATAGTACTAATGATATTGGTATTAAATGTACATTGATCTGTGGGTAGGAATCCGTATATTACATTATACCTAATGTAGATATGGTAATAGCGATATTGTTTTTAAATGTACATTGATCTGTGTGAATGAAGCAGTATATTACATTATATCTCAGGCAGATATTTTGCTAATGATATTGTTATTAAATGTACATAGATCTGTGGGAATGAATCAGTATATTACATTATACCTAATGTAGATATAGTAATAATGATATTGTTATCAAATGTACATTGATCTGTGGGAATGAATCAGTATATAACATTATATCGAATGTAGATATAGTACTAACGATATTGTTATTAAATCTACATTACATATCTAATGTAGGTATAGTACTAATGATATTGTTATTAAATGTGCATTGATCTGTGGGAACGAATCAGCATATTACATTATATCTAATGTAGATATATTACTAATGATATTGTTATTAAATGTACATTGATCTGTGGGAATGAATCAGTGTATTACATTATATCGAATGTAGATATAGTGCTAATGATGTTGTTATTAAATGTACATTGATCTGTGTGTAGTAACCAGGATATTACATTATATCTAATGTAGATATGATAATAATAATATTGTTATTAATTGTATATTACATATCTAATGTAGATATAGTACTAATGATATTGGCATTAAATATACTTTGATCTGTGGGAATGAATCAGTATATTACATTATATCGAATGTAGATATAGTACTACTGATATTGGTGTTATATGTACATTGATCTGTTGGAATGAATCTGTACATGACATTATATCGAATGTAGATATAGTACTAATGATATTGTTATTAAATGTACATTGATCTGTGGGAATGAATCAGTCTATTACATTATATCGAATGTAGATATAGTACCAATGATATTGTTATTAAATGTACCTTGATCTGTGGGAATGAATCAGTATATTACATTATATCGAATGTAGATATAGTACTAATGATATTGTTATTAAATCTACATTACATATCTAATGTAGGTATGGTACTAATGATATTGGTACTATATGTACATTGATCTGTGGGAACGAATCAGTATATTACATTATATCTAATGTAGATATATTTCTAATGATATTGTTATTAAATGTACAAATAATCTGTGGGAATGAATCAGTATATTACATTTTATCGAATGTAGATATAGTACCAATGATATTGTTATTAAATGTACATTGATCTGTGGGAATGAATCAGTATATTACATTATATCGAATGTAGATATAGTACAAGTGATGGTGTTATTAAATGTACATTGATCTGTGGGTAGTAATCAGTATATTACATTATATCTAATGTAGATATGATAATAATAATATTGTTATTAATTGTATATTACATATCTACTGTAGATATAGTACTAATGATATTAACATTAAATGTACATTGATCTGTGGGAATGAATCAGTATATTACATTATACCTCATGTAGATATAGTGCTAATGATATTGTTATTAAATGAACATTGATCTGTGGGAATGAATCAGTATATTACATTATATCGAATGTACATATAGTACTAATGATATTGGTATTATATGTACATTGTTCTGTTGGAATGAATCTGTACATGACCCTATATCTATTGTAGATATAGTAATAATGATATTGTTATTAAATGTACATTGATCTGTGGGAATGAATCAGTATATTACATTATATCGAATGTAGATATAGTGCTAATGATATTGTTATTAAATGTACATTGATCTGTGGGAATGAATCAGTATATTACATTATATCGAATGTAGATATAGTACTAATGATATTGGTATTAAATGTACATTGATCTGTGGGAAGGAATCCGTATATTACATTATACCTAATGTAGATATGGTAATAACGATATTGTTTTTAAATGTACATTGATCTGTGTGAATGAAGCAGTATATTACATTATAAATCAGGCAGATATTTTGCTAATGATATTGTTATTAAATGTACATTGATCTGTGGGAATGAATCAGTATATTACATTATACCTAATGTAGATACAGTAATAATGATATTGTTATTAAATGTACATTGATCTGTGGGAATGAATCAGTATATTACATTATATCGAATGTAGATATAGTGCTAATGATGTTGTTACTAAATGTACATTGATCTGTGGGTAGTAATCAGTATATTACATTATATCTAATGTAGATATGATAATAATAATATTGTTATTAATTGTGTATTACATATCTAACGTAGATATAGTACTAATGATATTGACATTAAATGTACTTTGATCTGTGGGAATGAATCAGTATATTACATTATATCTAATGTAGATATATTACTAATGATATTGTTATTAAATGTACATTGATCTGTAGGAATGAATCAGAATATTACATTATATCGAATGTAGATATAGTACCAATGATATTGTTATTAAATGTACATTGATCTGTGGGAATGAATCAGTATATTACATTATATCGAATGTAGATATAGTACAAGTGATGGTGTTATTAAATGTACATTGATCTGTGGGTAGTAATCAGTATATTACATTATATCTAATGTAGATATGATAATAATAATATTGTTATTAATTGTATATTACATATCTGATGTAGATATAGTACTAATGATATTAACATTAAATGTACATTGATCTGTGGGAATGAATCAGTATATTACATTATACCTCATGTAGATATAGTGCTAATGATATTGTTATTAAATGAACATTGATCTGTGGGAATGAATCACTATATTACATTATATCGAATGTAGATATAGTCCCAATGATATTGTTATTAAGTGTACATTGATCTGTGGGAATGAATCAGTATATTACATTATATCGAATGTACATATAGTACTAATGATATTGGTATTATATGTACATTGTTCTGTTGGAATGAATCTGTACATGACATTATATCTATTGTAGATATAGTAATAATGGTATTGTTATTAAATGTACATTGATCTGTGGGAATGAATCAGTATAATACATTATATCGAATGTAGATATAGTACTAATGATATTGTTATTCAATCTACATTACATATCTAATGTAGGTATAGTACTAATGATATTGGTATTATATGTACATTGATCTGTGGGAACGAATCAGTATATTACATTATATCGAATGTACATATAGTACTAATGATATTGGTATTATATGTACACTGATCTGAGGAAGTAGAGGAAAAGAGAATGCTGCCGGAAAATCAAACGGGATTTAGAAGAGGGATGGGAACAACGGACAATATCTACGTATTAAACTATCTGGTAAACAGACAGATAAAGAGGGCAAAAGGGAAAGTGATAGCTTTGTTCATAGACCTGAGGGCAGCTTTTGACTCAGTGGATAGAGGAGTCCTGATGGAGGCTCTAAGAGAAAGGGGAGTAAGGGAAGGGTTAAGGAAAAGGATAAAAGAGATCTTGAGGGAGACCAGAAGCAGGGTAAGGACAGGCGAAGGGACAACTGAACCATTCTGGACGGCAAGAGGAGTAAGGCAAGGGTGTCCACTAAGTCCACTGCTGTACAACCTGCTGGCGGCAGACATGGAGGAGAAGATGAAAAAGGGAGGCGGAGGCGGGATAAAGATCGGAGGAAGGAAAATATACACTCTGGCTTACGCGGATGACGTGGTAGTTTTGACGGAGGAGGAAGGGGATATGAGGGTGCTGATAGGGAGACTAGAGAGGTACCTGGATGAAAAGAGGCTGGAATTGAATCAGGAGAAATCGAAAATAATGAGATTCAGAAAAGGAGCGGGAAGATGGAAGAAAGTGGAATGGTGGTGGAAAGGAAAGAAAATAGAAGAGGTAGAACAGTTCAAATACCTGGGGTATGTATTCAGGAGAAACGGAGGCAGCGAATTACAGGTAAAAGACAGAATCAAGAAGGCAGGAATCGCGATGAGACAAGTATGGGGGATAGGAAAAAGAAGATTCGGAAAAAACTGGAAAAGAAGAATTTGGCTATGGGATAAGCTAGTATGGACGATCATAGCATACGGAGCGGAAATATGGGGATGGAGAGAGCGGCGGGAGGTAGAGAGGGTACACGAGAGATTCCTGAGATGGACATTAGGAGTGGACTGGCGGACGCCAGGTTATCTACTAAGAGAAGAACTGAAAAGATGGAAAATGAGAATGAGAACCGGAAAGAGGGCATGGGATTACGAAAGAAAGTTATGGGAAGGAAGGGGGGGAGAACTGGCGAAGAGCTGCTGGGTCCAAGTAATTGGAAATGAAACGAGGAGGGGTGAGGGTAGTAAATGGGAAGAAGAAAGGAAGAAGTTCTTCGAAGAGAGGGGACTGAAATTAGAGAAACTGGAGGAGAAAAGAAGTAATGGAGAGATGGGCTACGAAGAGCTTGAAGAAAGAGACAAGCAGATGCAAGAGGGAGAGAGGTGGGAAAAGATAACGGAATCGAGGTATAACAGGTGGTATAAGGTCATTATAGAGCCAGGAATACCGAGCTATCTGGAAAAAGGATGGAAGGAGGAAAGATGGAGAAGAGTAGCCAAATTTAGATTGGGAAACGAGGTAAATGAGGCAAAATACTGGGGAAAAGAAGAGGACAGGAAATGTAGATTATGTGGCTGGGAAGAAGAAACATGGGAGCACATATGGGAAAGGTGTGCTGTCGGAGGAGAAGAAAGAAAAGAAGGATGGCAAGAGAGAGTGAGAGAGCTGCTGGGAGGAAGTGGGGAAGGAGAAGAATGGATGGAACAGTTAGAGAAATACAGGGCGGGAACTGGGGAAGGAGAAGAGACGCGGAGTGAGAAACAGAGAGAAGATAACGGCTAATGATGCTAAGAAAGAAGGACAGAAAAGGAACAACAGACGACGTAGGAAATAAGAGAAAGAAGAAAGAGACAGACAGGGAAGGAAGGAAGATCGGTAAGGAAGTTCACGATAAGAGCAAGCAAAGGAAGAGGAAGAAAGGGAAAGGAGAAGAGGGGAGCATTTTAAGCAGCAGAAACATAAGAACCGGAAAAGACAAGGTTGGCACCACTGGAAAACCAAGTGGGGTAAGAAAAGATGTAGTGGCAACACAAGAAAAGATAGGTTGGCAAGACGGGAAAAGTGCGTGGTACGAGAGGAAGCACGTGCTGAGCATAAAGCAAGGGTAAAGAGCAATCCAGGTCATTGACGAAGCTGGACATAGGGGAAAGGAAGAAAAAGATTAAAAAAGGAAAAAGGAAAGAAAAGAGAAAAGATAAAAAAAAAAATAAAACAAGTTTAATAAGGAGGGAAGGGGAGTCACTGAAGGGAAGAAAGGATAACGATATGGAGAGCCAAGAGGAAGTACTGAGGGAGCTGAGAGGAATTAGAGAAGAAGTAAGGAGACTGAGAGAAGAAATAAAAGATTGGAGGCTGGAAAGAGGAATAAAGAGAGAAGGGAAGGAAAAGCAGGAGAGCGTAGAAGAAATAGAGAAGAGGAGAAGAGGACTGGAGGAAGAAGAAGGCAAGAGAGAAGAAGAAGAAGATGAAGCAGAAGGAGGAGGATGTGAAAACCGGATTGAGGTGAACGAAAATGCAGTAAAAAGTGAGAGGGAAGAAGCTAGCAAAGAGGAGGAGATAGAAGTGCAAGAAGTAGAGAAGGAAAGAAATAGTGGCGGAGAGGAAGAAAAAGAGAAGAATGGAAGAGAAACAATAGAAGAAGCAAAGGAGAAATGGAGAAGAAGGTCAGAGGAAGATGTCGACGAGCTGGAAGGAGAAAAAGAGTGGAGGAGAAGAATGGAAGCAGAAGGAACAATGAGAAGAAAAGAAGAGTGGGAAAGGATATGGGAGGAAAGAATAGAAGAAATAAGAAAGGAAAGGAGAAAAAGAAGTTTGATTTGGAAGGGGGTAGAGGGAAAGAACTTAGAAGAAAGATTGAAATATATCAAAAAGATATTAGAAAAAGAACTGGGACAAGAGGTAGTAATAAAAAGAGCAACAGAAAGGGTGGGAGAAGGGAGGAGAAATATAGTGCTGACAGAACTGGAGGATGAAGATCGCAAAAAGGAAATGGTATGGACAAAAAACGGGATCTGGGACAGATGGAGGGTTGCGGTTGACGAGGACCTGTCAAAAGAAGAGAGAAGGATGAAGTGGAGGATAAAAGAAAAGGCGAGAGAAGAAAGAAGAAAGGGGAACTGGGTGGAATTTAATAATAGAAGAATATGGATAGAAGGAGAAGAATGGAAATGGAACGAGAGGGCGGAAAAATGGGAAGACAGCAGACAGAGGGACAGGAAATAAAGAAGAAGGACCGAAGACAAGGGAAGAGGACTGAGGGAAGCAGGAAAGAAGAGGAAAAGGCAAAGGAGAAGGACCAGAAAAGCAAAGAAGTATGGGAGGGGGAAAAGAGCGCAGGGGGTAAGGGACAGGGTCGTTAGGGAGTGCAATAGAATGGAAGTGCCAGTATAGATGGACTAGACAGGGGAGGCAGTACAAAACACAGGCTGTGGCAAGTTAAGTGCGGTTGTACTATTATAGATAGTGTATCTTAGTGGGAGGTAGGGGATAAAAGTTGTGAGAAAGAGGGAGCGTTAAATATATTCAGAGAAGTGAACAAGGAGTAAAAGAATATGGGTAAGAAAGCAGTATGGGATAGGCGGGGGTAGGTAAGGGAGGAGGCTGATTGTTGTGTTTTATTTTAGTATTACATATAAGATTAATTTATTTTATTTTTTAGGCTTCTATTATCATACTGCATTCTTATTCATAGGTCTATTGGTGAGACATAGATTTTTGGTAGAGTTAGGATAGCTGTTGTAAGTTATGTTTCATAATTTCATTATATTGATTTATATTTTATATTTTTATAGTTTTATATATTGTAAAATTGATAAAATAGCAGTTTATTTCAAGTTAAAGTGACCCGGACAGATGGATGATCACCGGAATAAGGAAAAAACATAGGGTAGGGAAATAGGAAAGGGGCAAGGAAAGGGAGGAGGATAGAAAAGGGAGTATGTGTGTATCAAGGGCGTGCAAAAGTGTGTAAAAGAGATTGCTCACATTGTTAGGCGGATAAAATTTTTTGTAAGGTTGGGGAACGCTCCTGTTAAAAGCGCCACACAAGCCCGCAAGGGGAGTGTAAATAAACTATATACTATGTACACTGATCTGTTGGAATGAATCTGTACATGACATTATATCTATTGTAGATATAGTAATAATGATATTGTTATTAAATGTACATTGATCAGTGTGTAGTAACCAGTATATTACGTTATATCTAATGTAGATATGATAATAATAATATTGTTATTAATTGTATATTACATATCTAATGTAGATATAGTACTAATGATATTGGCATTAAATATACTTTGATCTGTGAGAATGAATCAGTATATTACATTATATCGAATGTAGATATAGTACTAATGATATTGTTATTAAATCTACATTACATATCTAATGTAGGTATAGTACTAATGATATTGGTATTATATGTACATTGAATTCTGGGAATGAATCAGTATATTACATTATACCTCATGTAGATATAGTGCTAATGATATTGTTATTAAATGAACATTGATCTGTGGGAATGAATCAGTATATTACATTATATCGAATGTAGATATAGTACTAATGGTATTGGTATTAAATGTACATTGATCTGTGGGAAGGAATCCGTATATTACATTATACCTAATGTAGATATGGTAATAACGATATTGTTTTTAAATGTACATTGATCTGTGTGAATGAAGCAGTATATTACATTATACCTAATGTAGATATAGTAATAATGATATTGTTATTAAATGTACATTGATCTGTGGGAATGAATCAGTATATTACATTATATCGAATGTAGATATTGTACCAATGATATTGTTATTAAATGTACATTGATCTGTGGGAATGAATCAGTATATTACATTCTATCTAATGTAGATATGATAATAATAATATTGTTATTAATTGTATATTATATATCTAATGTAGATATAGTACTAATGATATTAACATTAAATGTACATTGATCTGTGGGAATGAATCAGTATATTACATTATACCTCATGTAGATATAGTGCTAATGATATTGTCATTAAATGAACATTGATCTGTGGGAATGAATCAGTATATTACATTATATCGAATGTAGATATAGTCCCAATGGTATTGTTATTAAGTGTACATTGATCTGTGGCAATGAATCAGTATATTACATTATATCGAATGTACATATAGTACTAATGATGTTGGTATTATATGTACATTGTTCTGTTGGAATGAATCTGTACATGACATTATATCTATTGTAGATATAGTAATAATGGTATTGTTATTAAATGTACATTGATCTGTGGGAATGAATCAGTATAATACATTATATCGAATGTAGATATAGTACTAATGATATTGTTATTAAATCTACATTACATATCTAATGTAGGTATAGTACTAATGATATTGGTATTATATGTACATTGATCTGTGGGAATGAATCAGTGTATTACATTATATCGAATGTAGATATAGTGCTAATGATATTGTTATTAAATGAACATTGATCTGTGGGAATGAATCAGTATATTACATTATATCGAAAGTAGATATAGTACTAATGATATTGGTATTAAATGTACATTGATCTGTGGGTAGGAATCCGTATATTACATTATACCTAATGTAGATATGGTAATAACGATATTGTTTTTAAATGTACATTGATCTGTGTGAATGAAGCAGTATATTACATTATATCTCAGGCAGATATTTTGCTAATGATATTGTTATTAAATGTACATAGATCTGTGGGAATGAATCAGTATATTACATTATACCTAATGTAGATATAGTAATAATGATATTGTTATCAAATGTACATTGATCTGTGGGAATGAATCAGTATATAACATTATATCGAATGTAGATATAGTACTAACGATATTGTTATTAAATCTACATTACATATCTAATGTAGGTATAGTACTAATGATATTGGTATTATATGTACATTGATCTGTGGGAATGAATCAGTATATTACATTATATCGAATGTACATATAGTACTAATGATGTTGGTATTATATGTACATTTTTCTGTTGGAATGAATCTGTACATGACATTATATCTATTGTAGATATAGTAATAATGGTATTGTTATTAAATGTACATTGATCTGTGGGAATGAATCAGTATATTACATTATACCTCATGTAGATATAGTGCTAATGATATTGTTATTAAATGAACATTGATCTGTGGGAATGAATCAGTATATTACATTATATCGAATGTAGATATAGTCCCAATGATATTGTTATTAAGTGTACATTGATCTGTGGGAATGAATCAGTATATAACATTATATCGAATGTAGATATAGTACTAACGATATTGTTATTAAATCTACATTACATATCGAATGTAGGTATAGTACTAATGATATTGGTATTATATGTACATTGATCTGTGGGAATGAATCAGTATATTACATTATATCGAATGTAGATATAGTGCTAATGATGTTGTTACTAAATGTGCATTGATCTGTGGGGAGTCGTCAGTATATTACATTATAACTAATGTAGATATGATAATAATAATATTGTTATTAATTGTGTATTACATATCTAACGTAGATATAGTACTAATAATATTAACATTAAATGTACATTGATCTGTGGGAATGAATCAGTATATTACATTATACCTAATGTAGATATAGTAATAATGATATTGTTATCAAATGTACATTGATCTGTGGGAATGAATCAGTATATAACATTATATCGAATGTAGATATAGTACTAACGATATTGTTATTAAATCTACATTACATATCGAATGTAGGTATAGTACTAATGATATTGGTATTATATGTACATTGATCTGTGGGAATGAATCAGTATATTACATTATATCGAATGTACATATAGTACTAATGATGTTGGTATTATATGTACATTGTTCTGTTGGAATGAATCAGTGTATTACATTATATCGAATGTAGATATAGTGCTAATGATGTTGTTATTAAATGTACATTGATCTGTGGGAATGAATCAGTATAATACATTATATCGAATGTAGATATAGTACTAATGATATTGTTATTCAATCTACATTACATATCTAATGTAGGTATAGTACTAATGATATTGGTATTATATGTAGATTGATCTGTGGGAATGAATCAGTGTATTACATTATATCGAATGTAGATATAGTGCTAGTGATGTTGTTATTAAATGTACATTGATCTGTGTGTAGTATCCAGTATATTGCATTATATCTAATGTAGATATGATACTAATAATATTGTTATTAATTGTATATTACATATCTAATGTAGATATAGTACTAATGATATTGGCATTAAATATACATTGATCTGTGGGAATGAATCAGTATATTACATTATACCTTATGTAGATATAGTGCTAATGATATTGTTATTAAATGTACATTGATCTGTGGGAATGAATCAGTATATTACATTATATCGAAAGTAGATATTGTACCAATGATATTGTTATTAAATGTACATTGATCTGTGGGAATGAATCAGTATATTACATTATATCGAATGTAGATATAGTACAAGTGATGGTGTTATTAAATGTACATTGATCTGTGGGTAGTAATCAGTATATTACATTATATCTAATGTAGATATGATAATAATAATATTGTTATTAATTGTATATTACATATCTAATGTAGATATAGTACTAATGATATTAACATTAAATGTACATTGATCTGTGGGAATGAATCAGTATATTACATTATACCTCATGTAGATATAGTGCTAATGATATTGTTATTAAATGAACATTGATCTGTGGGAATGAATCAGTATATTACATTATATCGAAAGTAGATATAGTACTAATGATATTGGTATTAAATGTACATTGATCTGTGGGTAGGAATCCGTATATTACATTATACCTAATGTAGATATGGTAATAGCGATATTGTTTTTAAATGTACATTGATCTGTGTGAATGAAGCAGTATATTACATTATATCTCAGGCAGATATTTTGCTAATGATATTGTTATTAAATGTACATAGATCTGTGGGAATGAATCAGTATATTACATTATACCTAATGTAGATATAGTAATAATGATATTGTTATCAAATGTACATTGATCTGTGGGAATGAATCAGTATATAACATTATATCGAATGTAGATATAGTACTAACGATATTGTTATTAAATCTACATTACATATCTAATGTAGGTATAGTACTAATGATATTGGTATTATATGTACATTGATCTGTGGGAATGAATCAGTATATTACATTATATCGAATGTACATATAGTACTAATGATGTTGGTATTATATGTACATTGTTCTGTTGGAATGAATCTGTACATGACATTATATCTATTGTAGATATAGTAATAATGGTATTGTTATTAAATGTACATTGATCTGTGGGAATGAATCAATATATTACATTATACCTCATGTAGATATAGTGCTAATGATATTGTTATTAAATGAACATTGATCTGTGGGAATGAATCAGTATATTACATTATATCGAATGTAGATATAGTCCCAATGATATTGTTATTAAGTGTACATTGATCTGTGGGAATGAATCAGTATATAACATTATATCGAATGTAGATATAGTACTAACGATATTGTTATTAAATCTACATTACATATCGAATGTAGGTATAGTACTAATGATATTGGTATTATATGTACATTGATCTGTGGGAATGAATCAGTATATTACATTATATCGAATGTACATATAGTACTAATGATGTTGGTATTATATGTACATTGTTCTGTTGGAATGAATCTGTACATGACATTATATCTATTGTAGATATAGTAATAATGGTATTGTTATTAAATGTACATTGATCTGTGGGAATGAATCAGTATAATACATTATATCGAATGTAGATATAGTACTAATGATATTGTTATTAAATCTACATTACATATCTAATGTAGGTATATTACTAATGATATTGGTATTATATGTACATTGATCTGTGGGAATGAATCAGTGTATTACATTATATCGAATGTAGATATAGTGCTAATGATGTTGTTATTAAATGTACATTGATCTGTGGGAATGAATCAGTATAATACATTATATCGAATGTAGATATAGTACTAATGATATTGTTATTCAATCTACATTACATATCTAATGTAGGTATAGTACTAATGATATTGGTATTATATGTAGATTGATCTGTGGGAATGAATCAGTGTATTACATTATATCGAATGTAGATACAGTGCTAGTGATGTTGTTATTAAATGTACATTGATCTGTGTGTAGTATCCAGTATATTGCATTATATCTAATGTAGATATGATACTAATAATATTGTTATTAATTGTATATTACATATCTAATGTAGATATAGTACTAATGATATTGGCATTAAATATACATTGATCTGTGGGAATGAATCAGTATATTACATTATACCTTATGTAGATATAGTGCTAATGATATTGTTATTAAATGTACATTGATCTGTGGGAATGAATCAGTATATTACATTATATCGAAAGTAGATATTGTACCAATGATATTGTTATTAAATGTACATTGATCTGTGGGAATGAATCAGTATATTACATTATATCGAATGTAGATATAGTACAAGTGATGGTGTTATTAAATGTACATTGATCTGTGGGAATAAATCAGTATATTACATTATATCGAATGTACATATATTACAAGTGATGGTGTTATTAAATGTACATTGATCTGTGGGTAGTAATCAGTATATTACATTATATCTAATGTAGATATGATAATAATAATATTGTTATTAATTGTATATTACATATCTAATGTAGATATAGTACTAATGATATTAACATTAAATGAACATTGATCTGTGGGAATGAATCAGTATATTACATTATACCTAATGTAGATATAGTAATAATGATATTGTTATTAAATGTACATTGATCTGTGGGAATGAATCAGTATATTACATTATATCGAATGTAGATATAGTACTAATGATATTGTTATTAAATCTACATTACATATCTAATGTAGGTATAGTACTAATGATATTGTTATTAAATGTGCATTGATCTGTGGGAACGAATCAGTATATTACATTATATCGAAAGTAGATATTGTACCAATGATATTGTTATTAAATGTACATTGATCTGTGGGAATGAATCAGTATATTACATTATAACGAATGTAGATATAGTACAAGTGATGGTGTTATTAAATGTACATTGATCTGTGGGAATAAATCAGTATATTACATTATATCGAATGTAGATATATTACAAGTGATGGTGTTATTAAATGTACATTGATCTGTGGGTAGTAATCAGTATATTACATTATATCTAATGTAGATATGATAATAATAATATTGTTATTAATTGTATATTACATATCTAATGTAGATATAGTACTAATGATATTAACATTAAATGTACATTGATCTGTGGGAATGAATCAGTATATTACATTATACCTCATGTAGATATAGTGCTAATGATATTGTTATTAAATGAACATTGATCTGTGGGAATGAATCAGTATATTACATTATATCGAATGTAGATATAGTCCCAATGATATTGTTATTAAGTGTACATTGATCTGTGGGAATGAATCAGTATATTACATTATATCGAAGGTACATATAGTACTAATGATATTGGTATTAAATGTACATTGATCTGTGGGAAGGAATCCGCATATCACATTATACCTAATGTAGATATGGTAATAACGATATTGTTTTTAAATGTACATTGATCTGTGTGAATGAAGCAGTATATTACATTATATCTAAGGCAGATATTTTGCTAATGATATTGTTATTAAATGAACATTGATCTGTGGGAATGAATCAGTATATTACATTATACCTAATGTAGATATAGTAATAATGATATTGTTATTAAATGTACATTGATCTGTGGGAATGAATCAGTATATTACATTATATCGAATGTAGATATAGTGCTAATGATGTTGTTACTAAATGTGCATTGATCTGTGGGGAGTCGTCAGTATATTACATTATAACTAATGTAGATATGATAATAATAATATTGTTATTAATTGTGTATTACATATCTAACGTAGATATAGTACTAATAATATTAACATTAAATGTACATTGATCTGTGGGAATGAATCAGTATATTACATTATACCTCATGTAGATATAGTGCTAATGATATTGTTATTAAATGAACATTGATCTGTGGGAATGAATCAGTATATTACATTATACCTAATGTAGATATAGTAATAATGATATTGTTATCAAATGTACATTGATCTGTGGGAATGAATCAGTATATAACATTATATCGAATGTAGATATAGTACTAACGATATTGTTATTAAATCTACATTACATATCGAATGTAGGTATAGTACTAATGATATTGGTATTATATGTAGATTGATCTGTGGGAATGAATCAGTGTATTACATTATATCGAATGTAGATATAGTGCTAGTGATGTTGTTATTAAATGTACATTGATCTGTGTGTAGTATCCAGTATATTGCATTATATCTAATGTAGATATGATACTAATAATATTGTTATTAATTGTATATTACATATCTAATGTAGATATAGTACTAATGATATTGGCATTAAATATACATTGATCTGTGGGAATGAATCAGTATATTACATTATATCGAATGTAGATATAGTACTAATGATATTGTTATTAAATCTACATTACATATCTAATGTAGGTATAGTACTAATGATATTGGTATTATATGTACATTGATCTGTGGGAATGAATCAGTATATTACATTATATCGAAGGTACATATAGTACTAATGATATTGGTATTATATGTACATTGTTCTGTTGGAATGAATCTGTACATGACATTATATCTATTGTAGATATAGTAATAATGGTATTGTTATTAAATGTACATTGATCTGTGGGAATGAATCAGTATAATACATTATATCGAATGTAGATATAGTACTAATGATATTGTTATTAAATCTACATTACATATCTAATGTAGGTATAGTACTAATGATATTGGTATTATATGTACATTGATCTGTGGGAATGATTCAGTATATTACATTATACCTCATGTAGATATAGTGCTAATGATATTGTTATTAAATGAACATTGATCTGTGGGAATGATTCAGTATATTACATTATATCGAATGTAGATATAGTACTAATGATATTGTTATTAAATCTACATTACATATCTAATGTAGGTATAGTACTAATGATATTGGTATTATATGTACATTGATCTGTGGGAATGAATCAGTATATTACATTATATCGAATGTACATATAGTACTAATGATATTGGTATTATATGTACATTGTTCTGTTGGAATGAATCTGTACATGACATTATATCTATTGTAGATATAGTAATAATGGTATTGTTATTAAATGTACATTGATCTGTGGGAATGAATCAGTGTAATACATTATATCGAATGTAGATATAGTACAAATGATATTGTTATTCAATCTACATTACATATCTAATGTAGGTATAGTACTAATGATATTGGTATTATATGTACATTGATCTGTGGGAACGAATCAGTATATTACATTATATCGAATGTACATATAGTACTAATGATATTGGTATTATATGTACACTGATCTGTTGGAATGAATCTGTACATGACATTATATCTATTGTAGATATAGAAATAATGATATTGTTATTAAATGTACATTGATCTGTGGGAATGAATCAGTATATTACATTATATCGAATGTAGATATAGTACCAATGATATTGTTATTAAACGTACATTGATCTGTGGGAATGAATCAGTATATTACATTATATCGAATGTAGATATAGTACTAATGATATTGTTAATTAATCTACATTACATATCTAATGTATGTATAGTACTAATGATATTGGTATTATATGTACATTGATCTGTGGGAATGAATCAGTATATTACATTATACCTCATGTAGATATAGTGCTAATGATATTGTTATTAAATGAACATTGATCTGAGGGAATGAATCAGTATATTACATTATATCGAATGTAGATATAGTACTAATGATATTGTTATTAAATCTACATTACATACCTAATGTAGGTATAGTACTAATGATATTGGTATTATATGTACATTGATCTGTGGGAATGAATCAGTATATTACATTATATCGAATGTAGATATAGTGCTAATGATGTTGTTATTAAATGTACATTGATCTGTGGTAGTAATCAGTGTATTACATTATATCTAATGTAGATATGATAATAATAATATTGTTATTAATTGTATATTACATATCTAATGTAGATATAGTACTAATGATATTAACATTAAATGTACATTGATCTGTGGGAATGAATCAGTATATTACATTATACCTCATGTAGATATAGTGCTAATGATATTGTTATTAAATGAACATTGATCTGTGGGAATGAATCAGTATATTACATTATACCTCATGTAGATATAGTGCTAATGATATTGTTATTAAATGAACATTGATCTGTGGGAATGAATCAGTATATTACATTATATCGAATGTAGATATAGTACGAATGATATTGTTATTAAATCTACATTACATATCTAATGTAGGTATAGTACTAATGATATTGGTATTATATGTACATTGATCTGTGGGAATGAATCAGTATATTACATTATATCGAATGTACATATAGTACTAATGATGTTGGTATTATATGTACATTGTTCTGTTGGAATGAATCTGTACATGACATTATATCTATTGTAGATATAGTAATAATGGTATTGTTATTAAATGTACATTGATCTGTGGGAATGAATCAGTATAATACATTATATCGAATGTAGATATAGTACTAATGATATTGTTATTAAATCTACATTACATATCTAATGTAGGTATAGTACTAATGATATTGGTATTATATGTACATTGATCTGTGGGAATGAATCAGTGTATTACATTATATCGAATGTAGATATAGTGCTAATGATGTTGTTATTAAATGTACATTGATCTGTGGGAATGAATCAGTATAATACATTATATCGAATGTAGATATAGTACTAATGATATTGTTATTCAATCTACATTACATATCTAATGTAGGTATAGTACTAATGATATTGGTATTATATGTAGATTGATCTGTGGGAATGAATCAGTGTATTACATTATATCGAATGTAGATATAGTGCTAGTGATGTTGTTATTAAATGTACATTGATCTGTGTGTAGTATCCAGTATATTGCATTATATCTAATGTAGATATGATACTAATAATATTGTTATTAATTGTATATTACATATCTAATGTAGATATAGTACTAATGATATTGGCATTAAATATACATTGATCTGTGGGAATGAATCAGTATATTACATTATACCTTATGTAGATATAGTGCTAATGATATTGTTATTAAATGTACATTGATCTGTGGGAATGAATCAGTATATTACATTATATCGAAAGTAGATATTGTACCAATGATATTGTTATTAAATGTACATTGATCTGTGGGAATGAATCAGTATATTACATTATATCGAATGTAGATATAGTACAAGTGATGGTGTTATTAAATGTACATTGATCTGTGGGAATAAATCAGTATATTACATTATATCGAATGTAGATATATTACAAGTGATGGTGTTATTAAATGTACATTGATCTGTGGGTAGTAATCAGTATATTACATTATATCTAATGTCGATATGATAATAATAATATTGTTATTAATTGTATATTACATATCTAATGTAGATATAGTACTAATGATATTAACATTAAATGTACATTGATCTGTGGGAATGAATCAGTATATTACATTATACCTCATGTAGATATAGTGCTAATGATATTGTTATTAAATGAACATTGATCTGTGGGAATGAATCAGTATATTACATTATATCGAATGTAGATATAGTCCCAATGATATTGTTATTAAGTGTACATTGATCTGTGGGAATGAATCAGTATATTACATTATATCGAATGTAGATATAGTACTAATGATATTGGTATTATATGTACATTGATCTGTGGGAATGAATCAGTATATTACATTATACCTCATGTAGATATAGTGCTAATGATATTGTTATTAAATGAACATTGATCTGTGGGAATGAATCAGTATAATACATTATATCGAAAGTAGATATAGTACTAATGATATTGGTATTAAATGTACATTGATCTGTGGGTAGGAATCCGTATATTACATTATACCTAATGTAGATATGGTAATAGCGATATTGTTTTTAAATGTACATTGATCTGTGTGAATGAAGCAGTATATTACATTATATCTCAGGCAGATATTTTGCTAATGATATTGTTATTAAATGTACATAGATCTGTGGGAATGAATCAGTATATTACATTATACCTAATGTAGATATAGTAATAATGATATTGTTATCAAATGTACATTGATCTGTGGGAATGAATCAGTATATAACATTATATCGAATGTAGATATAGTACTAACGATATTGTTATTAAATCTACATTACATATCTAATGTAGGTATAGTACTAATGATATTGGTATTATATGTACATTGATCTGTGGGAATGAATCAGTATATTACATTATATCGAATGTACATATAGTACTAATGATGTTGGTATTATATGTACATTGTTCTGTTGGAATGAATCTGTACATGACATTATATCTATTGTAGATATAGTAATAATGGTATTGTTATTAAATGTACATTGATCTGTGGGAATGAATCAGTATAATACATTATATCGAATGTAGATATAGTACTAATGATATTGTTATTAAATCTACATTACATATCTAATGTAGGTATAGTACTAATGATATTGGTATTATATGTACATTGATCTGTGGGAATGAATCAGTGTATTACATTATATCGAATGTAGATATAGTGCTAATGATGTTGTTATTAAATGTACATTGATCTGTGGGAATGAATCAGTATAATACATTATATCGAATGTAGATATAGTACTAATGATATTGTTATTCAATCTACATTACATATCTAATGTAGGTATAGTACTAATGATATTGGTATTATATGTAGATTGATCTGTGGGAATGAATCAGTGTATTACATTATATCGAATGTAGATATAGTGCTAGTGATGTTGTTATTAAATGTACATTGATCTGTGTGTAGTATCCAGTATATTGCATTATATCTAATGTAGATATGATACTAATAATATTGTTATTAATTGTATATTACATATCTAATGTAGATATAGTACTAATGATATTGGCATTAAATATACATTGATCTGTGGGAATGAATCAGTATATTACATTATACCTTATGTAGATATAGTGCTAATGATATTGTTATTAAATGTACATTGATCTGTGGGAATGAATCAGTATATTACATTATATCGAAAGTAGATATTGTACCAATGATATTGTTATTAAATGTACATTGATCTGTGGGAATGAATCAGTATATTACATTATATCGAATGTAGATATAGTACAAGTGATGGTGTTATTAAATGTACATTGATCTGTGGGAATAAATCAGTATATTACATTATATCGAATGTAGATATATTACAAGTGATGGTGTTATTAAATGTACATTGATCTGTGGGTAGTAATCAGTATATTACATTATATCTAATGTAGATATGATAATAATAATATTGTTATTAATTGTATATTACATATCTAATGTAGATATAGTACTAATGGTATTAACATTAAATGTACATTGATCTGTGGGAATGAATCAGTATATTACGTTATACCTCATGTAGATATAGTGCTAATGATATTGTTATTAAATGAACATTGATCTGTGGGAATGAATCAGTATATTACGTTATATCGAATGTAGATATAGTCCCAATGATATTGTTATTAAGTGTACATTGATCTGTGGGAATGAATCAGTATATTACATTATATCGAAGGTACATATAGTACTAATGATATTGGTATTAAATGTACATTGATCTGTGGGAAGGAATCCGCATATCACATTATACCTAATGTAGATATGGTAATGACGATATTGTTTTTAAATGTACATTGATCTGTGTGAATGAAGAAGTATATTACATTATATCTCAGGCAGATATTTTGCTAATGATATTGTTATTAAATGAACATTGATCTGTGGGAATGAATCAGTATATTACATTATACCTAATGTAGATATAGTAATAATGATATTGTTATTAAATGTACATTGATCTGTGGGAATGAATCAGTATATTACATTATATCGAATGTAGATATAGTACTAATGATATTGCTATTAAATCTACATTACATATCTAATGTAGGTATAGTACTAATGATATTGTTATTAAATGTGCATTGATCTGTGGGAACGAATCAGTATATTACATTATATCGAAAGTAGATATTGTACCAATGATATTGTTATTAAATGTACATTGATCTGTGGGAATGAATCAGTATATTACATTATATCGAATGTAGATATAGTACAAGTGATGGTGTTATTAAATGTACATTGATCTGTGGGAATAAATCAGTATATTACATTATATCGAATGTAGATATATTACAAGTGATGGTGTTATTAAATGTACATTGATCTGTGGGTAGTAATCAGTATATTACATTATATCTAATGTAGATATGATAATAATAATATTGTTATTAATTGTATATTACATATCTAATGTAGATATAGTACTAATGATATTAACATTAAATGTACATTGATCTGTGGGAATGAATCAGTATATTACATTATACCTCATGTAGATATAGTGCTAATGATATTGTTATTAAATGAACATTGATCTGTGGGAATGAATCAGTATATTACATTATATCGAATGTAGATATAGTCCCAATGATATTGTTATTAAGTGTACATTGATCTGTGGGAATGAATCAGTATATTACATTATATCGAAGGTACATATAGTACTAATGATATTGGTATTAAATGTACATTGATCTGTGGGAAGGAATCCGCATATCACATTATACCTAATGTAGATATGGTAATAACGATATTGTTTTTAAATGTACATTGATCTGTGTGAATGAAGCAGTATATTACATTATATCTAAGGCAGATATTTTGCTAATGATATTGTTATTAAATGAACATTGATCTGTGGGAATGAATCAGTATATTACATTATACCTAATGTAGATATAGTAATAATGATATTGTTATTAAATGTACATTGATCTGTGGGAATGAATCAGTATATTACATTATATCGAATGTAGATATAGTGCTAATGATGTTGTTATTAAATGTACATTGATCTGTGTGTAGAAACCAGTGTATTACATTATATCTAATGTAGATATGATAATAATAATATTGTTATTAATTGTATATCACATATCTAATGTAGATATAGTACTACTGATATTGGCATTAAATGTACATTGATCTGTGGGAATGAATCAGTCTATTACATTATATCGAATGTAGATATAGTACCAATGATATTGTTATTAAATGTACATTGATCTGTGGGAATGAACCAGTATATTAAATTATATCGAATGTAGATATAGTACTAATGATATTGTTATTAAATCTACATTACATATCTAATGTAGGTATGCTACTAATGATATTGTTATTAAATGTACATTGATCTGTGGGAATGAATCAGTCTATTACATTATATCTAATGTAGATATGGTAATAATAATATTGTTATTAACTGTACATTACATATCTAAACGTAGATATAGTACTAATGATATTGGCATTAAATATACTTTGATCTGTGGGAATGAATCAGTATATTACATTATATCGAATGTAGATATAGTACTAATGATATTGGTACTATATGTACATTGATCTGTGGGAACGAATCAGTATATTACATTATATCGAATGTACATATAGTAATAATGATATTGGTATTATATGTACATTGATCTGTTGGAATGAATCTGTACATGACATTATATCTATTGTAGATAGAGTAATAATGATATTGTTATTAAATGTACATTGATCTGTGGGAATGAATCAGTATATTACATTATATCGAATGTAGATATAGTACCAATGATATTGTTATTAAGTGTACATTGATCTGTGTGAATGAATAAGTATATTACATTATATCGAATGTAGATATAGTGCTAATGATGTTGTTATTAAATGTACATTGATCTGTGGGTAGTAATCAGTATATCACATTATATCTAATGTAGATACGATAATACTAATATTGTTATTAATTGCATATTACATATCTAATGTAGATATAGTACTAATGATATTAACATTAAATGTACATTGATCTGTGGGAATGAATCAGTATATTACATTATACCTCATGTAGATACAGTTCTAATGATATTGTTATTAAATGTACATTGATCTGTGGGAATGAATCAGTCTATTACATTATATCGAATGTAGATATAGTACCAATGATATTGTTATTAAATGAACATTGATCTGTGGGAATGAATCAGTATATTACATTATATCGAATGTAGATATAGTACTAATGATATTGTTATTAAATCTACATTACATATCTAATGTAGGTATAGTACTAATGATATTGGTATTATATGTACATTGATCTGTGGGAATGAATCAGTGTATTACATTATATCGAATGTAGATATAGTGCTAATGATGTTGTTATTAAATGTACATTGATCTGTGGGAATGAATCAGTATAATACATTATATCGAATGTAGATATAGTACTAATGATATTGTTATTCAATCTACATTACATATCTAATGTAGGTATAGTACTAATGATATTGGTATTATATGTAGATTGATCTGTGGGAATGAATCAGTGTATTACATTATATCGAATGTAGATATAGTGCTAGTGATGTTGTTATTAAATGTACATTGATCTGTGTGTAGTATCCAGTATATTGCATTATATCTAATGTAGATATGATACTAATAATATTGTTATTAATTGTATATTACATATCTAATGTAGATATAGTACTAATGATATTGGCATTAAATATACATTGATCTGTGGGAATGAATCAGTATATTACATTATACCTTATGTAGATATAGTGCTAATGATATTGTTATTAAATGTACATTGATCTGTGGGAATGAATCAGTATATTACATTATATCGAAAGTAGATATTGTACCAATGATATTGTTATTAAATGTACATTGATCTGTGGGAATGAATCAGTATATTACATTATATCGAATGTAGATATAGTACAAGTGATGGTGTTATTAAATGTACATTGATCTGTGGGAATAAATCAGTATATTACATTATATCGAATGTAGATATATTACAAGTGATGGTGTTATTAAATGTACATTGATCTGTGGGTAGTAATCAGTATATTACATTATATCTAATGTCGATATGATAATAATAATATTGTTATTAATTGTATATTACATATCTAATGTAGATATAGTACTAATGATATTAACATTAAATGTACATTGATCTGTGGGAATGAATCAGTATATTACATTATACCTCATGTAGATATAGTGCTAATGATATTGTTATTAAATGAACATTGATCTGTGGGAATGAATCAGTATATTACATTATATCGAATGTAGATATAGTCCCAATGATATTGTTATTAAGTGTACATTGATCTGTGGGAATGAATCAGTATATTACATTATATCGAATGTAGATATAGTACTAATGATATTGGTATTATATGTACATTGATCTGTGGGAATGAATCAGTATATTACATTATACCTCATGTAGATATAGTGCTAATGATATTGTTATTAAATGAACATTGATCTGCGGGAATGAATCAGTATATTACATTATATCGAAAGTAGATATAGTACTAATGATATTGGTATTAAATGTACATTGATCTGTGGGTAGGAATCCGTATATTACATTATACCTAATGTAGATATGGTAATAGCGATATTGTTTTTAAATGTACATTGATCTGTGTGAATGAAGCAGTATATTACATTATATCTCAGGCAGATATTTTGCTAATGATATTGTTATTAAATGTACATAGATCTGTGGGAATGAATCAGTATATTACATTATACCTAATGTAGATATAGTAATAATGATATTGTTATCAAATGTACATTGATCTGTGGGAATGAATCAGTATATAACATTATATCGAATGTAGATATAGTACTAACGATATTGTTATTAAATCTACATTACATATCTAATGTAGGTATAGTACTAATGATATTGGTATTATATGTACATTGATCTGTGGGAATGAATCAGTATATTACATTATATCGAATGTACATATAGTACTAATGATGTTGGTATTATATGTACATTGTTCTGTTGGAATGAATCTGTACATGACATTATATCTATTGTAGATATAGTAATAATGGTATTGTTATTAAATGTACATTGATCTGTGGGAATGAATCAGTATAATACATTATATCGAATGTAGATATAGTACTAATGATATTGTTATTAAATCTACATTACATATCTAATGTAGGTATAGTACTAATGATATTGGTATTATATGTACATTGATCTGTGGGAATGAATCAGTGTATTACATTATATCGAATGTAGATATAGTGCTAATGATGTTGTTATTAAATGTACATTGATCTGTGGGAATGAATCAGTATAATACATTATATCGAATGTAGATATAGTACTAATGATATTGTTATTCAATCTACATTACATATCTAATGTAGGTATAGTACTAATGATATTGGTATTATATGTAGATTGATCTGTGGGAATGAATCAGTGTATTACATTATATCGAATGTAGATATAGTGCTAGTGATGTTGTTATTAAATGTACATTGATCTGTGTGTAGTATCCAGTATATTGCATTATATCTAATGTAGATATGATACTAATAATATTGTTATTAATTGTATATTACATATCTAATGTAGATATAGTACTAATGATATTGGCATTAAATATACATTGATCTGTGGGAATGAATCAGTATATTACATTATACCTTATGTAGATATAGTGCTAATGATATTGTTATTAAATGTACATTGATCTGTGGGAATGAATCAGTATATTACATTATATCGAAGGTACATATAGTACTAATGATATTGGTATTAAATGTACATTGATCTGTGGGAAGGAATCCGCATATCACATTATACCTAATGTAGATATGGTAATGACGATATTGTTTTTAAATGTACATTGATCTGTGTGAATGAAGAAGTATATTACATTATATCTCAGGCAGATATTTTGCTAATGATATTGTTATTAAATGAACATTGATCTGTGGGAATGAATCAGTATATTACATTATACCTAATGTAGATATAGTAATAATGATATTGTTATTAAATGTACATTGATCTGTGGGAATGAATCAGTATATTACATTATATCGAATGTAGATATAGTACTAATGATATTGCTATTAAATCTACATTACATATCTAATGTAGGTATAGTACTAATGATATTGTTATTAAATGTGCATTGATCTGTGGGAACGAATCAGTATATTACATTATATCGAAAGTAGATATTGTACCAATGATATTGTTATTAAATGTACATTGATCTGTGGGAATGAATCAGTATATTACATTATATCGAATGTAGATATAGTACAAGTGATGGTGTTATTAAATGTACATTGATCTGTGGGAATAAATCAGTATATTACATTATATCGAATGTAGATATATTACAAGTGATGGTGTTATTAAATGTACATTGATCTGTGGGTAGTAATCAGTATATTACATTATATCTAATGTAGATATGATAATAATAATATTGTTATTAATTGTATATTACATATCTAATGTAGATATAGTACTAATGATATTAACATTAAATGTACATTGATCTGTGGGAATGAATCAGTATATTACATTATACCTCATGTAGATATAGTGCTAATGATATTGTTATTAAATGAACATTGATCTGTGGGAATGAATCAGTATATTACATTATATCGAATGTAGATATAGTCCCAATGATATTGTTATTAAGTGTACATTGATCTGTGGGAATGAATCAGTATATTACATTATATCGAAGGTACATATAGTACTAATGATATTGGTATTAAATGTACATTGATCTGTGGGAAGGAATCCGCATATCACATTATACCTAATGTAGATATGGTAATAACGATATTGTTTTTAAATGTACATTGATCTGTGTGAATGAAGCAGTATATTACATTATATCTAAGGCAGATATTTTGCTAATGATATTGTTATTAAATGAACATTGATCTGTGGGAATGAATCAGTATATTACATTATACCTAATGTAGATATAGTAATAATGATATTGTTATTAAATGTACATTGATCTGTGGGAATGAATCAGTATATTACATTATATCGAATGTAGATATAGTGCTAATGATGTTGTTACTAAATGTGCATTGATCTGTGGGGAGTCGTCAGTATATTACATTATAACTAATGTAGATATGATAATAATAATATTGTTATTAATTGTGTATTACATATCTAACGTAGATATAGTACTAATAATATTAACATTAAATGTACATTGATCTGTGGGAATGAATCAGTATATTACATTATACCTCATGTAGATATAGTGCTAATGATATTGTTATTAAATGAACATTGATCTGTGGGAATGAATCAGTATATTACATTATACCTAATGTAGATATAGTAATAATGATATTGTTATCAAATGTACATTGATCTGTGGGAATGAATCAGTATATAACATTATATCGAATGTAGATATAGTACTAACGATATTGTTATTAAATCTACATTACATATCGAATGTAGGTATAGTACTAATGATATTGGTATTATATGTACATTGATCTGTGGGAATGAATCAGTATATTACATTATATCGAATGTACATATAGTACTAATGATGTTGGTATTATATGTACATTGTTCTGTTGGAATGAATCTGTACATGACATTATATCTATTGTAGATATAGTAATAATGGTATTGTTATTAAATGTACATTGATCTGTGGGAATGAATCAGTATAATACATTATATCGAATGTAGATATAGTACTAATGATATTGTTATTAAATCTACATTACATATCTAATGTAGGTATAGTACTAATGATATTGGTATTATATGTACATTGATCTGTGGGAATGAATCAGTGTATTACATTATATCGAATGTAGATATAGTGCTAATGATGTTGTTATTAAATGTACATTGATCTGTGGGAATGAATCAGTATAATACATTATATCGAATGTAGATATAGTACTAATGATATTGTTATTCAATCTACATTACATATCTAATGTAGGTATAGTACTAATGATATTGGTATTATATGTAGATTGATCTGTGGGAATGAATCAGTGTATTACATTATATCGAATGTAGATATAGTGCTAGTGATGTTGTTATTAAATGTACATTGATCTGTGTGTAGTATCCAGTATATTGCATTATATCTAATGTAGATATGATACTAATAATATTGTTATTAATTGTATATTACATATCTAATGTAGATATAGTACTAATGATATTGGCATTAAATATACATTGATCTGTGGGAATGAATCAGTATATTACATTATACCTTATGTAGATATAGTGCTAATGATATTGTTATTAAATGTACATTGATCTGTGGGAATGAATCAGTATATTACATTATATCGAAAGTAGATATTGTACCAATGATATTGTTATTAAATGTACATTGATCTGTGGGAATGAATCAGTATATTACATTATATCGAATGTAGATATAGTACAAGTGATGGTGTTATTAAATGTACATTGATCTGTGGGTAGTAATCAGTATATTACATTATATCTAATGTAGATATGATAATAATAATATTGTTATTAATTGTATATTACATATCTAATGTAGATATAGTACTAATGATATTGGCATTAAATATACATTGATCTGTGGGAATGAATCAGTATATTACATTATACCTTATGTCGATATAGTGCTAATGATATTGTTATTAAATGTACATTGATCTGTGGGAATGAATCAGTATATTACATTATATCGAAAGTAGATATTGTACCAATGATATTGTTATTAAATGTACATTGATCTGTGGGAATGAATCAGTATATTACATTATATCGAATGTAGATATAGTACAAGTGATGGTGTTATTAAATGTACATTGATCTGTGGGTAGTAATCAGTATATTACATTATATCTAATGTAGATATGATAATAATAATATTGTTATTAATTGTATATTACATATCTGATGTAGATATAGTACTAATGATATTAACATTAAATGTACATTGATCTGTGTGAATGAATCAGTATATTACTTTATACCTCATGTAGATATAGTGCTAATGATATTGTTATTAAATGTACATTGATCTGTGGGAATGAATCAGTATATTACATTATATCGAATGTAGATATAGTACAAGTGATGGTGTTATTAAATGTACATTGATCTGTGGGTAGTAATCAGTATATTACATTATATCTAATGTAGATATGATAATAATAATATTGTTATTAATTGTATATTACATATCTAATGTAGATATAGTACTAATGATATTAACATTAAATGTACATTGATCTGTGGGAATGAATCAGTATATTACATTATACCTCATGTAGATATAGTGCGAATGATATTGTTATTAAATGAACATTGATCTGTGGGAATGAATCAGTATATTACATTATATCGAATGTAGATATAGTCCCAATGATATTGTTATTAAGTGTACATTGATCTGTGGGAATGAATCAGTATATTACATTATATCGAATGCACATATAGTACTAATGATATTGGTATTATATGTACATTGTTCTGTTGGAATGAATCTGTACATGACATTATATCTATTGTAGATATAGTAATAATGGTATTGTTATTAAATGTACATTGATCTGTGGGAATGATACAGTATAATACATTATATCGAATGTAGATATAGTGCTAATGATGTTGTTATTAAATGTACATTGATCTGTGGGTAGTAATCAGTATATCACATTATATCTAATGTAGATACGATAATACTAATATTGTTATTAATTGCATATTACATATCTAATGTAGATAAAGTACTAATGATATTAACATTAAATGTACATTGATCTGTGGGAATGAATCAGTATATTACATTATATCGAATGTAGATATAGTACTAATGATATTGGTATTAAATGTACATTGATCTGTGGGAAGGAATCCGCATATTACATTATACCTAATGTAGATATGGTAATAACGATATTGTTTTTAAATGAACATTGATCTGTGGGAATGAATCAGTATATTACATTATATCGAATGTAGATATAGTGCTAATGATATTGTTATTAAATGAACATTGATCTGTGGGAATGAATCAGTATATTACATTATATCGAATGTACATATAGTGCTAATGATGTTGTTATTAAATGTACATTGATCTGTGTGTAGTAACCAGTATATTACATTATATCTAATGTAGATGTGATAATAATAATATTGTTATTAATTGTATATTACATATCTAATGTGGATATAGTACTAATGATATTCGCATTAAATATACTTTAATCTGTGGGAATGAATCAGTATATTACATCATATCGAATGTACATATAGTACTAATGATATTGTTATTAAATCTACATTACATATCTAATGTAGGTATAGTACTAATGATATTGGTATTATATGTACATTGATCTGTGGGAATGAATCAGTATATTACATTATACCTCATGTAGATATAGTGCTAATGATATTGTTATTAAATGAACATTGATCTGTGGGAATGAATCAGTATATTACATTATATCGAATGTAGATATAGTACTAATGATATTGGTATTAAATGTACATTGATCTGTGGGAAGGAATCCGCATATTACATTATACCTAATGTAGATATGGTAATAACGATATTGTTTTTAAATGAACATTGATCTGTGGGAATGAATCAGTATATTACATTATATCGAATGTAGATATAGTACAAGTGATGGTGTTATTAAATGTACATTGATCTGTGGGTAGTAATCAGTATATTACATTATATCTAATGTAGATATGATAATAATAATATTGTTATTAATTGTATATTACATATCTGATGTAGATATAGTACTAATGATATTAACATTAAATGTACATTGATCTGTGTGAATGAATCAGTATATTACTTTATACCTCATGTAGATATAGTGCTAATGATATTGTTATTAAATGTACATTGATCTGTGGGAATGAATCAGTATATTACATTATATCGAATGTAGATATAGTACAAGTGATGGTGTTATTAAATGTACATTGATCTGTGGGTAGTAATCAGTATATTACATTATATCTAATGTAGATATGATAATAATAATATTGTTATTAATTGTATATTACATATCTAATGTAGATATAGTACTAATGATATTAACATTAAATGTACATTGATCTGTGGGAATGAATCAGTATATTACATTATACCTCATGTAGATATAGTGCGAATGATATTGTTATTAAATGAACATTGATCTGTGGGAATGAATCAGTATATTACATTATATCGAATGTAGATATAGTGCTAATGATGTTGTTATTAAATGTACATTGATCTGTGGGTAATAATCAGTATATCACATTATATCTAATGTAGATATGATAATAATAATATTGTTATTAATTGTATATTACATATCTAATGTAGATATAGTACTAATGATATTAACATTAAATGTACATTGATCTGTGTGAATGAATCAGTATATTACATTATACCTCATGTAGATATATTGCTAATGATATTGTTATTAAATGTACATTGATCTGTGAGAATGAATCAGTATATTACATTATATCGAATGTAGATATAGTACGAATGATATTGTTATTAAATCTACATTACATATCTAATGTAGGTATAGTACTAATGATATTGTTATTAAATCTACATTACATATCTAATTTAGATATAGTACTAATGATATTGGTATTAAATGTACATTGATCTGTGGGAATGAATCAGTCTATTACATTATATCTAATGTAGATATGGTAATAATAATATTGTTATTAATTATACATTACATATCTAATGTAGATATAGTACTAATGATATTGGTATTATATGTACATTGATCTGTGGGAACGAATCAGTATATTACATTATATCGAATGTACATATAGTACTAATGATGTTGGTATTATATGTACATTGTTCTGTTGGAATGAATCTGTACATGACATTATATCTATTGTAGATATAGTAATAATGGTATTGTTATTAAATGTACATTGATCTGTGGGAATGAATCAGTATATTACATTATACCTCATGTAGATATAGTGCTAATGATATTGTTATTAAATGAACATTGATCTGTGGGAATGAATCAGTATATTACATTATATCGAATGTAGATATAGTCCCAATGATATTGTTATTAAGTGTACATTGATCTGTGGGAATGAATCAGTATATAACATTATATCGAATGTAGATATAGTACTAACGATATTGTTATTAAATCTACATTACATATCGAATGTAGGTATAGTACTAATGATATTGGTATTATATGTACATTGATCTGTGGGAATGAATCAGTATATTTCATTATATCGAATGTACATATAGTACTAATGATGTTGGTATTATATGTACATTGTTCTGTTGGAATGAATCTGTACATGACATTATATCTATTGTAGATATAGTAATAATGGTATTGTTATTAAATGTACATTGATCTGTGGGAATGAATCAGTATAATACATTATATCGAATGTAGATATAGTACTAATGATATTGTTATTAAATCTACATTACATATCTAATGTAGGTATAGTACTAATGATATTGGTATTATATGTACATTGATCTGTGGGAATGAATCAGTGTATTACATTATATCGAATGTAGATATAGTGCTAATGATGTTGTTATTAAATGTACATTGATCTGTGGGAATGAATCAGTATAATACATTATATCGAATGTAGATATAGTACTAATGATATTGTTATTCAATCTACATTACATATCTAATGTAGGTATAGTACTAATGATATTGGTATTATATGTAGATTGATCTGTGGGAATGAATCAGTGTATTACATTATATCGAATGTAGATATAGTGCTAGTGATGTTGTTATTAAATGTACATTGATCTGTGTGTAGTATCCAGTATATTGCATTATATCTAATGTAGATATGATACTAATAATATTGTTATTAATTGTATATTACATATCTAATGTAGATATAGTACTAATGATATTGGCATTAAATATACATTGATCTGTGGGAATGAATCAGTATATTACATTATACCTTATGTAGATATAGTGCTAATGATATTGTTATTAAATGTACATTGATCTGTGGGAATGAATCAGTATATTACATTATATCGAAAGTAGATATTGAACCAATGATATTGTTATTAAATGTACATTGATCTGTGGGAATGAATCAGTATATTACATTATATCGAATGTAGATATAGTACAAGTGATGGTGTTATTAAATGTACATTGATCTGTGGGAATAAATCAGTATATTACATTATATCGAATGTAGATATATTACAAGTGATGGTGTTATTAAATTACATTGATCTGTGGGTAGTAATCAGTATATTACATTATATCTAATGTAGATATGATAATAATAATATTGTTATTAATTGTATATTACATATCTAATGTAGATATAGTACTAATGATATTAACATTAAATGTACATTGATCTGTGGGAATGAATCAGTATATTACGTTATACCTCATGTAGATATAGTGCTAATGATATTGTTATTAAATGAACATTGATCTGTGGGAATGAATCAGTATATTACGTTATATCGAATGTAGATATAGTCCCAATGATATTGTTATTAAGTGTACATTGATCTGTGGGAATGAATCAGTATATTACATTATATCGAAGGTACATATAGTACTAATGATATTGGTATTAAATGTACATTGATCTGTGGGAAGGAATCCGCATTTCACATTATACCTAATGTAGATATGGTAATGACGATATTGTTTTTAAATGTACATTGATCTGTGTGAATGAAGAAGTATATTACATTATATCTCAGGCAGATATTTTGCTAATGATATTGTTATTAAATGAACATTGATCTGTGGGAATGAATCAGTATATTACATTATACCTAATGTAGATATAGTAATAATGATATTGTTATTAAATGTACATTGATCTGTGGGAATGAATCAGTATATTACATTATATCGAATGTAGATATAGTACTAATGATATTGTTATTAAATCTACATTACATATCTAATGTAGGTATAGTACTAATGATATTGTTATTAAATGTGCATTGATCTGTGGGAACGAATCAGTATATTACATTATATCTAATGTAGATATATTTCTAATGATATTGTTATTAAATGTACAAATAATCTGTGCGAATGAATCAGTATATTACATTTTATCGAATGTAAATATAGTACCAATGATATTGTTATTAAATGTACATTGATCTGTGGGAATGAATCAGTATATTACATTATATCGAATGTAGATATAGTCCCAATGATATTGTTATTAAGTGTACATTGATCTGTGGGAATGAATCAGTATATTACATTATATCGAATGTACATATAGTACTAATGATATTGGTATTATATGTACATTGTTCTGTTGGAATGAATCTGTACATGACCCTATATCTATTGTAGATATAGTAATAATGATATTGTTATTAAATGTACATTGATCTGTGGGAATGAATCAGTATACTACATTATATCGAATGTACATATAGTGCTAATGATGTTGTTATTAAATGTACATTGATCTGTGGGTAATAATCAGTATATCACATTATATCTAATGTAGATATGATAATAATAATATTGTTATTAATTGTATATTACATATCTAATGTAGATATAGTACTAATGATATTAACATTAAATGTACATTGATCTGTGGGAATGAATCAGTATATTACATTATACCTCATGTAGATATAGTGCTAATGATATTGTTATTAAATGTACATTGATCTGTGGGAATGAATCAGTATATAACATTATATCGAATGTAGATATAGTACTAACGGTATTGTTATTAAATCTACATTACATATCTAATGTAGGTATAGTACTAATGATATTGTTATTAAATGTGCATTGATCTGTGGGAACGAATCAGTATATTACATTATATCGAATGTAGATATAGTCCCAATGATATTGTTATTAAGTGTACATTGATCTGTGGGAATGAATCAGTATATCACATTTTATCGAATGTAGATATAGTACCAATGATATTGTTATTAAATGTACATTGATCTGTGGGAATGAATCAGTATATTACATTATATCTAATGTAGATATATTACTAATGATATTGTTATTAAATGTACATTGATCTGTGGGAATGAATCAGTATATTACATTATACCTCATGTAGATATAGTGCTAATGATATTGTTATTAAATGAACATTGATCTGTGGGAATGAATCACTATATTACATTATATCGAATGTAGATATAGTCCCAATGATATTGTTATTAAGTGTACATTGATCTGTGGGAATGAATCAGTATATTACATTATATCGAATGTACATATAGTACTAATGATATTGGTATTATATGTACATTGTTCTGTTGGAATGAATCTGTACATGACATTATATCTATTGTAGATATAGTAATAATGGTATTGTTATTAAATGTACATTGATCTGTGGGAATGAATCAGTATAATACATTATATCGAATGTAGATATAGTACTAATGATATTGTTATTCAATCTACATTACATATCTAATGTAGGTATAGTACTAATGATATTGGTATTATATGTACATTGATCTGTGGGAACGAATCAGTATATTACATTATATCGAATGTACATATAGTACTAATGATATTGGTATTATATGTACACTGATCTGAGGAAGTAGAGGAAAAGAGAATGCTGCCGGAAAATCAAACGGGATTTAGAAGAGGGATGGGAACAACGGACAATATCTACGTATTAAACTATCTGGTAAACAGACAGATAAAGAGGGCAAAAGGGAACGTGATAGCTTTGTTCATAGACCTGAGGGCAGCTTTTGACTCAGTGGATAGAGGAGTCCTGATGGAGGCTCTAAGAGAAAGGGGAGTAAGGGAAGGGTTAAGGAAAAGGATAAAAGAGATCTTGAGGGAGACCAGAAGCAGGGTAAGGACAGGCGAAGGGACAACTGAACCATTCTGGACGGCAAGAGGAGTAAGGCAAGGGTGTCCACTAAGTCCACTGCTGTACAACCTGCTGGCGGCAGACATGGAGGAGAAGATGAAAAAGGGAGGCGGAGGAGGGATAAAGATCGGAGGAAGGAAAATATACACTCTGGCTTACGCGGATGACGTGGTAGTTTTGACGGAGGAGGAAGGGGATATGAGGGTGCTGATAGGGAGACTAGAGAGGTACCTGGATGAAAAGAGGCTGGAATTGAATCAGGAGAAATCGAAAATAATGAGATTCAGAAAAGGAGCGGGAAGATGGAAGAAAGTGGAATGGTGGTGGAAAGGAAAGAAAATAGAAGAGGTAGAACAGTTCAAATACCTGGGGTATGTATTCAGGAGAAACGGAGGCAGCGAATTACAGGTAAAAGACAGAATCAAGAAGGCAGGAATCGCGATGAGACAAGTATGGGGGATAGGAAAAAGAAGATTCGGAAAAAACTGGAAAAGAAGAATTTGGCTATGGGATAAGCTAGTATGGACGATCATAGCATACGGAGCGGAAATATGGGGATGGAGAGAGCGGCGGGAGGTAGAGAGGGTACACGAGAGATTCCTGAGATGGACATTAGGAGTGGACTGGCGGACGCCAGGTTATCTACTAAGAGAAGAACTGAAAAGATGGAAAATGAGAATGAGAACCGGAAAGAGGGCATGGGATTACGAAAGAAAGTTATGGGAAGGAAGGGGGGGAGAACTGGCGAAGAGCTGCTGGGTCCAAGTAATTGGAAATGAAACGAGGAGGGGTGAGGGTAGTAAATGGGAAGAAGAAAGGAAGAAGTTCTTCGAAGAGAGGGGACTGAAATTAGAGAAACTGGAGGAGAAAAGAAGTAATGGAGAGATGGGCTACGAAGAGCTTGAAGAAAGAGACAAGCAGATGCAAGAGGGAGAGAGGTGGGAAAAGATAACGGAATCGAGGTATAACAGGTGGTATAAGGTCATTATAGAGCCAGGAATACCGAGCTATCTGGAAAAAGGATGGAAGGAGGAAAGATGGAGAAGAGTAGCCAAATTTAGATTGGGAAACGAGGTAAATGAGGCAAAATACTGGGGAAAAGAAGAGGACAGGAAATGTAGATTATGTGGCTGGGAAGAAGAAACATGGGAGCACATATGGGAAAGGTGTGCTGTCGGAGGAGAAGAAAGAAAAGAAGGATGGCAAGAGAGAGTGAGAGAGCTGCTGGGAGGAAGTGGGGAAGGAGAAGAATGGATGAAACAGTTAGAGAAATACAGGGCGGGAACTGGGGAAGGAGAAGAGACGCGGAGTGAGAAACAGAGAGAAGATAACGGCTAATGATGCTAAGAAAGAAGGACAGAAAAGGAACAACAGACGACGTAGGAAATAAGAGAAAGAAGAAAGAGACAGACAGGGAAGGAAGGAAGATCGGTAAGGAAGTTCACGATAAGAGCAAGCAAAGGAAGAGGAAGAAAGGGAAAGGAGAAGAGGGGAGCATTTTAAGCAGCAGAAACATAAGAACCGGAAAAGACAAGGTTGGCACCACTGGAAAACCAAGTGGGGTAAGAAAAGATGTAGTGGCAACACAAGAAAAGATAGGTTGGCAAGACGGGAAAAGTGCGTGGTACGAGAGGAAGCACGTGCTGAGCATAAAGCAAGGGTAAAGAGCAATCCAGGTCATTGACGAAGCTGGACAAAGGGGAAAGGAAGAAAAAGATTAAAAAAGGAAAAAGGAAAGAAAAGAGAAAAGATAAAAAAAAAAAATAAAACAAGTTTAATAAGGAGGGAAGGGGAGTCACTGAAGGGAAGAAAGGATAACGATATGGAGAGCCAAGAGGAAGTACTGAGGGAGCTGAGAGGAATTAGAGAAGAAGTAAGGAGACTGAGAGAAGAAATAAAAGATTGGAGGCTGGAAAGAGGAATAAAGAGAGAAGGGAAGGAAAAGCAGGAGAGCGTAGAAGAAATAGAGAAGAGGAGAAGAGGACTGGAGGAAGAAGAAGGCAAGAGAGAAGAAGAAGAAGATGAAGCAGAAGGAGGAGGATGTGAAAACCGGATTGAGGTGAACGAAAATGCAGTAAAAAGTGAGAGGGAAGAAGCTAGCAAAGAGGAGGAGATAGAAGTGCAAGAAGTAGAGAAGGAAAGAAATAGTGGCGGAGAGGAAGAAAAAGAGAAGAATGGAAGAGAAACAATAGAAGAAGCAAAGGAGAAATGGAGAAGAAGGTCAGAGGAAGATGTCGACGAGCTGGAAGGAGAAAAAGAGTGGAGGAGAAGAATGGAAGCAGAAGGAACAATGAGAAGAAAAGAAGAGTGGGAAAGGATATGGGAGGAAAGAATAGAAGAAATAAGAAAGGAAAGGAGAAAAAGAAGTTTGATTTGGAAGGGGGTAGAGGGAAAGAACTTAGAAGAAAGATTGAAATATATCAAAAAGATATTAGAAAAAGAACTGGGACAAGAGGTAGTAATAAAAAGAGCAACAGAAAGGGTGGGAGAAGGGAGGAGAAATATAGTGCTGACAGAACTGGAGGATGAAGATCGCAAAAAGGAAATGGTATGGACAAAAAACGGGATCTGGGACAGATGGAGGGTTGCGGTTGACGAGGACCTGTCAAAAGAAGAGAGAAGGATGAAGTGGAGGATAAAAGAAAAGGCGAGAGAAGAAAGAAGAAAGGGGAACTGGGTGGAATTTAATAATAGAAGAATATGGATAGAAGGAGAAGAATGGAAATGGAACGAGAGGGCGGAAAAATGGGAAGACAGCAGACAGAGGGACAGGAAATAAAGAAGAAGGACCGAAGACAAGGGAAGAGGACTGAGGGAAGCAGGAAAGAAGAGGAAAAGGCAAAGGAGAAGGACCAGAAAAGCAAAGAAGTATGGGAGGGGGAAAAGAGCGCAGGGGGTAAGGGACAGGGTCGTTAGGGAGTGCAATAGAATGGAAGTGCCAGTATAGATGGACTAGACAGGGGAGGCAGTACAAAACACAGGCTGTGGCAAGTTAAGTGCGGTTGTACTATTATAGATAGTGTATCTTAGTGGGAGGTAGGGGATAAAAGTTGTGAGAAAGAGGGAGCGTTAAATATATTCAGAGAAGTGAACAAGGAGTAAAAGAATATGGGTAAGAAAGCAGTATGGGATAGGCGGGGGTAGGTAAGGGAGGAGGCTGATTGTTGTGTTTTATTTTAGTATTACATATAAGATTAATTTATTTTATTTTTTAGGCTTCTATTATCATACTGCATTCTTATTCATAGGTCTATTGGTGAGACATAGATTTTTGGTAGAGTTAGGATAGCTGTTGTAAGTTATGTTTCATAATTTCATTATATTGATTTATATTTTATATTTTTATAGTTTTATATATTGTAAAATTGATAAAATAGCAGTTTATTTCAAGTTAAAGTGACCCGGACAGATGGATGATCACCGGAATAAGGAAAAAACATAGGGTAGGGAAATAGGAAAGGGGCAAGGAAAGGGAGGAGGATAGAAAAGGGAGTATGTGTGTATCAAGGGCGTGCAAAAGTGTGTAAAAGAGATTGCTCACATTGTTAAGCGGATAAAATTTTTTGTAAGGTTGGGGAACGCTCCTGTTAAAAGCGCCACACAAGCCCGCAAGGGGAGTGTAAATAAACTATATACTATGTACACTGATCTGTTGGAATGAATCTGTACATGACATTATATCTATTGTAGATATAGTACTAATGATATTGTTATTAAATCTACATTACATATCTAATGTAGGTATAGTACTAATGATATTGGTATTATATGTACATTGATCTGTGGGAATGAATCAGTGTATTACATTATATCGAATGTAGATATAGTGCTAATGATGTTGTTATTAAATGTACATTGATCTGTGTGTAGTAACCAGTATATTGCATTATATCTAATGTAGATATGATAATAATAATATTGTTATTAATTGTATATTACATATCTAATGTAGATATAGTACTAATGATATTGGCATTAAATATACTTTGATCTGTGGGAATGAATCAGTATATTACATTATATCGAATGTAGATATAGTACGAATGATATTGTTATTAAATCTACATTACATATCTAATGTAGGTATAGTACTAATGATATTGGTATTATATGTACATTGATCTGTGGGAATGAATCAGTATATTACATTATACCTCATGTAGAGATATTGCTAATGATATTGTTATTAAATGTACATTGATCTGTGGGAATGAATCAGTATATAACATTATATCGAATGTAGATATAGTACTAACGATATTGTTATTAAATCTACATTACATATCTAATGTAGGTATAGTACTAATGATATTGTTATTAAATGTGCATTGATCTGTGGGAACGAATCAGTATATTACATTATATCTAATGTAGATATATTACTAATGATATTGTTATTAAATGTACATTGATCTGTGGGAATCAATCAGTATATTACATTTTATCGAATGTAGATATAGTACCAATGATATTGTTATTAAATGTACATTGATCTGTGGGAATGAATCAGTATATTACATTATATCGAATGTAGATATAGTACAAGTGATGGTGTTATTAAATGTACACTGATCTGTGGGTAGTAATCAGTATATTACATTATACCTAATGTAGATATGATAATAATAATATTGTTATTAATTGTATATTACATATCTAATGTAGATATAGTACTAATGATATTAACATTAAATGTACATTGATCTGTGGGAATGAATCAGTATATTACATTATACCTCATGTAGATATAGTGCTAATGATATTGTTATTAAACGAACATTGATCTGTGGGAATGACTCAGTATATTACATTATATCGAATGTAGATATAGTCCCAATGATATTGTTATTAAGTGTACATTGATCTGTGGGAATGAATCAGTATATTACATTATATCGAAGGTACATATAGTACTAATGATATTGGTATTAAATGTACATTGATCTGTGGGAAGGAATCCGCATATCACATTATACCTAATGTAGATATGGTAATAACGATATTGTTTTTAAATGTACATTGATCTGTGTGAATGAAGCAGTATATTACATTATATCTCAGGCAGATATTTTGCTAATGATATTGTTATTAAATGAACATTGATCTGTGGGAATGAATCAGTATATTACATTATACCTAATGTAGATATAGTAATAATGATATTGTTATTAAATGTACATTGATCTGTGGGAATGAATCAGTATATTACATTATTTCGAATGTAAATATAGTGCTAATGATGTTGTTACTAAATGTGCATTGATCTGTGGGTAGTCGTCAGTATATTACATTATAACTAATGTAGATATGATAATAATAATATTGTTATTAATTGTGTATTACATATCTAACGTAGATATAGAACTAATAATATTAACATTAAATGTACATTGATCTGTGGGAATGAATCAGTATATTACATTATACCTCATGTAGATATAGTGCTAATGATATTGTTATTAAATGAACATTGATCTGTGGGAATGAATCAGTATATTACATTATACCTAATGTAGATATAGTAATAATGATATTGTTATCAAATGTACATTGATCTGTGGGAATGAATCAGTATATAACATTATATCGAATGTAGATATAGTACTAACGATATTGTTATTAAATCTACATTACATATCGAATGTAGGTATAGTACTAATGATATTGGTATTATATGTACATTGATCTGTGGGAATGAATCAGTATATTACATTATATCGAATGTACATATAGTACTAATGATGTTGGTGTTATATGTACATTGTTCTGTTGGAATGAATCTGTACATGACATTATATCTATTGTAGATATAGTAATAATGGTATTGTTATTAAACGTACATTGATCTGTGGGAATGAATCAGTATAATACATTATATCGAATGTAGATATAGTACTAATGATATTGTTATTAAATCTACATTACATATCTAATGTAGGTATAGTACTAATGATATTGGTATTATATGTACATTGATCTGTGGGAATGAATCAGTGTATTACATTATATCGAATGTAGATATAGTGCTAATGATGTTGTTATTAAATGTACATTGATCTGTGGGAATGAATCAGTATAATACATTATATCGAATGTAGATATAGTACTAATGATATTGTTATTCAATCTACATTACATATCTAATGTAGGTATAGTACTAATGATATTGGTATTATATGTAGATTGATCTGTGGGAATGAATCAGTGTATTACATTATATCGAATGTAGATATAGTGCTAGTGATGTTGTTATTAAATGTACATTGATCTGTGTGTAGTATCCAGTATATTGCATTATATCTAATGTAGATATGATACTAATAATATTGTTATTAATTGTATATTACATATCTAATGTAGATATAGTACTAATGATATTGGCATTAAATATACATTGATCTGTGGGAATGAATCAGTATATTACATTATACCTTATGTAGATATAGTGCTAATGATATTGTTATTAAATGTACATTGATCTGTGGGAATGAATCAGTATATTACATTATATCGAAAGTAGATATTGTACCAATGATATTGTTATTAAATGTACATTGATCTGTGGGAATGAATCAGTATATTACATTATATCGAATGTAGATATAGTACAAGTGATGGTGTTATTAAATGTACATTGATCTGTGGGAATAAATCAGTATATTACATTATATCGAATGTAGATATATTACAAGTGATGGTGTTATTAAATGTACATTGATCTGTGGGTAGTAATCAGTATATTACATTATATCTAATGTCGATATGATAATAATAATATTGTTATTAATTGTATATTACATATCTAATGTAGATATAGTACTAATGATATTAACATTAAATGTACATTGATCTGTGGGAATGAATCAGTATATTACATTATACCTCATGTAGATATAGTGCTAATGATATTGTTATTAAATGAACATTGATCTGTGGGAATGAATCAGTATATTACATTATATCGAATGTAGATATAGTCCCAATGATATTGTTATTAAGTGTACATTGATCTGTGGGAATGAATCAGTATATTACATTATATCGAATGTAGATATAGTACTAATGATATTGGTATTATATGTACATTGATCTGTGGGAATGAATCAGTATATTACATTATACCTCAGGTAGATATAGTGCTAATGATATTGTTATTAAATGAACATTGATCTGTGGGAATGAATCAGTATATTACATTATATCGAAAGTAGATATAGTACTAATGATATTGGTATTAAATGTACATTGATCTGTGGGTAGGAATCCGTATATTACATTATACCTAATGTAGATATGGTAATAGCGATATTGTTTTTAAATGTACATTGATCAGTGTGAATGAAGCAGTATATTACATTATATCTCAGGCAGATATTTTGCTAATGATATTGTTATTAAATGTACATAGATCTGTGGGAATGAATCAGTATATTACATTATACCTAATGTAGATATAGTAATAATGATATTGTTATCAAATGTACATTGATCTGTGGGAATGAATCAGTATATAACATTATATCGAATGTAGATATAGTACTAACGATATTGTTATTAAATCTACATTACATATCTAATGTAGGTATAGTACTAATGATATTGGTATTATATGTACATTGATCTGTGGGAATGAATCAGTATATTACATTATATCGAATGTACATATAGTACTAATGATGTTGGTATTATATGTACATTGTTCTGTTGGAATGAATCTGTACATGACATTATATCTATTGTAGATATAGTAATAATGGTATTGTTATTAAATGTACATTGATCTGTGGGAATGTATCAGTATATTACATTATACCTCATGTAGATATAGTGCTAATGATATTGTTATTAAATGAACACTGATCTGTGGGAATGAATCAGTATATTACATTATATCGAATGTAGATATAGTCCCAATGATATTGTTATTAAGTGTACATTGATCTGTGGGAATGAATCAGTATATAACATTATATCGAATGTAGATATAGTACTAACGATATTGTTATTAAATCTACATTACATATCGAATGTAGGTATAGTACTAATGATATTGGTATTATATGTACATTGATCTGTGGGAATGAATCAGTATATTACATTATATCGAATGTACATATAGTACTAATGATGTTGGTATTATATGTACATTGTACTGTTGGAATGAATCTGTACATGACATTATATCTATTGTAGATATAGTAATAATGGTATTGTTATTAAATGTACATTGATCTGTGGGAATGAATCAGTATAATACATTATATCGAATGTAGATATAGTACTAATGATATTGTTATTAAATCTACATTACATATCTAATGTAGGTATAGTACTAATGATATTGGTATTATATGTACATTGATCTGTGGGAATGAATCAGTGTATTACATTATATCGAATGTAGATATAGTGCTAATGATGTTGTTATTAAATGTACATTGATCTGTGGGAATGAATCAGTATAATACATTATATCGAATGTAGATATAGTACTAATGATATTGTTATTCAATCTACATTACATATCTAATGTAGGTATAGTACTAATGATATTGGTATTATATGTAGATTGATCTGTGGGAATGAATCAGTGTATTACATTATATCGAATGTAGATATAGTGCTAGTGATGTTGTTATTAAATGTACATTGATCTGTGTGTAGTATCCAGTATATTGCATTATATCTAATGTAGATATGATACTAATAATATTGTTATTAATTGTATATTACATATCTAATGTAGATATAGTACTAATGATATTGGCATTAAATATACATTGATCTGTGGGAATGAATCAGTATATTACATTATACCTTATGTAGATATAGTGCTAATGATATTGTTATTAAATGTACATTGATCTGTGGGAATGAATCAGTATATTACATTATATCGAAAGTAGATATTGTACCAATGATATTGTTATTAAATGTACATTGATCTGTGGGAATGAATCAGTATATTACATTATATCGAATGTAGATATAGTACAAGTGATGGTGTTATTAAATGTACATTGATCTGTGGGAATAAATCAGTATATTACATTATATCGAATGTAGATATATTACAAGTGATGGTGTTATTAAATGTACATTGATCTGTGGGTAGTAATCAGTATATTACATTATATCTAATGTAGATATGATAATAATAATATTGTTATTAATTGTATATTACATATCTAATGTAGATATAGTACTAATGATATTAACATTAAATGTACATTGATCTGTGGGAATGAATCAGTATATTACGTTATACCTCATGTAGATATAGTGCTAATGATATTGTTATTAAATGAACATTGATCTGTGGGAATGAATCAGTATATTACGTTATATCGAATGTAGATATAGTCCCAATGATATTGTTATTAAGTGTACATTGATCTGTGGGAATGAATCAGTATATTACATTATATCGAAGGTACATATAGTACTAATGATATTGGTATTAAATGTACATTGATCTGTGGGAAGGAATCCGCATATCACATTATACCTAATGTAGATATGGTAATGACGATATTGTTTTTAAATGTACATTGATCTGTGTGAATGAAGAAGTATATTACATTATATCTCAGGCAGATATTTTGCTAATGATATTGTTATTAAATGAACATTGATCTGTGGGAATGGATCAGTATATTACATTATACCTAATGTAGATATAGTAATAATGATATTGTTATTAAATGTACATTGATCTGTGGGAATGAATCAGTATATTACATTATATCGAATGTAGATATAGTACTAATGATATTGTTATTAAATCTACATTACATATCTAATGTAGGTATAGTACTAATGATATTGTTATTAAATGTGCATTGATCTGTGGGAAGGAATCCGCATATCACATTATACCTAATGTAGATATGGTAATAACGATATTGTTTTTAAATGTACATTGATCTGTGTGAATGAAGCAGTATATTACATTATATCTCAGGCAGATATTTTGCTAATGATATTGTTATTAAATGAACATTGATCTGTGGGAATGAATCAGTATATTACATTATACCTAATGTAGATATAGTAATAATGATATTGTTATTAAATGTACATTGATCTGTGGGAATGAATCAGTATATTACATTATTTCGAATGTAAATATAGTGCTAATGATGTTGTTACTAAATGTGCATTGATCTGTGGGTAGTCGTCAGTATATTACATTATAACTAATGTAGATATGATAATAATAATATTGTTATTAATTGTGTATTACATATCTAACGTAGATATAGAACTAATAATATTAACATTAAATGTACATTGATCTGTGGGAATGAATCAGTATATTACATTATACCTCATGTAGATATAGTGCTAATGATATTGTTATTAAATGAACATTGATCTGTGGGAATGAATCAGTATATTACATTATACCTAATGTAGATATAGTAATAATGATATTGTTATCAAATGTACATTGATCTGTGGGAATGAATCAGTATATAACATTATATCGAATGTAGATATAGTACTAACGATATTGTTATTAAATCTACATTACATATCGAATGTAGGTATAGTACTAATGATATTGGTATTATATGTACATTGATCTGTGGGAATGAATCAGTATATTACATTATATCGAATGTACATATAGTACTAATGATGTTGGTGTTATATGTACATTGTTCTGTTGGAATGAATCTGTACATGACATTATATCTATTGTAGATATAGTAATAATGGTATTGTTATTAAACGTACATTGATCTGTGGGAATGAATCAGTATAATACATTATATCGAATGTAGATATAGTACTAATGATATTGTTATTAAATCTACATTACATATCTAATGTAGGTATAGTACTAATGATATTGGTATTATATGTACATTGATCTGTGGGAATGAATCAGTGTATTACATTATATCGAATGTAGATATAGTGCTAATGATGTTGTTATTAAATGTACATTGATCTGTGGGAATGAATCAGTATAATACATTATATCGAATGTAGATATAGTACTAATGATATTGTTATTCAATCTACATTACATATCTAATGTAGGTATAGTACTAATGATATTGGTATTATATGTAGATTGATCTGTGGGAATGAATCAGTGTATTACATTATATCGAATGTAGATATAGTGCTAGTGATGTTGTTATTAAATGTACATTGATCTGTGTGTAGTATCCAGTATATTGCATTATATCTAATGTAGATATGATACTAATAATATTGTTATTAATTGTATATTACATATCTAATGTAGATATAGTACTAATGATATTGGCATTAAATATACATTGATCTGTGGGAATGAATCAGTATATTACATTATACCTTATGTAGATATAGTGCTAATGATATTGTTATTAAATGTACATTGATCTGTGGGAATGAATCAGTATATTACATTATATCGAAAGTAGATATTGTACCAATGATATTGTTATTAAATGTACATTGATCTGTGGGAATGAATCAGTATATTACATTATATCGAATGTAGATATAGTACAAGTGATGGTGTTATTAAATGTACATTGATCTGTGGGAATAAATCAGTATATTACATTATATCGAATGTAGATATATTACAAGTGATGGTGTTATTAAATGTACATTGATCTGTGGGTAGTAATCAGTATATTACATTATATCTAATGTCGATATGATAATAATAATATTGTTATTAATTGTATATTACATATCTAATGTAGATATAGTACTAATGATATTAACATTAAATGTACATTGATCTGTGGGAATGAATCAGTATATTACATTATACCTCATGTAGATATAGTGCTAATGATATTGTTATTAAATGAACATTGATCTGTGGGAATGAATCAGTATATTACATTATATCGAATGTAGATATAGTCCCAATGATATTGTTATTAAGTGTACATTGATCTGTGGGAATGAATCAGTATATTACATTATATCGAATGTAGATATAGTACTAATGATATTGGTATTATATGTACATTGATCTGTGGGAATGAATCAGTATATTACATTATACCTCAGGTAGATATAGTGCTAATGATATTGTTATTAAATGAACATTGATCTGTGGGAATGAATCAGTATATTACATTATATCGAAAGTAGATATAGTACTAATGATATTGGTATTAAATGTACATTGATCTGTGGGTAGGAATCCGTATATTACATTATACCTAATGTAGATATGGTAATAGCGATATTGTTTTTAAATGTACATTGATCAGTGTGAATGAAGCAGTATATTACATTATATCTCAGGCAGATATTTTGCTAATGATATTGTTATTAAATGTACATAGATCTGTGGGAATGAATCAGTATATTACATTATACCTAATGTAGATATAGTAATAATGATATTGTTATCAAATGTACATTGATCTGTGGGAATGAATCAGTATATAACATTATATCGAATGTAGATATAGTACTAACGATATTGTTATTAAATCTACATTACATATCTAATGTAGGTATAGTACTAATGATATTGGTATTATATGTACATTGATCTGTGGGAATGAATCAGTATATTACATTATATCGAATGTACATATAGTACTAATGATGTTGGTATTATATGTACATTGTTCTGTTGGAATGAATCTGTACATGACATTATATCTATTGTAGATATAGTAATAATGGTATTGTTATTAAATGTACATTGATCTGTGGGAATGTATCAGTATATTACATTATACCTCATGTAGATATAGTGCTAATGATATTGTTATTAAATGAACACTGATCTGTGGGAATGAATCAGTATATTACATTATATCGAATGTAGATATAGTCCCAATGATATTGTTATTAAGTGTACATTGATCTGTGGGAATGAATCAGTATATAACATTATATCGAATGTAGATATAGTACTAACGATATTGTTATTAAATCTACATTACATATCGAATGTAGGTATAGTACTAATGATATTGGTATTATATGTACATTGATCTGTGGGAATGAATCAGTATATTACATTATATCGAATGTACATATAGTACTAATGATGTTGGTATTATATGTACATTGTACTGTTGGAATGAATCTGTACATGACATTATATCTATTGTAGATATAGTAATAATGGTATTGTTATTAAATGTACATTGATCTGTGGGAATGAATCAGTATAATACATTATATCGAATGTAGATATAGTACTAATGATATTGTTATTAAATCTACATTACATATCTAATGTAGGTATAGTACTAATGATATTGGTATTATATGTACATTGATCTGTGGGAATGAATCAGTGTATTACATTATATCGAATGTAGATATAGTGCTAATGATGTTGTTATTAAATGTACATTGATCTGTGGGAATGAATCAGTATAATACATTATATCGAATGTAGATATAGTACTAATGATATTGTTATTCAATCTACATTACATATCTAATGTAGGTATAGTACTAATGATATTGGTATTATATGTAGATTGATCTGTGGGAATGAATCAGTGTATTACATTATATCGAATGTAGATATAGTGCTAGTGATGTTGTTATTAAATGTACATTGATCTGTGTGTAGTATCCAGTATATTGCATTATATCTAATGTAGATATGATACTAATAATATTGTTATTAATTGTATATTACATATCTAATGTAGATATAGTACTAATGATATTGGCATTAAATATACATTGATCTGTGGGAATGAATCAGTATATTACATTATACCTTATGTAGATATAGTGCTAATGATATTGTTATTAAATGTACATTGATCTGTGGGAATGAATCAGTATATTACATTATATCGAAAGTAGATATTGTACCAATGATATTGTTATTAAATGTACATTGATCTGTGGGAATGAATCAGTATATTACATTATATCGAATGTAGATATAGTACAAGTGATGGTGTTATTAAATGTACATTGATCTGTGGGAATAAATCAGTATATTACATTATATCGAATGTAGATATATTACAAGTGATGGTGTTATTAAATGTACATTGATCTGTGGGTAGTAATCAGTATATTACATTATATCTAATGTAGATATGATAATAATAATATTGTTATTAATTGTATATTACATATCTAATGTAGATATAGTACTAATGATATTAACATTAAATGTACATTGATCTGTGGGAATGAATCAGTATATTACGTTATACCTCATGTAGATATAGTGCTAATGATATTGTTATTAAATGAACATTGATCTGTGGGAATGAATCAGTATATTACGTTATATCGAATGTAGATATAGTCCCAATGATATTGTTATTAAGTGTACATTGATCTGTGGGAATGAATCAGTATATTACATTATATCGAAGGTACATATAGTACTAATGATATTGGTATTAAATGTACATTGATCTGTGGGAAGGAATCCGCATATCACATTATACCTAATGTAGATATGGTAATGACGATATTGTTTTTAAATGTACATTGATCTGTGTGAATGAAGAAGTATATTACATTATATCTCAGGCAGATATTTTGCTAATGATATTGTTATTAAATGAACATTGATCTGTGGGAATGGATCAGTATATTACATTATACCTAATGTAGATATAGTAATAATGATATTGTTATTAAATGTACATTGATCTGTGGGAATGAATCAGTATATTACATTATATCGAATGTAGATATAGTACTAATGATATTGTTATTAAATCTACATTACATATCTAATGTAGGTATAGTACTAATGATATTGTTATTAAATGTGCATTGATCTGTGGGAACGAATCAGTATATTGCATTATATCTAATGTAGATATGATAATAATAATATTGTTATTAATTGTATATTACATATCTAATGTAGATATAGTACTAATGATATTAACATTAAATGTACATTGATCTGTGGGAATGAATCAGTATATTACATTATACCTCATGTAGATATAGTGCTAATGATATTGTTATTAAATGAACATTGATCTGTGGGAATGAATCAGTATATTACATTATATCGAATGTAGATATAGTCCCAATGATATTGTTATTAAGTGTACATTGATCTGTGGGAATGAATCAGTATATTACATTATATCGAAGGTACATATAGTACTAATGATATTGGTATTAAATGTACATTGATCTGTGGGAAGGAATCCGCATATCACATTATACCTAATGTAGATATGGAAATAACGATATTGTTTTTAAATGTACATTGATCTGTGTGAATGAAGCAGTATATTACATTATATCTAAGGCAGATATTTTGCTAATGATATTGTTATTAAATGAACATTGATCTGTGGGAATGAATCAGTATATTACATTATACCTAATGTAGATATAGTAATAATGATATTGTTATTAAATGTACTTTGATCTGTGGGAATGAATCAGTATATTACATTATATCGAATGTAGATATAGTGCTAATGATGTTGTTACTAAATGTGCATTGATCTGTGGGGAGTCGTCAGTATATTACATTATAACTAATGTAGATATGATAATAATAATATTGTTATTAATTGTGTATTACATATCTAACGTAGATATAGTACTAATAATATTAACATTAAATGTACATTGATCTGTAGGAATGAATCAGTATATTACATTATACCTCATGTAGATATAGTGCTAATGATATTGTTATTAAATGAACATTGATCTGTGGGAATGAATCAGTATATTACATTATACCTAATGTAGATATAGTAATAATGATATTGTTATCAAATGTACATTGATCTGTGGGAATGAATCAGTATATAACATTATATCGAATGTAGATATAGTACTAACGATATTGTTATTAAATCTACATTACATATCGAATGTAGGTATAGTACTAATGATATTGGTATTATATGTACATTGATCTGTGGGAATGAATCAGTATATTACATTATATCGAATGTACATATAGTGCTAATGATGTTGGTATTATATGTACATTGTTCTGTTGGAATGAATCTGTACATGACATTATATCTATTGTAGATATAGTAATAATGGTATTGTTATTAAATGTACATTGATCTGTGGGAATGAATCAGTATAATACATTATATCGAATGTAGATATAGTACTAATGATATTGTTATTAAATCTACATTACATATCTAATGTAGGTATAGTACTAATGATATTGGTATTATATGTACATTGATCTGTGGGAATGAATCAGTGTATTACATTATATCGAATGTAGATATAGTGCTAATGATGTTGTTATTAAATGTACATTGATCTGTGGGAATGAATCAGTATAATACATTATATCGAATGTAGATATAGTACTAATGATATTGTTATTCAATCTACATTACATATCTAATGTAGGTATAGTACTAATGATATTGGTATTATATGTAGATTGATCTGTGGGAATGAATCAGTGTATTACATTATATCGAATGTAGATATAGTGCTAGTGATGTTGTTATTAAATGTACATTGATCTGTGTGTAGTATCCAGTATATTGCATTATATCTAATGTAGATATGATACTAATAATATTGTTATTAATTGTATATTATATATCTAATGTAGATATAGTACTAATGATATTGGCATTAAATATACATTGATCTGTGGGAATGAATCAGTATATTACATTATACCTTATGTAGATATAGTGCTAATGATATTGTTATTAAATGTACATTGATCTGTGGGAATGAATCAGTATATTACATTATATCGAAAGTAGATATTGTACCAATGATATTGTTATTAAATGTACATTGATCTGTGGGAATGAATCAGTATATTACATTATATCGAATGTAGATATAGTACAAGTGATGGTGTTATTAAATGTACATTGATCTGTGGGAATAAATCAGTATATTACATTATATCGAATGTAGATATATTACAAGTGATGGTGTTATTAAATGTACATTGATCTGTGGGTAGTAATCAGTATATTACATTATATCTAATGTAGATATGATAATAATAATATTGTTATTAATTGTATATTACATATCTAATGTAGATATAGTACTAATGATATTAACATTAAATGTGCATTGATCTGTGGGAATGAATCAGTATATTACGTTATACCTCATGTAGATATAGTGCTAATGATATTGTTATTAAATGAACATTGATCTGTGGGAATGAATCAGTATATTACGTTATATCGAATGTAGATATAGTCCCAATGATATTTTTATTAAGTGTACATTGATCTGTGGGAATGAATCAGTATATTACATTATATCGAAGGTACATATAGTACTAATGATATTGGTATTAAATGTACATTGATCTGTGGGAAGGAATCCGCATATCACATTATACCTAATGTAGATATGGTAATGACGATATTGTTTTTAAATGTACATTGATCTGTGTGAATGAAGAAGTATATTACATTATATCTCAGGCAGATATTTTGCTAATGATATTGTTATTAAATGAACATTGATCTGTGGGAATGAATCAGTATATTACATTATACCTAATGTAGATATAGTAATAATGATATTGTTATTAAATGTACATTGATCTGTGGGAATGAATCAGTATATTACATTATATCGAATGTAGATATAGTACTAATGATATTGTTATTAAATCTACATTACATATCTAATGTAGGTATAGTACTAATGATATTGTTATTAAATGTGCATTGATCTGTGGGAACGAATCAGTATATTACATTATATCGAAAGTAGATATTGTACCAATGATATTGTTATTAAATGTACATTGATCTGTGGGAATGAATCAGTATATTACATTATGTCGAATGTAGATATAGTACAAGTGATGGTGTTATTAAATGTACATTGATCTGTGGGAATAAATCAGTATATTACATTATATCGAATGTAGATATAGTACCAATGATATTGTTATTAAACGTACATTGATCTGTGGGAATGAATCAGTATATTACATTATATCGAATGTACATATAGTACTAATGATATTGGTATTATATGTACATTGTTCTGTTGGAATGAATCTGTACATGACATTATATCTATTGTAGATATAGTAATAATGGTATTGTTATTAAATGTACATTGATCTGTGGGAATGAATCAGTGTAATACATTATATCGAATGTAGATATAGTACAAATGATATTGTTATTCAATCTACATTACATATCTAATGTAGGTATAGTACTAATGATATTGGTATTATATGTACATTGATCTGTGGGAACGAATCAGTATATTACATTATATCGAATGTACATATAGTACTAATGATATTGGTATTATATGTACACTGATCTGTTGGAATGAATCTGTACATGACATTATATCTATTGTAGATATAGAAATAATGATATTGTTATTAAATGTACATTGATCTGTGGGAATGAATCAGTATATTACATTATATCGAATGTAGATATAGTACCAATGATATTGTTATTAAACGTACATTGATCTGTGGGAATGAATCAGTATATTACATTATATCGAATGTAGATATAGTACTAATGATATTGTTAATTAATCTACATTACATATCTAATGTATGTATAGTACTAATGATATTGGTATTATATGTACATTGATCTGTGGGAATGAATCAGTATATTACATTATACCTCATGTAGATATAGTGCTAATGATATTGTTATTAAATGAACATTGATCTGTGGGAATGAATCAGTATATTACATTATATCGAATGTAGATATAGTACTAATGATATTGTTATTAAATCTACATTACATACCTAATGTAGGTATAGTACTAATGATATTGGTATTATATGTACATTGATCTGTGGGAATGAATCAGTATATTACATTATATCGAATGTAGATATAGTGCTAATGATGTTGTTATTAAATGTACATTGATCTGTGGTAGTAATCAGTGTATTACATTATATCTAATGTAGATATGATAATAATAATATTGTTATTAATTGTATATTACATATCTAATGTAGATATAGTACTAATGATATTAACATTAAATGTACATTGATCTGTGGGAATGAATCAGTATATTACATTATACCTCATGTAGATATAGTGCTAATGATATTGTTATTAAATGAACATTGATCTGTGGGAATGAATCAGTATATTACATTATACCTCATGTAGATATAGTGCTAATGATATTGTTATTAAATGAACATTGATCTGTGGGAATGAATCAGTATATTACATTATATCGAATGTAGATATAGTACGTATGATATTGTTATTAAATCTACATTACATATCTAATGTAGGTATAGTACTAATGATATTGGTATTATATGTACATTGATCTGTGGGAATGAATCAGTATATTACATTATACCTCATGTAGATATAGTAATAATGATATTGTTATTAAATGTACATTGATCTGTGGGAATGAATCAGTCTATTACATTATATCTAATGTAGATATGGTAATAATAATATTGTTATTAACTGTACATTACATATCTAATGTAGATATAGTACTAATGATATTGGCATTAAATATACTTTGATCTGTGGGAATGAATCAGTATATTACATTATATCGAATGTAGATATAGTACTAATGATATTGGTACTATATGTACATTGATCTGTGGGAACGAATCAGTATATTACATTATATCGAATGTACATATAGTAATAATGATATTGGTATTATATGTACATTGATCTGTTGGAATGAATCTGTACATGACATTATATCTATTGTAGATAGAGTAATAATGATATTGTTATTAAATGTACATTGATCTGTGGGAATGAATCAGTATATTACATTATATCGAATGTAGATATAGTACCAATGATATTGTTATTAAGTGTACATTGATCTGTGTGAATGAATAAGTATATTACATTATATCGAATGTAGATATAGTGCTAATGATGTTGTTATTAAATGTACATTGATCTGTGGGTAGTAATCAGTATATCACATTATATCTAATGTAGATACGATAATACTAATATTGTTATTAATTGCATATTACATATCTAATGTAGATATAGTACTAATGATATTAACATTAAATGTACATTGATCTGTGGGAATGAATCAGTATATTACATTATACCTCATGTAGATACAGTTCTAATGATATTGTTATTAAATGTACATTGATCTGTGGGAATGAATCAGTCTATTACATTATATCGAATGTAGATATAGTACCAATGATATTGTTATTAAATGAACATTGATCTGTGGGAATGAATCAGTATATTACATTATATCGAATGTAGATATAGTACTAATGATATTGTTATTAAATCTACATTACATATCTAATGTATGTATAGTACTAATGATATTGGTATTATATGTACATTGATCTGTGGGAATGAATCAGTATATTACATTTTACCTCATGTAGATATAGTGCTAATGATATTGTTATTAAATGAACATTTATCTGTGGGAATGAATCAGTATATTACATTATATCGAATGTAGATATGGTACCAATGATATTGTTATTAAGTGTACATTGATCTGTGGGAATGAATAAGTATATTACATTACATCTAATGTAGATATGATAATAATAATATTGTTATTAATTGTATATTACATATCTAATGTAGATATAGTACTAATGATATTGGCATTAAATATACTTTAATCTGTGGGAATGAATCAGTATATTACATTATATCGAATGTAGATATAGTACGAATGATATTGTTATTAAATCTACATTACATATCTAATGTAGGTATAGTACTAATGATATTGGTATTATATGTACATTGATCTGTGGGAATGAATCAGTATATTACATTATACCTCATGTAGATATAGTGCTAATGATATGGTTATTAAATGTACATTGATCTGTGGGAATGAATCAGTATATTACATTATATCGAATGTAGATATAGTACAAGTGATGGTGTTATTAAATGTACATTGATCTGTGGGTAGTAATCAGTATATTACATTATATCTAATGTAGATATGATAATAATAATATTGTTATTAATTGTATATTACATATCTAATGTAGATATAGTACTAATGATATTAACATTAAATGTACATTGATCTGTGGGAATGAATCAGTATATTACATTATACCTCATGTAGATATAGTGCGAATGATATTGTTATTAAATGAACATTGATCTGTGGGAATGAATCAGTATATTACATTATATCGAATGTAGATATAGTACAAGTGATGGTGTTATTAAACGTACATTGATCTGTGGGTAGTAATCAGTATATTACATTATATCTAATGTAGATATGATAATAATAATATTGTTATTAATTGTATATTACATATCTGATGTAGATATAGTACTAATGATATTAACATTAAATGTACATTGATCTGTGGGAATGAATCAGTATATTACATTATACCTCATGTAGATATAGTGCTAATGATATTGTTATTAAATGAACATTGATCTGTGGGAATGAATCAGTATATTACATTATATCGAATGTAGACATAGTCCTAATGATATTGTTATTAAGTGTACATTGATCTGTGGAAATGAATCAGTATATTACATTATATCGAATGTACATATAGTACTAATGATATTGGTATTATATGTACATTGTTCTGTTGGAATGAATCTGTACATGACATTATATCTATTGTAGATATAGTAATAATGGTGTTGTTATTAAATGTACATTGATCTGTGGGAATGAATCAGTATAATACATTACATCGAATGTAGATATAGTACTAATGATATTGTTATTCAATCTACATTACATATCTAATGTAGGTATAGTACTAATGATATTGGTATTATATGTACATTGATCTGTGGGAATGAATCAGTATATTACATTATATCGAAGGTACATATAGTACTAATGATATTGGTATTATATGTACATTGTTCTGTTGGAATGAATCTGTACATGACATTATATCTATTGTAGATATAGTAATAATGGTATTGTTATTAAATGTACATTGATCTGTGGGAATGAATCAGTATAATACATTATATCGAATGTAGATATAGTACTAATGATATTGTTATTCAATCTACATTACATATCTAATGTAGGTATAGTACTAATGATATTGGTATTATATGTACATTGATCTGTGGGAACGAATCAGTATATTACATTATATCGAATGTACATATAGTACTAATGATATTGGTATTATATGTACACTGATCTGTTGGAATGAATCAGTATATTACATTATATCGAATGTAGATATAGTACTAATGATATGGTTATTCAATCTACATTACATATCTAATGTAGGTATAGTACTAATGATATTGGTATTATATGTACATTGATCTGTGGGAACGAATCAGTATATTACATTATACCTCATGTAGATATAGCGCTAATGATATTGTTATTAAATGAACATTGGTCTGTGGGAATGAATCAGTATATTACATTATAACGAATGTAGATATAGTACTAATGATATTGGTATTAAATGTACATTGGTCTGTGGGAAGGAATCCGTATATCACATTATACCTAATGTAGATATGGTAATAACGATATTGTTTTTAAATGTACATTGATCTGTGTGAATGAAGCAGTATATTACATTATACCTCACGTAGATATTTTGCTAATGATATTGTTATTAAATGTACATTGATCTGTGGGAATGAATCAGTATATTACATTATACCTAATGTAGATATAGTAATAATGATATTGTTATTAAATGTACATTGATCTGTGGGAATGAATCAGTATATTACATTATATCTAATGTAGATATGATAATAATAATATTGTCATTAATTGTATATTACATATCTAATGTAGATATAGTACTAATGATATTAACATTAAATGTACATTGATCTGTGGGAATGAATCAGTATATTACATTATACCTCATGTAGATATAGTGCTAATGATATTGTTATTAAATGTACATTGATCTGTGGGAATGAATCAGTATAATACATTATATCGAATGTAGATATAGTACTAATGATATTGTTATTCAATCTACATTACATATCTAATGTAGGTATAGTACTAATGATATTGGTATTATATGTACATTGATCTGTGGGAATGAATCAGTGTATTACATTATATCGAATGTAGATATAGTGCTAGTGATGTTGTTATTAAATGTACATTGATCTGTGTGTAGTAACCAGTATATTGCATTATATCTAATGTAGATATGATAATAATAATATTGTTATTAATTGTATATTACATATCTAATGTAGATATAGTACTAATGATATTGGCATTAAATATACTTTGATCTCTGGGAATGAATCAGTATATTACATTATACCTTATGTAGATATAGTGCTAATGATATTGTTATTAAATGTACATTGATCTGTGGGAATGAATCAGTATATTACATTATATCGAAAGTAGATATTGTACCAATGATATTGTTATTAAATGTACATTGATCTGTGGGAATGAATCAGTATATTACATTATATCGAATGTAGATATAGTACAAGTGATGGTGTTATTAAATGTACATTGATCTGTGGGAATAAATCAGTATATTACATTATATCGAATGTAGATATATTACAAGTGATGGTGTTATTAAATGTACATTGATCTGTGGGTAGTAATCAGTATATTACATTATATCTAATGTAGATATGATAATAATAATATTGTTATTAATTGTATATTACATATCTAATGTAGATATAGTACTAATGATATTAACATTAAATGTACATTGATCTGTGGGAATGAATCAGTATATTACGTTATACCTCATGTAGATATAGTGCTAATGATATTGTTATTAAATGAACATTGATCTGTGGGAATGAATCAGTATATTACGTTATATCGAATGTAGATATAGTCCCAATGATATTTTTATTAAGTGTACATTGATCTGTGGGAATGAATCAGTATATTACATTATATCGAAGGTACATATAGTACTAATGATATTGGTATTAAATGTACATTGATCTGTGGGAAGGAATCCGCATATCACATTATACCTAATGTAGATATGGTAATGACGATATTGTTTTTAAATGTACATTGATCTGTGTGAATGAAGAAGTATATTACATTATATCTCAGGCAGATATTTTGCTAATGATATTGTTATTAAATGAACATTGATCTGTGGGAATGAATCAGTATATTACATTATACCTCATGTAGATATAGTGCTAATGATATTGTTATTAAATGAACATTGATCTGTGGGAATGAATCAGTATATTACATTATATCGAATGTAGATATAGTCCCAATGATATTGTTATTAAGTGTACATTGATCTGTGGGAATGAATCAGTATATTACATTATATCGAAGGTACATATAGTACTAATGATATTGTTATTAAATCTACATTACATATCTAATGTAGGTATAGTACTAATGATATTGGTATTATATGTACATTGATCTGTGGGAATGAATCAGTATATTACATTATACCTCATGTAGATATAGTGCTAATGATATTGTTATTAAATGAACATTGATCTGTGGGAATGAATCAGTATATTACATTATATCGAAAGTAGATATAGTACTAATGATATTGGTATTAAATGTACATTGATCTGTGGGTAGGAATCCCTATATTACATTATACCTAATGTAGATATGGTAATAACGATATTGTTTTTAAATGTACATTGATCTGTGTGAATGAAGCAGTATATTACATTATATCTCAGGCAGATATTTTGCTAATGATATTGTTATTAAATGTACATTGATCTGTGGGAATGAATCAGTATATTACATTATACCTAATGTAGATATAGTAATAATGATATTATTATCAATTGTACATTGATCTGTGGGAATGAATCAGTATATTACATTATACCTCATGTAGATATAGTAATAATGATATTGTTATTAAATGTACATTGATCTGTGGGAATGAATCAGTCTATTACATTATATCTAATGTAGATATGGTAATAATAATATTGTTATTAACTGTACATTACATATCTAATGTAGATATAGTACTAATGATATTGGCATTAAATATACTTTGATCTGTGGGAATGAATCAGTATATTACATTATATCGAATGTAGATATAGTACTAATGATATTGGTACTATATGTACATTGATCTGTGGGAACGAATCAGTATATTACATTATATCGAATGTACATATAGTAATAATGATATTGGTATTATATGTACATTGATCTGTTGGAATGAATCTGTACATGACATTATATCTATTGTAGATAGAGTAATAATGATATTGTTATTAAATGTACATTGATCTGTGGGAATGAATCAGTATATTACATTATATCGAATGTAGATATAGTACCAATGATATTGTTATTAAGTGTACATTGATCTGTGTGAATGAATAAGTATATTACATTATATCGAATGTAGATATAGTGCTAATGATGTTGTTATTAAATGTACATTGATCTGTGGGTAGTAATCAGTATATCACATTATATCTAATGTAGATACGATAATACTAATATTGTTATTAATTGCATATTACATATCTAATGTAGATATAGTACTAATGATATTAACATTAAATGTACATTGATCTGTGGGAATGAATCAGTATATTACATTATACCTCATGTAGATACAGTTCTAATGATATTGTTATTAAATGTACATTGATCTGTGGGAATGAATCAGTCTATTACATTATATCGAATGTAGATATAGTACCAATGATATTGTTATTAAATGAACATTGATCTGTGGGAATGAATCAGTATATTACATTATATCGAATGTAGATATAGTACTAATGATATTGTTATTAAATCTACATTACATATCTAATGTATGTATAGTACTAATGATATTGGTATTATATGTACATTGATCTGTGGGAATGAATCAGTATATTACATTTTACCTCATGTAGATATAGTGCTAATGATATTGTTATTAAATGAACATTTATCTGTGGGAATGAATCAGTATATTACATTATATCGAATGTAGATATGGTACCAATGATATTGTTATTAAGTGTACATTGATCTGTGGGAATGAATAAGTATATTACATTACATCTAATGTAGATATGATAATAATAATATTGTTATTAATTGTATATTACATATCTAATGTAGATATAGTACTAATGATATTGGCATTAAATATACTTTAATCTGTGGGATTGAATCAGTATATTACATTATATCGAATGTAGATATAGTACGAATGATATTGTTATTAAATCTACATTACATATCTAATGTAGGTATAGTACTAATGATATTGGTATTATATGTACATTGATCTGTGGGAATGAATCAGTATATTACATTATACCTCATGTAGATATAGTGCTAATGATATGGTTATTAAATGTACATTGATCTGTGGGAATGAATCAGTATATTACATTATATCGAATGTAGATATAGTACAAGTGATGGTGTTATTAAATGTACATTGATCTGTGGGTAGTAATCAGTATATTACATTATATCTAATGTAGATATGATAATAATAATATTGTTATTAATTGTATATTACATATCTAATGTAGATATAGTACTAATGATATTAACATTAAATGTACATTGATCTGTGGGAATGAATCAGTATATTACATTATACCTCATGTAGATATAGTGCGAATGATATTGTTATTAAATGAACATTGATCTGTGGGAATGAATCAGTATATTACATTATATCGAATGTAGATATAGTACAAGTGATGGTGTTATTAAACGTACATTGATCTGTGGGTAGTAATCAGTATATTACATTATATCTAATGTAGATATGATAATAATAATATTGTTATTAATTGTATATTACATATCTGATGTAGATATAGTACTAATGATATTAACATTAAATGTACATTGATCTGTGGGAATGAATCAGTATATTACATTATACCTCATGTAGATATAGTGCTAATGATATTGTTATTAAATGAACATTGATCTGTGGGAATGAATCAGTATATTACATTATATCGAATGTAGACATAGTCCTAATGATATTGTTATTAAGTGTACATTGATCTGTGTAAATGAATCAGTATATTACATTATATCGAATGTACATATAGTACTAATGATATTGGTATTATATGTACATTGTTCTGTTGGAATGATTCTGTACATGACATTATATCTATTGTAGATATAGTAATAATGGTGTTGTTATTAAATGTACATTGATCTGTGGGAATGAATCAGTATAATACATTACATCGAATGTAGATATAGTACTAATGATATTGTTATTCAATCTACATTACATATCTAATGTAGGTATAGTACTAATGATATTGGTATTATATGTACATTGATCTGTGGGAATGAATCAGTATATTACATTATATCGAAGGTACATATAGTACTAATGATATTGGTATTATATGTACATTGTTCTGTTGGAATGAATCTGTACATGACATTATATCTATTGTAGATATAGTAATAATGGTATTGTTATTAAATGTACATTGATCTGTGGGAATGAATCAGTATAATACATTATATCGAATGTAGATATAGTACTAATGATATTGTTATTCAATCTACATTACATATCTAATGTAGGTATAGTACTAATGATATTGGTATTATATGTACATTGATCTGTGGGAACGAATCAGTATATTACATTATATCGAATGTACATATAGTACTAATGATATTGGTATTATATGTACACTGATCTGTTGGAATGAATCAGTATATTACATTATATCGAATGTAGATATAGTACTAATGATATGGTTATTCAATCTACATTACATATCTAATGTAGGTATAGTACTAATGATATTGGTATTATATGTACATTGATCTGTGGGAACGAATCAGTATATTACATTATACCTCATGTAGATATAGCGCTAATGATATTGTTATTAAATGAACATTGGTCTGTGGGAATGAATCAGTATATTACATTATAACGAATGTAGATATAGTACTAATGATATTGGTATTAAATGTACATTGGTCTGTGGGAAGGAATCCGTATATCACATTATACCTAATGTAGATATGGTAATAACGATATTGTTTTTAAATGTACATTGATCTGTGTGAATGAAGCAGTATATTACATTATACCTCACGTAGATATTTTGCTAATGATATTGTTAATAAATGTACATTGATCTGTGGGAATGAATCAGTATATTACATTATACCTAATGTAGATATAGTAATAATGATATTGTTATTAAATGTACATTGATCTGTGGGAATGAATCAGTATATTACATTATATCTAATGTAGATATGATAATAATAATATTGTCATTAATTGTATATTACATATCTAATGTAGATATAGTACTAATGATATTAACATTAAATGTACATTGATCTGTGGGAATGAATCAGTATATTACATTATATCGAATGTAGATATAGTGCTAATGATATTGTTATTAAATGAACATTGATCTGTGGGAATGAATCAGTATATTACATTATATCGAATGTAGATATAGTACAAGTGATGGTGTTATTAAATGTACATTGATCTGTGGGTAGTAATCAGTATATTACATTATATCTAATGTAGATATGATAATAATAATATTGTTATTAATTGTATATTACATATCTAATGTAGATATAGTACTAATGATATTAACATTAAATGTACATTGAACTGTGGGAATGAATCAGTATATTACATTATACCTCATGTAGATATAGTGCGAATGATATTGTTATTAAATGAACATTGATCTGTGGGAATGAATCAGTATATTACATTATATCGAATGTAGATATAGTCCCAATGATATTGTTATTAAGTGTACATTGATCTGTGGGAATGAATCAGTATATTACATTATATCGAATGCACATATAGTACTAATGATATTGGTATTATATGTACATTGTTCTGTTGGAATGAATCTGTACATGACATTATATCTATTGTAGATATAGTAATAATGGTATTGTTATTAAATGTACATTGATCTGTGGGAATGATACAGTATAATACATTATATCGAATGTAGATATAGTGCTAATGATGTTGTTATTAAATGTACATTGATCTGTGGGTAGTAATCAGTATATCACATTATATCTAATGTAGATACGATAATACTAATATTGTTATTAATTGCATATTACATATCTAATGTAGATATAGTACTAATGATATTAACATTAAATGTACATTGATCTGTGGGAATGAATCAGTATATTACATTATACCTCATGTAGATACAGTTCTAATGATATTGTTATTAAATGTACATTGATCTGTGGGAATGAATCAGTCTATTACATTATATCGAATGTAGATATAGTACCAATGATATTGTTATTAAATGAACATTGATCTGTGGGAATGAATCAGTATATTACATTATATCGAATGTAGATATAGTACTAATGATATTGTTATTAAATCTACATTACATATCTAATGTATGTATAGTACTAATGATATTGTTATTAAATGTGCATTGATCTGTGGGAACGAATCAGTATATTACATTATATCTAATGTAGATATATTACTAATGATATTGTTATTAAATGTACATTGATCTGTGGGAATCAATCAGTATATTACATTTTATCGAATGTAGATATAGTACCAATGATATTGTTATTAAATGTACATTGATCTCTGGCAATGAATCAGTATATTACATTATATCGAATGTAGATATAGTACAAGTGATGGTGTTATTAAATGTACATTGATCTGTGGGTAGTAATCAGTATATTACATTATATCTAATGTAGATATGATAATAATAATATTGTTATTAATTGTATATTACATATCTAATGTAGGTATAGTACTAATGATATTGATATTATATGTACATTGATCTGTAGGAATGAATCAGAATATTACATTATATCGAATGTAGATATAGTACCAATGATATTGTTATTAAATGTACATTGATCTGTGGGAATGAATCAGTATATTACATTATACCTCATGTAGATATAGTGCTAATGATATTGTTATTAAATGAACATTGATCTGTGGGAATGAATCAGGATATTACATTATATCGAATGTAGTTATAGTCCCAATGGTATTGTTATTAAGTGTACATTGATCTGTGGGAATGAATCAGTATATTACATTATATCGAATGTAGATATAGTACTAACGATATTGTTATTAAATCTACATTACATATCTAATGTAGGTATAGTACTAATGATATTGTTATTAAATGTGCATTGATCTGTGGGAGCGAATCAGTATATTACATTATATCTAATGTAGATATATTACTAATGATATTGTTATTAAATGTACATTGATCTGTGGGAATGAATCAGTATATTACATTATATCGAATGTAGATATAGTGCTAATGATGTTGTTACTAAATGTGCATTGATCTGTGGGTAGTCGTCAGTATATTACATTATAACTAATGTAGATATGATAATAATAATATTGTTATTAATTGTGTATTACATATCTAACGTAGATATAGTACTAATGATATTAACATTAAATGTACATTGATCTGTGGGAATGAATCAGTATATTACATTATATCGAATGTAGATATAGTGCTAATGATGTTGTTATTAAATGTACATTGATCTGTGTGTAGTAACCAGTATATTACATTATATCTAATGTAGATATGATAATAATAATATTGTTATTAATTGTATATTACATATCTAACGTAGATATAGTCCTAATGATATTAACATTAAATGTACATTGATCTGTGGGAATGAAGCAGTATATTACATTATATCTCAGGCAGATATTTTGCTAATGATATTGTTATTAAATGAACATTGATCTGTGGGAATGAATCAGTATATTACATTATATCGAATGTAGATATAGTGACAATGCTATTGTTATTAAGTGTACATTGATCTGTGGGAATGAATCAGTATATTACATTATATCGAAGGTACATATAGTACTAATGATATTGGTATTAAATGTACATTGATCTGTGGGAAGGAATCCGCATATCACATTATACCTAATGTAGATATGGTAATAACGATATTGTTTTTAAATGTACATTGATCTGTGTGAATGAAGCAGTATATTACATTTTATTTCAGGCAGATATTTTGCTAATGATATTGTTATTAAATGAACATTGATCTGTGGGAATGAATCAGTATATTACATTATACCTAATGTAGATATAGTAATAATGATATTGTTATTAAATGTACATTGATCTGTGGAAATGAATCAGTATATTACATTATATCGAATGTAGATATAGTGCTAATGATGTTGTTACTAAATGTGCATTGATCTGTGGGTAGTCGTCAGTATATTACATTATAACTAATGTAGATATGATAATAATAATATTGTTATTAATTGTGTATTACATATCTAACGTAGATATAGTACTAATGATATTAACATTAAATGTACATTGATCTGTGGGAATGAATCAGTATATTACATTATACCTCATGTAGATATAGTGCTAATGATATTGTTATTAAATGAACGTTGATCTGTGGGAATGAATCAGTATATTACATTATATCGAATGTAGATATAGTACTAATGATATTGTTATTAAATCTACATTACATATCTAATGTAGGTATAGTACTAATGATATTGTTATTAAATGTGCATTGATCTGTGGGAACGAATCAGTATATTACATTACATCTAATGTAGATATATTTCTAATGATATTGTTATTAAATGTACAAATAATCTGTGGGAATGAATCAGTATATTACATTTTATCGAATGTAGATATAGTACCAATGATATTGTTATTAAATGTACATTGATCTGTGGGAATGAATCAGTATATTACATTATATCGAATGTAGATATAGTACTAATGATATTGGTATTATATGTACATTGTTCTGTTGGAATGAATCTGTACATGACATTATATCTATTGTAGATATAGTAATAATGGTATTGTTATTAAATGTACATTGATCTGTGGGAATGAATCAGTATAATACATTATATCGAATGTAGATATAGTACTAATGATGTTGTTATTCAATCTACATTACATATCTAATGTAGGTATAGTACTAATGATATTGGTATTATATGTACATTGATCTGTGGGAACGAATCAGTATATTACATTATATCGAATGTACATATAGTACTAATGATATTGGTATTATATGTACACTGATCTGTTGGAATGAATCTGTACATGACATTATATCTATTGTAGATATAGTAATAATGATATTGTTATTAAATGTACATTGATCTGTGGGAATGAATCAGTATAATACATTATATCGAATGTAGATATAGTACTAATGATATTGTTATTCAATCTACATTACATATCTAATGTAGGTATAGTACTAATGATATTGTTATTAAATGTGCATTGATCTGTGGGAACGAATCAGTATATTACATTATATCTAATGTAGATATATTTCTAATGATATTGTTATTAAATGTACAAATAATCTGTGGGAATGAATCAGTATATTACATTTTATCGAATGTAGATATAGTACCAATGATATTGTTATTAAATGTACATTGATCTGTGGGAATGAATCAGTATATTACATTATATCGAATGTAGATATAGTACGAATGATATTGTTATTAAATGTACATTGATCTGTGGGAATGAATCAGTATATAACATTATATCGAATGTAGATATAGTACTAATGATATTGTTATTAAATCTACATTACATATCTAATTTAGATATAGTACTAATGATATTGGTATTAAATGTACATTGATCTGTGGGAATGAATTAGTATATTTCATTATATCGAATGTAGATATAGTACTACTGATATTGGTGTTATATGTACATTGATCTGTTGGAATGAATCTGTACATGACATTATATCGAATGTAGATATAGTACTAATGATATTGTTATTAAATGTACATTGATCTGTGGGAATGAATCAGTATATTACATTATATCGAATTTAGATATAGTACCAATGATATTGTTATTAAATGTACATTGATCTGTGGGAACGAATCAGTATATTACATTATATCGAATGTACATATAGTACTAATGATATTGGTATTATATGTACATTGATCTGTTGGAATGAATCTGTACATGACATTATATCTATTGTAGATATAGTAATAATGATATTGTTATTAAATGTACATTGATCTGTGGGAATGAATCAGTATATTACATTATATCGAATGTAGATATAGTGCTAATGATGTTGTTATTAAATGTACATTGATCTGTGGGTAGTAATCAGTATATCACATTATATCTAATGTAGAAACGATAATAATAATATTGTTATTAATTGTATATTACATATCTAATGTAGATATAGTACTAATGATATTAACGTTAAATGTACATTGATCTGTGGGAATGAATCAGTATATTACATTATATCGAATGTAGATATAGTGCTAATGATGTTGTTATTAAATGCACATTGATCTGTGGGTAATAATCAGTATATCACATTATATCGAATGTAGATATAGTACCAATGATATTGGTAATATATGTACATTGATCTGTGGGAATGAATCAGTATATTACATTATACCTCATGTAGATATAGTGCTAATGATATTGTTATTAAATGTACATTGATCTGTGGGAATGAATCAGTATATAACATTATATCGAATGTAGATATAGTACTAATGATATTGTTATTAAATCTACATTACATATCTAATTTAGATATAGTACTAATGATATTGGTATTAAATGTACATTGATCTGTGGGAATGAATCAGTCTATTACATTATATCTAATGTAGATATGGTAATAATAATATTGTTATTAATTATACATTACATATCTAATGTAGATATAGTACTAATGATATTGGTATTATATGTACATTGATCTCTGGGAACGAATAAGTATGTTACATTATATCGAATGTAGATATAGTACTACTGATATTGGTGTTATATGTACATTGATCTGTTGGAATGAATCTGTACATGACATTATATCTATTGTAGATATAGTAATAATGGTACTGTTATTAAGTGTACATTGTTCTGTGGGAATGAATCAGTATATTACATTATATCTCAGGCAGATATTTTGCTAATGATATTGTTATTAAATGTACATTGATCTGTGGGAATGAATCAGTATATTACATTATACCTCATGTAGATATAGTGCTAATGATATTGTTATTAAATGAACATTGATCTGTGGGAATGAATCAGTGTATTACATTATATCGAATGTAGATATAGTGCTAATGATGTTGTTATAAAATGTACACTGATCTGTGTGTAGTAACCAGGATATTACATTATATCTAATGTAGATATGATAATAATAATATTGTTATTAATTGTATATTACATATCTAATGTAGATATAGTACTAATGATATTGGCATTAAATATACTTTGATCTGTGGGAATGAATCAGTATATTACATTATATCGAATGTAGATATAGTACTACTGATATTGGTGTTATATGTACATTGATCTGTTGGAATGAATCTGTACATGACATTATATCGAATGTAGATATAGTACTAATGATATTGTTATTAAATGTACATTGATCTGTGGGAATGAATCAGTCTATTACATTATATCGAATGTAGATATAGTACCAATGATATTGTTATTAAATGTACATTGATCTGTGGGAATGAATCAGTATATTACATTATATCGAATGTAGATATAGTACTACTGATATTGGTGTTATATGTACATTGATCTGTTGGAATGAATCTGTACATGACATTATATCGAATGTAGATATAGTACTAATGATATTGTTATTAAATCTACATTACATATCTAATGTAGGTATAGTACTAATGATATTGGTATTATATGTACATTGATCTGTGGGAATGAATCAGTATATTACATTATACCTCATGTAGATATAGCGCTAATGATATTGTTATTAAATGAACATTGGTCTGTGGGAATGAATCAGTATATTACATTATAGCGAATGTAGATATAGTACTAATGATATTGGTATTAAATGTACATTGATCTGTGGGAAGGAATCCGTATATCACATTATACCTAATGTAGATATGGTAATAACGATATTGTTTTTAAATGTACATTGATCTGTGTGAATGAAGCAGTATATTACATTATACCTCATGTAGATATTTTGCTAATGATATTGTTATTAAATGTACATTGATCTGTGGGTAATAATCAGTATATCACATTATATCTAATGTAGGTATGATAATAATAATATTGTTATTAATTGTATATTACATATCTAATGTAGATATAGTACTAATGATATTGGCATTAAATATACTTTGATCTGTGGGAATGAATCAGTATATTACATTATATCGAATGTAGATTTAGTGCTAATGATGTTGTTACTAAATGTACAATGATCTGTGGGTAGTAGTCAGTATATTACATTATAACTAATGTAGATATGATAATAATAATATTTTTATTAATTGTATATTACATATCTAATGTAGATATAGTACTAATGATATTGACATTAAATGTACTTTGATCTGTGGGAATGAATCAGTATATTACATTATATCTAATGTAGATATATTACTAATGATATTGTTATTAAATGTACATTGATCTGTGGGAATGAATCAGTATATTACATTATACCTCATGTAGATATAGTGCTAATGATATTGTTATTAAATGAACATTGATCTGTGGGAATGAATCAGTATATTACATTATATCGAATGTAGATATAGTACGAATGATATTGTTATTAAATCTACATTACATATCTAATGTAGGTATAGTACTAATGATATTGGTATTATATGTACATTGATCTGTGGGAATGAATCAGTATAATACATTATACCTCATGTAGATATAGTGCTAATGATATTGTTATAAAATGTACATTGATCTGTGGGAATGAATCAGTATATAACATTATATCGAATGTAGATATAGTACTAATGATATTGTTATTAAATCTATGTTACATATCTAATGTAGGTATAGTACTAATGATATTGTTATTAAATGTGCATTGATCTGTGGGAACGAATCAGTATATTACATTATATCGAATGTAGATATAGTACTAATGATATTGTTATTTAATGTACATCGATCTGTGGGAATGAATCAGTCTATTACATTATATCTAATGTAGTTATGGTAATAATAATATTGTTATTAATTGTACATTACATATCTAATGTAGATGTAGTACTAATGATATTGGTGTTATATGTACATTGATCTGTTGGAATGAATCTGTACATGACATTATATCTATTGTAGATATAGTAATAATGATATTGTTATTAAATGTACATTGATCTGTGGGAATGAATCAGTATATTACATTATATCGAATGTAGATATAGTGCTAATGATGTTGTTATTAAATGTACATTGATCTGTGTGTAGAAACCAGTGTATTACATTATATCTAATGTAGATATGATAATAATAATATTGTTATTAATTGTATATTACATATCTAATGTAGATATAGTACTACTGATATTGGCATTAAATGTACATTGATCTGTGGGAATGAATCAGTCTATTACATTATATCGAATGTAGATATAGTACCAATGATATTGTTATTAAATGTACATTGATCTGTGGGAATGAACCAGTATATTAAATTATATCGAATGTAGATATAGTACTAATGATATTGTTATTAAAACTACATTACGTATCTAATGTAGGTATGCTACTAATGATATTGTTATTAAATGTACATTGATCTGTGGGAATGAATCAGTCTATTACATTATATCTAATGTAGATATGGTAATAATAATATTGTTATTAACTGTACATTACATATCTAATGTAGATATAGTACTAATGATATTGGCATTAAATATACTTTGATCTGTGGGAATGAATCAGTATATTACATTATATCGAATGTAGATATAGTACTAATGATATTGGTACTATATGTACATTGATCTGTGGGAACGAATCAGTATATTACATTATATCGAATGTACATATAGTAATAATGATATTGGTATTATATGTACATTGATCTGTTGGAATGAATCTGTACATGACATTATATCTATTGTAGATAGACTAATAATGATATTGTTATTAAATGTACATTGATCTGTGGGAATGAATCAGTATATTACATTATATCGAATGTAGATATAGTGCTAATGATGTTGTTCTTAAATGTACATTGATCTGTGGGTAGTAGTGAGTATATTATATTATATCTAATGTAGATATGGTACTAATGATATTGTTATTAAATGTACATTGATCTGTGGGAATGAATCAGTGTATTACATTATACCGAATGTAGATATAGTGCTAATGATGTTGTTATTAAATGTACATTGATCTGTGTGTAGTAACCAGTATATTTCATTATATCTAATGTAGATATGATAATAATAATATTGTTATTAATTGTATATTACATATCTAATGTAGATATAGTACTAATGATATTGGCATTAAATATACTTTGATCTGTGGGAATGAATCAGTATATTACATTATATCGAATGTAGATATAATACGAATGATATTGTTATTAAATCTACATTACATATCTAATGTAGGTATAGTACTAATGATATTGGTGTTATATGTACATTGATCTGTTGGAATGAATCTATACATGACATTATATCTATTGTAGATATAGTAATAATGATATTGTTATTAAATGTACATTGATCTGTGGGAATGAATCAGTATATTACATTATATCGAATGTAGATATAGTGCTAATGATATTGTTATTAAATGAACATTGATCTGTGGGAATGAATCAGTATATTACATTATATCGAATGTAGATATAGTACAAGTGATGGTGTTATTAAATGTACATTGATCTGTGGGTAGTAATCAGTATATTACATTATATCTAATGTAGATATGATAATAATAATATTGTTATTAATTGTATATTACATATCTAATGTAGATATAGTACTAATGATATTAACATTAAATGTACATTGATCTGTGGGAATGAATCAGTATATTACATTATACCTCATGTAGATATAGTGCGAATGATATTGTTATTAAATGAACATTGATCTGTGGGAATGAATCAGTATATTACATTATATCGAATGTAGATATAGTCCCAATGATATTGTTATTAAGTGTACATTGATCTGTGGGAATGAATCAGTATATTACATTATATCGAATGCACATATAGTACTAATGATATTGGTATTATATGTACATTGTTCTGTTGGAATGAATCTGTACATGACATTATATCTATTGTAGATATAGTAATAATGGTATTGTTATTAAATGTACATTGATCTGTGGGAATGATACAGTATAATACATTATATCGAATGTAGATATAGTGCTAATGATGTTGTTATTAAATGTACATTGATCTGTGGGTAGTAATCAGTATATCACATTATATCTAATGTAGATACGATAATACTAATATTGTTATTAATTGCATATTACATATCTAATGTAGATATAGTACTAATGATATTAACATTAAATGTACATTGATCTGTGGGAATGAATCAGTATATTACATTATACCTCATGTAGATACAGTTCTAATGATATTGTTATTAAATGTACATTGATCTGTGGGAATGAATCAGTCTATTACATTATATCGAATGTAGATATAGTACCAATGATATTGTTATTAAATGAACATTGATCTGTGGGAATGAATCAGTATATTACATTATATCGAATGTAGATATAGTACTAATGATATTGTTATTAAATCTACATTACATATCTAATGTATGTATAGTACTAATGATATTGTTATTAAATGTGCATTGATCTGTGGGAACGAATCAGTATATTACATTATATCTAATGTAGATATATTACTAATGATATTGTTATTAAATGTACATTGATCTGTGGGAATCAATCAGTATATTACATTTTATCGAATGTAGATATAGTACCAATGATATTGTTATTAAATGTACATTGATCTCTGGCAATGAATCAGTATATTACATTATATCGAATGTAGATATAGTACAAGTGATGGTGTTATTAAATGTACATTGATCTGTGGGTAGTAATCAGTATATTACATTATATCTAATGTAGATATGATAATAATAATATTGTTATTAATTGTATATTACATATCTAATGTAGGTATAGTACTAATGATATTGATATTATATGTACATTGATCTGTAGGAATGAATCAGAATATTACATTATATCGAATGTAGATATAGTACCAATGATATTGTTATTAAATGTACATTGATCTGTGGGAATGAATCAGTATATTACATTATACCTCATGTAGATATAGTGCTAATGATATTGTTATTAAATGAACATTGATCTGTGGGAATGAATCAGGATATTACATTATATCGAATGTAGTTATAGTCCCAATGGTATTGTTATTAAGTGTACATTGATCTGTGGGAATGAATCAGTATATTACATTATATCGAATGTAGATATAGTACTAACGATATTGTTATTAAATCTACATTACATATCTAATGTAGGTATAGTACTAATGATATTGTTATTAAATGTGCATTGATCTGTGGGAGCGAATCAGTATATTACATTATATCTAATGTAGATATATTACTAATGATATTGTTATTAAATGTACATTGATCTGTGGGAATGAATCAGTATATTACATTATATCGAATGTAGATATAGTACAAGTGATGGTGTCATTAAATGTACATTGATCTGTGGGAATGAATCAGTATATTACATTATATCGAATGTAGATATAGTACAAGTGATGGTGTTATTAAATGTACATTGATCTGTGGGTAGTAATCAGTATATTACATTATATCTAATGTAGATATGATAATAATAATATTGTTATTAATTGTATATTACATATCTAATGTAGATATAGTACTAATGATATTAACATTAAATGTACATTGATCTGTGGGAATGAATCAGTATATTACATTATACCTCATGTAGATATAGTGCTAATGATATTGTTATTAAATGAACATTGATCTGTGGGAATGAATCAGTATATTACATTATATCGAATGTAGATATAGTGACAATGCTATTGTTATTAAGTGTACATTGATCTGTGGGAATGAATCAGTATATTACATTATATCGAAGGTACATATAGTACTAATGATATTGGTATTAAATGTACATTGATCTGTGGGAAGGAATCCGCGTATCACATTATACCTAATGTAGATATGGTAATAACGATATTGTTTTTAAATGTACATTGATCTGTGTGAATGAAGCAGTATATTACATTATATCTCAGGCAGATATTTTGCTAATGATATTGTTATTAAATGAACATTGATCTGTGGGAATGAATCAGTATATTACATTATACCTAATGTAGATATAGTAATAATGATATTGTTATTAAATGTACATTGATCTGTGGAAATGAATCAGTATATTACATTATATCGAATGTAGATATAGTGCTAATGATGTTGTTACTAAATGTGCATTGATCTGTGGGTAGTCGTCAGTATATTACATTATAACTAATGTAGATATGATAATAATAATATTGTTATTAATTGTGTATTACATATCTAACGTAGATATAGTACTAATGATATTAACATTAAATGTACATTGATCTGTGGGAATGAATCAGTATATTACATTATATCGAATGTAGATATAGTGCTAATGATGTTGTTATTAAATGTACATTGATCTGTGTGTAGTAACCAGTATATTACATTATATCTAATGTAGATATGATAATAATAATATTGTTATTAATTGTATATTACATATCTAACGTAGATATAGTCCTAATGATATTAACATTAAATGTACATTGATCTGTGGGAATGAAGCAGTATATTACATTATATCTCAGGCAGATATTTTGCTAATGATATTGTTATTAAATGAACATTGATCTGTGGGAATGAATCAGTATATTACATTATACCTAATGTAGATATAGTAATAATGATATTGTTATTAAATGTACATTGATCTGTGGGAATGAATCAGTATATTACATTATATCGAATGTAGATATAGTACTAACGATATTGTTATTAAATCTACATTACATATCTAATGTAGGTATAGTACTAATGATATTGTTATTAAATGTGCATTGATCTGTGGGAACGAATCAGTATATTACATTATATCTAATGTAGATATATTACTAATGATATTGTTATTAAATGTACATTGATCTGTGGGAATCAATCAGTATATTACATTTTATCGAATGTAGATATAGTACCAATGATATTGTTATTAAATGTACATTGATCTGTGGGAATGAATCAGTATATTACATTATATCGAATGTAGATATAGTACAAGTGATGGTGTTATTAAATGTACATTGATCTGTGGGTAGTAATCAGTATATTACATTATATCTAATGTAGATATGATAATAATAATATTGTTATTAATTGTATATTACATATCTAATGTAGATATAGTACTAATGATATTAACATTAAATGTACATTGATCTGTGGGAATGAATCAGTATATTACATTATACCTCATGTAGATATAGTGCTAATGATATTGTTATTAAATGAACATTGATCTGTGGGAATGAATCAGTATATTACATTATATCGAATGTAGATATAGTGACAATGCTATTGTTATTAAGTGTACATTGATCTGTGGGAATGAATCAGTATATTACATTATACCTCATGTAGATATAGTGCTAATGATATTGTTATTAAATGAACATTGATCTGTGGGAATGAATCAGTATATTACATTATATCGAATGTAGATATAGTACTAATGATATTGTTATTAAATCTACATTACATATCTAATGTAGGTATAGTACTAATGATATTGTTATTAAATGTGCATTGATCTGTGGGAACGAATCAGTATATTACATTATATCTAATGTAGATATATTTCTAATGATATTGTTATTAAATGTACAAATAATCTGTGGGAATGAATCAGTATATTACATTTTATCGAATGTAGATATAGTACCAATGATATTGTTATTAAATGTACATTGATCTGTGGGAATGAATCAGTATATTACATTATATCGAATGTAGATATAGTGCTAATGATGTTGTTACTAAATGTGCATTGATCTGTGGGTAGTCGTCAGTATATTACATTAACTAATGTAGATATGATAATAATAATGTTGTTATTAATTGTGTATTACATATCTAACGTAGACATAGTACTAATGATATTAACATTAAATGTACATTGATCTGTGGGAATGAATCAGTATATTACATTATACCTCATGTAGATATAGTGCTAATGATATTGTTATTAAATGAACGTTGATCTGTGGGAATGAATCAGTATATTACATTATATCGAATGTAGATATAGTACTAATGATATTGTTATTAAATCTACATTACATATCTAATGTAGGTATAGTACTAATGATATTGTTATTAAATGTGCATTGATCTGTGGGAACGAATCAGTATATTACATTATATCTAATGTAGATATATTTCTAATGATATTGTTATTAAATGTACAAATAATCTGTGGGAATGAATCAGTATATTACATTTTATCGAATGTAGATATAGTACCAATGATATTGTTATTAAATGTACATTGATCTGTGGGAATGAATCAGTATATTACATTATATCGAATGTAGATATAGTACTAATGATATTGGTATTATATGTACATTGTTCTGTTGGAATGAATCTGTACATGACATTATATCTATTGTAGATATAGTAATAATGGTATTGTTATTAAATGTACATTGATCTGTGGGAATGAATCAGTATAATACATTATATCGAATGTAGATATAGTACTAATGATGTTGTTATTCAATCTACATTACATATCTAATGTAGGTATAGTACTAATGATATTGGTATTATATGTACATTGATCTGTGGGAACGAATCAGTATATTACATTATATCGAATGTACATATAGTACTAATGATATTGGTATTATATGTACACTGATCTGTTGGAATGAATCTGTACATGACATTATATCTATTGTAGATATAGTAATAATGATATTGTTATTAAATGTACATTGATCTGTGGGAATGAATCAGTATAATACATTATATCGAATGTAGATATAGTACTAATGATATTGTTATTCAATCTACATTACATATCTAATGTAGGTATAGTACTAATGATATTGTTATTAAATGTGCATTGATCTGTGGGAACGAATCAGTATATTACATTATATCTAATGTAGATATATTTCTAATGATATTGTTATTAAATGTACAAATAATCTGTGGGAATGAATCAGTATATTACATTTTATCGAATGTAGATATAGTACCAATGATATTGTTATTAAATGTACATTGATCTGTGGGAATGAATCAGTATATTACATTATATCGAATGTAGATATAGTACAAGTGATGGTGTTATTAAATGTACATTGATCTGTGGGTAGTAATCAGTATATTACATTATATCTAATGTAGATATGATAATAATAATATTGTTATTAATTGTATATTACATATCTAATGTAGATATAGTACTAATGATATTAACATTAAATGTACATTGATCTGTGTGAATGAATCAGTATATTACATTATACCTCATGTAGATATAGTGCTATTGATATTGTTATTAAATGTACATTGATCTGTGGGAATGAATCAGTATATTACATTATATCGAATGTAGATATAGTGCTAATGATGTTGTTATTAAATGTACATTGATCTGTGGGTAGTAACCAGTATATTACATTATATCTAATGTAGATATGATAATAATAATATTGTTATTAATTGTATATTACATATCTAATGTAGATATAGTACTAATGATATTGGCATTAAATATACTTTGATCTGTGGGAATGAATCAGTATATTACATTATATCGAATGTAGATATAGTACGAATGATATTGTTATTAAATGTACATTGATCTGTGGGAATGAATCAGTATATAACATTATATCGAATGTAGATATAGTACTAATGATATTGCTATTAAATCTACATTACATATCTAATTTAGATATAGTACTAATGATATTGGTATTAAATGTACATTGATCTGTGGGAATGAATTAGTATATTTCATTATATCGAATGTAGATATAGTACTACTGATATTGGTGTTATATGTACATTGATCTGTTGGAATGAATCTGTACATGACATTATATCGAATGTAGATATAGTACTAATGATATTGTTATTAAATGTACATTGATCTGTGGGAATGAATCAGTATATTACATTATATCGAATTTAGATATAGTACCAATGATATTGTTATTAAATGTACATTGATCTGTGGGAACGAATCAGTATATTACATTATATCGAATGTACATATAGTACTAATGATATTGGTATTATATGTACATTGATCTGTTGGAATGAATCTGTACATGACATTATATCTATTGTAGATATAGTAATAATGATATTGTTATTAAATGTACATTGATCTGTGGGAATGAATCAGTATATTACATTATATCGAATGTAGATATAGTGCTAATGATGTTGTTATTAAATGTACATTGATCTGTGGGTAGTAATCAGTATATCACATTATATCTAATGTAGAAACGATAATAATAATATTGTTATTAATTGTATATTACATATCTAATGTAGATATAGTACTAATGATATTAACGTTAAATGTACATTGATCTGTGGGAATGAATCAGTATATTACATTATATCGAATGTAGATATAGTGCTAATGATGTTGTTATTAAATGCACATTGATCTGTGGGTAATAATCAGTATATCACATTATATCGAATGTAGATATAGTACCAATGATATTGGTAATATATGTACATTGATCTGTGGGAATGAATCAGTATATTACATTATACCTCATGTAGATATAGTGCTAATGATATTGTTATTAAATGTACATTGATCTGTGGGAATGAATCAGTATATAACATTATATCGAATGTAGATATAGTACTAATGATATTGTTATTAAATCTACATTACATATCTAATTTAGATATAGTACTAATGATATTGGTATTAAATGTACATTGATCTGTGGGAATGAATCAGTCTATTACATTATATCTAATGTAGATATGGTAATAATAATATTGTTATTAATTATACATTACATATCTAATGTAGATATAGTACTAATGATATTGGTATTATATGTACATTGATCTCTGGGAACGAATAAGTATGTTACATTATATCGAATGTAGATATAGTACTACTGATATTGGTGTTATATGTACATTGATCTGTTGGAATGAATCTGTACATGACATTATATCTATTGTAGATATAGTAATAATGGTACTGTTATTAAGTGTACATTGTTCTGTGGGAATGAATCAGTATATTACATTATATCTCAGGCAGATATTTTGCTAATGATATTGTTATTAAATGAACAGTGATCTGTGGGTAATAATCAGTATATCACATTCTATCTAATGTAGGTATGATAATAATAATATTGTTATTAATTGTATATTACATACCTAATGTAGATATAGTACTAATCATATTAACATTAAATGTACATTCATCTGTGTGAATGAATCAGTATATTACATTATACCTCATGTAGATATACTGCTAATGATATTGTTATTAAATGTACATTGATCTGTGGGAATGAATCAGTGTATTACATTATATCGAATGTAGATATAGTGCTTATGATGTTGTTATTAAATGTACATTGATCTGTGGGGAGTAATCAGTATATTACATTATATCTAATGTAGATATGATAATAATAATATTGTTATTAATTGTATATTACATATCTAATGTAGATATAGTACTAATGATATTAACATTAAATGTACATTGATCTGTGGGAATGAATCAGTATATTACATTATACCTCATGTAGATATAGTGCTAACGATATTGTTATTAAATGAACATTGATCTGTGGGAATGAATCAGTATATTACATTATATCGAATGTAGATATAGTACCAATGATATTGTTATTAAGTGTACATTGATCTGTGGGAATGAATAAGTATATTACATTATATCGAATGTAGATATAGTGCTAATGATGTTGTTCTTAAATGTACATTGATCTGTGGGTAGTAGTCAGTATATTATATTATATCTAATGTAGATATGGTACTAATGATATTGTTATTAAATGTACATTGATCTGTGGGAATGAATCAGTGTATTACATTATATCGAATGTAGATATAGTGCTAATGATGTTGTTATTAAATGTACATTGATCTGTGTGTAGTAACCAGGATATTACATTATATCTAATGTAGATATGATAATAATAATATTGTTATTAATTGTATATTACATATCTAATGTAGATATAGTACTAATGATATTGGCATTAAATATACTTTGATCTGTGGGAATGAATCAGTATATTACATTATATCGAATGTAGATATAGTACTACTGATATTGGTGTTATATGTACATTGATCTGTTGGAATGAATCTGTACATGACATTATATCGAATGTAGATATAGTACTAATGATATTGTTATTAAATGTACATTGATCTGTGGGAATGAATCAGTATATTACATTATATCGAATGTAGATATAGTACCAATGATATTGTTATTAAATGTACATTGATCTGTGGGAATGAATCAGTATATTACATTATATCGAATGTAGATATAGTACAAGTGATGGTGTTATTAAATGTACATTGATCTGTGGGTAGTAATCAGTATATTACATCATATCTAATGTAGATATGATAATAATAATATTGTTATTAATTGTATATTACATATCTAATGTAGATATAGTACTAATGATATTAACATTAAATGTACATTGATCTGTGGGAATGAATCAGTATATTACATTATACCTCATGTAGATATAGTGCTAATGATATTGTTATTAAATGAACATTGATCTGTGGGAATGAATCAGTGTATTACATTATATCGAATGTAGATATAGTGCTAATGATGTTGTTATAAAATGTACACTGATCTGTGTGTAGTAACCAGGATATTACATTATATCTAATGTAGATATGATAATAATAATATTGTTATTAATTGTATATTACATATCTAATGTAGATATAGTACTAATGATATTGGCATTAAATATACTTTGATCTGTGGGAATGAATCAGTATATTACATTATATCGAATGTAGATATAGTACTACTGATATTGGTGTTATATGTACATTGATCTGTTGGAATGAATCTGTACATGACATTGTATCGAATGTAGATATAGTACTAATGATATTGTTATTAAATGTACATTGATCTGTGGGAATGAATCAGTCTATTACATTATATCGAATGTAGATATAGTACCAATGATATTGTTATTAAATGTACATTGATCTGTGGGAATGAATCAGTATATTACATTATATCGAATGTAGATATAGTACTAATGATATTGTTATTAAATCTACATTACATATCTAATGTAGGTATGGTACTAATGATATTGGTACTATATGTACATTGATCTGTGGGAACGAATCAGTATATTACATTATATCGAATGTACATATAGTACTAATGATATTGGTATTATATGTACATTGATCTGTTGGAATGAATCTGTACATGACATTATATCTATTGTAGATATAGCAATAATGATATTGTTATTAAATGTACATTGATCTGTGGGAATGAATCAGTATATAACATTATATCGAATGTAGATATAGTACTAATGATATTGTTAATAAATACTACATTACATATCTAACGTAGGTATAGTACTAATGATATTGTTATTAAATGTACATTGATCTGTGGGAATGAATCAGTATATTACATTATATCGAATGTAGATATAGTGCTAATGATGTTGTTATTAAATGTACATTGATCTGTGTGTAGTAACCAGTATATTACATTATATCGAATGTAGATATAGTACTAATGATATTGGTATTAAATGTACATTGATCTGTGGGAAGGAATCCGTATATTACATTATATCGAATGTAAACACAGTACTAATGATATTGTTATTAAATCTACATTACATATCTAATGTAGGTATGGTACTAATGATATTGGTACTATATGTACATTGATCTGTGGGAACGAATCAGTATATTACATTATATCGAATGTACATATAGTACTAATGATATTGGTATTATATGTACATTGATCTGTTGGAATGAATCTGTACATGACATTATATCTATTGTAGATATAGCAATAATGATATTGTTATTAAATGTACATTGATCTGTGGGAATGAATCAGTATATTACATTATATCGAATGTAGATATAGTGCTAATGATGTTGTTATTAAATATACATTGATCTGTGGGTAATAATCAGTATATCACATTATATCTAATGTAGATATGATAATAACAATATTGTTATTAATTGTATATTACATATCTAATATAGATATAGTACTAATGGTATTAACATTAAATGTACATTGATCTGTGTGAATGAATCAGTATATTACTTTATACCTCATGTAGATATAGTGCTAATGATATTGTTATTAAATGTACATTGATCTGTGGGAATGAATCAGTATATTACATTATATCGAATGTAGATATAGTACCAATGATATTGTTATTAAATGTACATTGATCTGTGGGAATGAATCAGTATATTACATTATATCGAATGTAGATATAGTACAAGTGATGGTGTTATTAAATGTACATTGATCTGTGGGTAGTAATCAGTATATTACATTATATCTAATGTAGATATGATAATAATAATATTGTTATTAATTGTATATTACATATCTAATGTAGATATAGTACTAATGATATTAACATTAAATGTACATTGATCTGTGGGAATGAATCAGTATATTACATTATACCTCATGTAGATATAGTGCTAATGATATTGTTATTAAATGAACATTGATCTGTGGGAATGAATCAGTATATTACATTATATCTAATGTAGGTATAGTACTAATGATATTGGTATTATATGTACATTGATCTGTGGGAATGAATCAGTATATTACATTATATCGAATGTACATATAGTACTAATGATATTGGTATTATATGTACATTGTTCTGTTGGAATGAATCTGTACATGACATTATATCTATTGTAGATATAGTAATAATGGTATTGTTATTAAATGTACATTGATCTGTGGGAATGAATCAGTCTATTACATTATATCGAATGTAGATATAGTACCAATGATATTGTTATTAAATGTACATTGATCTGTGGGAATGAATCAGTATATTACATTATATCGAATGTAGATATAGTACTAATGATATTGTTATTAAATCTACATTACATATCTAATGTAGGTATGGTACTAATGATATTGGTACTATATGTACATTGATCTGTGGGAACGAATCAGTATATTACATTATATCGAATGTAGATGTAGTGTTAATGATGTTGTTACTAAATGTACATTGATCTGTGGGTAGTAGTCAGTGTATTACATTATATCGAATGTAGATATGATAATAATAATATTGTTATTAATTGTATATTACATATCTAATGTAGATATAGTACTAATGATCTTGGCATTAAATATACTTTGATCTGTGGGAATGAATCAGTATATTACATTATATCGAATGTAGATATAGTACTAATGATATTGTTATTAAATCTACATTACATATCTAATGTAGGTATGGTACTAATGATATTGTTATTAAATGTACATTGATCTGTGAGAATGAATCAGTCTATTACATTATATCTAATGTAGATATGGTAATAATAATATTGTTATTAACTGTACATTACATATCTAATGTAGATATAGTACTAATGATATTGGTATTATACGTACATTGATCTGTGGGAACGAATCAGTATATTACATTATATCGAATGTACATATAGTACCAATGATATTGTTATTAAATCTACATTACATATCTAATGTAGGTATGGTACTAATGATATTGGTACTATATGTACATTGATCTGTGGGAACGAATCAGTATATTACATTATATCGAATGTACATATAGTACTAATGATATTGGTATTATATGTACATTGATCTGTGGGTAATAATCAGTATATCACATTATATCTAATGTAGATATGATAATAACAATATTGTTATTAATTGTATATTACATATCTAATATAGATATAGTACTAATGATATTAACATTAAATGTACATTGATCTGTGTGAATGAATCAGTATATTACTTTATACCTCATGTAGATATAGTGCTAATGATATTGTTATTAAATGTACATTGATCTGTGGGAATGAATCAGTATATTACATTATATCGAATGTAGATATAGTACCAATGATATTGTTATTAAATGTACATTGATCTGTGGGAATGAGTCAGTATATTACATTATATCGAATGTAGATATAGTACAAGTGATGGTGTTATTAAATGTACATTGATCTGTGGGTAGTAATCAGTATATTACATTATATCTAATGTAGATATGATAATAATAATATTGTTATTAATTGTATATTACATATCTAATGTAGATATAGTACTAATGATATTAACATTAAATGTACATTGATCTGTGGGAATGAATCAGTATATTACATTATACCTCATGTAGATATAGTGCTAATGATATTGTTATTAAATGAACATTGATCTGTGGGAATGAATCAGTGTATTACATTATATCGAATGTAGATATAGTGCTAATGATGTTGTTATAAAATGTACACTGATCTGTGTGTAGTAACCAGGATATTACATTATATCTAATGTAGATATGATAATAATAATATTGTTATTAATTGTATATTACATATCTAATGTAGATATAGTACTAATGATATTGGCATTAAATATACTTTGATCTGTGGGAATGAATCAGTATATTACATTATATCGAATGTAGATATAGTACTACTGATATTGGTGTTATATGTACATTGATCTGTTGGAATGAATCTGTACATGACATTATATCGAATGTAGATATAGTACTAATGATATTGTTATTAAATGTACATTGATCTGTGGGAATGAATCAGTCTATTACATTATATCGAATGTAGATATAGTACCAATGATATTGTTATTAAATGTACATTGATCTGTGGGAATGAATCAGTATATTACATTATATCGAATGTAGATATAGTACTAATGATATTGTTATTAAATCTACATTACATATCTAATGTAGGTATGGTACTAATGATATTGGTACTATATGTACATTGATCTGTGGGAACGAATCAGTATATTACATTATATCGAATGAACATATAGTACTAATGATATTGGTATTATATGTACATTGATCTGTTGGAATGAATCTGTACATGACATTATATCTATTGTAGATATAGCAATAATGATATTGTTATTAAATGTACATTGATCTGTGGGAATGAATCAGTATATAACATTATATCGAATGTAGATATAGTACTAATGATATTGTTAATAAATACTACATTACATATCTAACGTAGGTATAGTACTAATGATATTGTTATTAAATGTACATTGATCTGTGGGAATGAATCAGTATATTACATTATATCGAATGTAGATATAGTGCTAATGATGTTGTTATTAAATGTACATTGATCTGTGTGTAGTAACCAGTATATTACATTATATCGAATGTAGATATAGTACTAATGATATTGGTATTAAATGTACATTGATCTGTCGGAAGGAATCCGTATATTACATTATATCGAATGTAGGCACAGTACTAATGATATTGTTATTAAATCTACATTACATATCTAATGTATGTATAGTACTAATGATATTGGTATTATATGTACATTGATCTGTGGGAATGAATCAGTATATTACATTATACCTCATGTAGATATAGTGCTAATGATATTGTTATTAAATGTACATTGATCTGTGGGAATGAATCAGTATATAACATTATATCGAATGTAGATATAGTACTAATGATATTGTTATTAAATCTACATTACATATCTAATTTAGATATAGTACTAATGATATTGGTATTAAATGTACATTGATCTGTGGGAATGAATTAGTATATTTCATTATATCGAATGTAGATATAGTACTACTGATATTGGTGTTATATGTACATTGATCTGTTGGAATGAATCTGTACATGACATTATATCGAATGTAGATATAGTACTAATGATATTGTTATTAAATGTACATTGATCTGTGGGAATGAATCAGTCTATTACATTATATCGAATTTAGATATAGTACCAATGATATTGTTATTAAATGTACATTGATCTGTGGGAACGAATCAGTATATTACATTATATCGAATGTACATATAGTACTAATGATATTGGTATTATATGTACATTGATCTGTTGGAATGAATCTGTACATGACATTATATCTATTGTAGATATAGTAATAATGATATTGTTATTAAATGTACATTGATCTGTGGGAATGAATCAGTATATTACATTATATCGAATGTAGATATAGTGCTAATGATGTTGTTATTAAATGTACATTGATCTGTGGGTAGTAATCAGTATATCACATTATATCTAATGTAGAAACGATAATAATAATATTGTTATTAATTGTATATTACATATCTAATGTAGATATAGTACTAATGATATTAACGTTAAATGTACATTGATCTGTGGGAATGAATCAGTATATTACATTATATCGAATGTAGATGTTTGATCGTTTCGCCCCTTAACCGGGAAAGGGGTTAGAGAACGGATTCGGCAGAAAGTTTTTGCCGGTGCGCGACCTTGCCGAAGCGATACCTTCCGATGGAGCAACCGCGTATAGAAAAAGGGTGCGAAGTGATCACGCAGGATCTTTGATTCTGAGAATTGTATTTGAATAAAGCGAAATCCAAAGAAAAGTTTAACAGTTCTTGCCAACCGAAGCAGATTGTTCGAATTTCTGCTAAACTTGTACGCTAAGCCGAGTATAAGAAAAGCAAGTATGCGGCGGCATATTTATATTATGGTTCCCTCGTCCCCGTCGTCGCCCGCCGGTCTAGCAGCCCAGTCGGCTCGCTACGTCGGCCAACGGAGCGAGAGAGATGGCTGGAGGCCGGCGGAACGAACAGCAGAGACGAAGGAAGCGATCTAGAAATTTCTAGATGACTCGTTCGACGCTCGAACATACCGCCCGCCTTCTTTGGACGGCAAAGAAGCAGAAAGCAAGAAGCACTCATGCATCAAACAAATCCATTCATAAAGCTAACCTTAATGTGAACAGTAAAGTTACGTGCATCAAACCGTTGAACACAGTGCGAGGTGCATAAAAATTAAAAGACTTACAACTAACGTAATACAAAGGTAAGTAATTATACTAAAGAACATATATAAGTGATTAAATCGATTCCGGCGTCAAACCGCCCGCCATGACTATATAAATTTTTTCTCCACGCGCGAAACGGAAAATTTACGTGGAAGTAGGTGAAGTGACGTCAGCAGAGGGCACCGGGAGGGGGCACAACTTGACGATTGGTCTGGTGACGGAACCGCTAGTAGTTTTCAAGGTGGCTACTCTTACTCGTCCATCTGGCCCTGGATGAAGGGCTTCAACCCGGCCCATCGGCCATTTTGCCGGTGGTTGCAACTCGTCGCGTAGTAACACTAGTGTCCCCAGCTTCAGGTTCTCCTTCTGCTGACGCCACTTGGGAAGTTGCTGCAAATGCTGCAGATATTCCCGCCTCCACCTGTGCCAAAAGTGAGAACGTAATGCAGATATTTGTCGCCAGCGCGAAATAAGAGAAATATCATGCGAGTCGGATTCTGGATCCGGAACGATACAAGTGGGTTCACCGATTAAAAAGTGTCCGGGTGTTAATGCCGACAGGTCCGAGGGGTCGTAGGAAAGTGGATGTAGCGGCCGTGAATTTACGCAAGCTTCCACCTGGCACAGAAGCGTCGTCATCTCCTCGAAGGTAAGCGTGGCGTTTTCGACGATTCTTCGCAAATGATGTTTAACCGTTCTAACTCCTGCCTCCCATAGGCCCCCGAAGTGCGGAGCATACGGAGGGATGAAGCTCCAATCCGTGCCTTCGGCTGCCAGCGAAGCTGCGGCGTTTAGGTAGAAGGCGGAAGCGCCGCGGAACATGTTGCGCAACTCCCGGTCCGCTCCGTGGAAGACGGTCCCATTATCGCTCAACATCGTGGCGCAGCGGCCTCGGCGACTGATGAACCTGCGAAAAGCGGCTAGGAATGAGGCAGAGGTAAGATCTGAGACAGCTTCCAGATGAATCGCGCGAGTACTAAGGCAAATGAACAGCGCTATATATCCCTTGTAGGATTTGTGTCCTCTTCCTGGCGATGTTCGCAGCTTCACCGGTCCTGCGTAGTCCACTCCCGTAGAAAGGAAGGGTCGGCGGGGAGTAATGCGCTCGATCGGTAAGGGGCCCATCAACTGCGTGGTCGGCCTTCCACTGTAGCGAGCACATTTTACGCACCCCTTAATGACGTCTCGCACTAGAGAGCGGCCATGGATGATCCAGTAGCGTCGCGCCAGCAGGCTCCTGGTGAGTTGTGGTCCTCCGTGTAAAGTACGGAGATGGGCATCTCGCACCAAAAGAGTAGCCAACGGATTTTTCTTCCCGATGATGTAAGGGTGCCTCTCATTATAGGGAAGGGAGGCTTGGTCCAGGCGGCCTCCGACGCGTAGCAGCCCTTGGTCATCCAGGAAGGGCCTCAAGGCGATGAGGGTCGACGATCGCCGTACCTCTTTGTGCTGCCGGAGCTGGTCGACCTCTGCGTGGAAGTTGGACTTCTGAGCTAGGCCGATAGCGATCCGCAGAGCAGCGTCTCGCTCCGAAGCCCGGATGAACCCGGTTTCGGTCTTCAGCTTCCTTGTAAGTCGATGAAATCTAAAGCAGAGAGCAATAACGGCAGTTAGGCGTGTCAAGCTTGAAAACCTTGTTAAGAGATCGTTCTCCTCGTTTTCCTTTGCTAGGTAGATTTGTACTCGGCCCTGCTCCAAGTCGGCCTCCTCGACCTTTCCTAGTGGTGATGCAGGCCACTGATCGGGGGGGTTGATGAGCCAGGAGGGTCCCCTCCACCAAAGCTGCGACGATAGGAGCTCCGACGGCGTTATCCCTCTTGTTGCCAAGTCCGCAGGGTTGTGTTTGGTAGCCACGTGTCTCCAATTTTGAGGCGGAACATTGGACTGCACAGTGGCTACTCTGTGAGCAACAAACGGCTTCCAGGTCGAGGCATGCCCTCGGATCCAGTGGAGGGTAACGCTAGAGTCCGTCCAAGCCGTGATGGTTGCTGGTACGTTCAATCCCCTTTGTACTTCCGCAATTAATTTGGAAAGAAGCACGGCGCCGCATAATTCCAGGCGTGGTATGCTAACTGCTTTGACCGGAGCGACCTTGGTTTTTGCCACAAGCAGTGTGGTTACGCTGACTTCTCCCTTGGACACTCGCAGGTAGACGACGGCTGCATAAGCTCGCTGGGAGGCATCGCAGAACCCGTGCAGATCCAGTTGCGCCGAGTCTGCTGAGTAGTTCGTCCAGCGAGGAATGGCCAAAGCGTCGAGTTGGCTCAGCGTCGTCCGGAAGGTTTTCCATGCGGAAAGCAGTTGGTCAGGTAAGTCCTCATCCCACTCTGCGCCAATTATCCAGAGGTCCTGCATGAGAATCTTTGCGAAAATTAAAACAGGGGCCGCCCATCCCAAGGGGTCGAAGAGACTGGCTACTTCCGAGAGGATACGCCTTTTTGTGTATCGGGAGGGCTCTTTGAGGGGTGGAAGGACACGCAAGGAGAAGGTGTCCGTGGTTGGCCTCCAGACGACTCCCAAGGTACTGACTCCAGTGTGGTCCTGGAACACGCAGGCTTGACTTTCTTCCGCTTCCTGTAAGCTCGGCTTATTCGATGCCCATTTACTCAGATCGAAGCCTCCCGATTGCAGGATGGAGATGACCTGTCGTCGTAATTCCAGAGCTGCTTCCTCGTCGTCGGCCCCGGCAAGGATATCATCCACATACGAATGCCGACGAATTGCGACCGCTCCCAGCGGAAAACGCTCCTCTTCGTCTGCCGCTAGTTGGACCAACACCCGCAGCGCAAGGAAGGGCGCGCAGGCTGTGCCATAGGTGACGGTCTTGAGCCTGAAGTCCTGTACAGGTTGATCGGGTCTGGAGCGCCAAAGTATCCTGGTCCAGTCCGCGTCCGCCGGGTCTACTCGAATCTGCCGAAACATTTTAACAATATCCGAGGTAAATACTACTCGAAAAAGGCGCCATCGTGTTAAAATCATCCAGAGGTCTGACTGTAGTTTCGGTCCAGGCAGCAGGCAGTCGTTGAGAGAGGATCCCGTGGCGGTGCGAAAGGAGGCATTGAAGACGACCCTGATTTTGCCAGTAGGGTCGTATCGCTTCGCCACAGCATGGTGCGGTAGATAGTAGGCTGGATCCTGAACCGCAGATTCGGGTACCGCCTCCATGTGACTCAAGGCCGCGTACTCGTCCATGAACTGCGAGTACTTGTCTCGCCAGGCTTCGTTGGACGCCAACTTGCGCTCACAGCTGAGCAGCAGCTTTAGCGCCGTCGATCTGCTGGGCTTCAGGGCGAGGCTTGGATCCAATTTGAAAGGTAGGTGCACCGAGTAGCGGCCTGTTTCGTCCCGATAGTGCGTCTCTCGAAAGTGCCGCTCACATTCTCGGTCCTCGGGTGATAACGGGGGCTGTTCGTGTAGCTCCTCGGGCTCCCAAAAGCGCCGAAGCAGCCTATTCGTTGAGTCGTCCGTTTGGCAATGAAGGCTGTGGACGACTGCCTTGCTGCTAGGTCCTTTGGCATCAGAGACAGGGCCCATCAGTACCCACCCAAGAGGCGTACGCCGCGCCGTTGGGGTACCCATCGGTCCAACCCTCGACTCGTCCTGTAACAAAACTCCACAAATATCAGCTCCTAGGATCAAGTCAACACGAGAGGGTACTCCATATTCAGGATCGGCGAGAATCACTCCTTGAAGGTGCGGCCAAGACTGTGGTTGCACTGCTCGAGCTGGGAGCAACGCCGTCAGTTTCCGCAGCACCAATGCACGAACCGACAAGTGAAAGCTGGGGTCTAGACGAGAGCGCAAAGAAAAGGAAACTTCGCTTTTCGCCAGTCCACTCTCATTCTCCTGTACTCCTGAGATGGCGACGCTAACCGCCCGCCGTGGCAAACGGAGTGCTTGAGCTACCCAACCCGATACCAGCGACGTGTCCGAACCGGTGTCTAGCAGGGCTCTGACCTCTAGGTGTTCCCCTGATGGTGCCTCCACCCTCACCTTGGCCGTTGCTAAGAGCGCGGCGGGTCGAGTGGTAGCTGAACAGGCGAAGGAGGCAGCTACGTTTTTTTCTTCGATGTCGGAAAAAACCGCTGGCGGTGGAGATGTTGGAGCGTCTCCTTTGGCCGTGGGTGCACTCTTCGCGGGACTCGCCATCGCATCATGGAGGAGCGTGTGGTGCTTGTTGCCGCACGCTAAGCAGACTTGGCTGGATGGGCACTTGTTCGAGTCGTGGCCAACAGTCAAGCAGTTAAAACACGCCTGTAGTTGTTGCGCTCGCTCCTTCCGGCGCCGTGGTGGGAGCGCCTTTAGCTTAGAACAATAAGCAAAGTTATGATTTCCTGCACACGAGGGGCACTTACGGGGGGCGGGACTCTTAGCCGATGCAGCTAAGACTGCGACTTTAGACCGTTTTACAGACGCCTCCTTGTTTGTTTTAGCCAGGGCACCTTTGGTTGTTGCGGGATGCAACACGGGGTCGGCCGCCTGAGCAGCATCCAGCGCTTGGATGCGATTTTCTAGGAAAAGAGAAAGCTGTCGGAACGACGGGATGTCACGACTACCAGCAAGAGAGGTTTCCCAGGCCAGGTGGGTGGTTTTGTCCAATTTTTGGCTTAAGAAATAAACAAACCACTCATCCCATTGAGGTACCGGTTTGTTTAGCGCCGTGTACGCCCTGATCGATTGTCTGAATGTATCTAACAGCCTTTTCAATTCCGCGGCAGACTGCTGTTGCGCGGGAGGGCAGGAGAGAAGAGCCCGGTGGTGCGAGAAAGACAGAAGACGCAAATTCCCGTACCGCTGCTCCAGATCCTCCCAGGCTCCTTGGTATCCAGCATCGGTGATTGGCGTATTTTGGATGACCTCCGCCGCTTCCCCGGTCAAGGCCGTCTTCAGGTACAGCAATTTCTGTACATCTGGAAGATTGGGAACGCTGTGAACGAGGCTCCGGAAAAGATCTCGGAAACTCTCCCACTGCAGGGGGTCTCCCGAGAAGGTAGGTAATTGTATCTTTGGCAATTGCGGCTTTGCCGGCGGGTCTGGAGGCGCTTGTACTCCACGCGAGGGACCCGCATTCGCGAGGTCCTCTTGGTACTGCGCCATCTGAGCCGCGACCTGAAGATAAGCTTCTTCGATGGTAGAAAAGCGGTCTTGGTCTACTTAAGCACTGTCCTCGGCTTCTTTGAATCGCAACAGTTGACGGTGACCATTTAAAAACGCATCCCAATATCGCTCAAGGAGACCTCTACGCTGTTCCAAAACTGCCCGCGTAATTTTTTCCCTACCCAATTTACAAAGGTTAGTCCAAAACCGTTGGATCCAACGTCCGAGTTCCTCCTGTTCCCGTAAAATATCCACGTATTCAGTCGAAGGCATCGTAATTCTTCCCTTTTCAGATCAGGGCGTTTCCGAAAACCGTTAGAAGCACCGACTGTTGACTCGAAGTTCAAGACGTTCCGAAGCGTTTACAAACACAGGCTCGACCTCAGGAGACAACGCCCAAGCGGGTGACGTCACGGCAGGACCGTTACGGCAAGAGAAATGATTTAAATAAAGAATGGGACTTATCTTTCTCCTTTTGACTCCCTTTTCCGAGGCCTGGTTGATTTGTTCGTGGAGTCCGGTCTTGAGGCGGCGAGTCAATCCTCCCGCGTTGGAGTCCAGCCGCAATTTCCCAGGAATCGTCACTGGCACCACTCACTCGCGACGTGGAAGAACGTTCGTTGACCGCAAAAATCCGGCTCGAAGGACCAATGTTTGATCGTTTCGCCCCTTAACCGGGAAAGGGGTTAGAGAACGGATTCGGCAGAAAGTTTTTGCCGGTGCGCAACCTTGCCGAAGCGATACCTTCCGATGGAGCAACCGCGTATAGAAAAAGGGTGCGAAGTGATCACGCAGGATCTTTGATTCTGAGAATTGTATTTGAATAAAGCGAAATCCAAAGAAAAGTTTAACAGTTCTTGCCAACCGAAGCAGATTGTTCGAATTTCTGCTAAACTTGTACGCTAAGCCGAGTATAAGAAAAGCAAGTATGCGGCGGCATATTTATATTATGGTCCCCTCGTCCCCGTCGTCGCCCGCCGGTCTAGCAGCCCAGTTGGCTCGCTACGTCGGCCAACGGAGCGAGAGAGATGGCTGGAGGCCGGCGGAACGAACAGCAGAGACGAAGGAAGCGATCTAGAAATTTCTAGATGACTCGTTCGACGCTCGAACAGTAGATATAGTACTAATGATATTGTTATTAAATCTACATTACATATCTAATGTAGGTATAGTACTAATGATATTGGTATTATATGTACATTGATCTGTGGGAATGAATCAGTATATTACATTATATCGAATGTAGATATAGTACGAACGATATTGTTATTAAATCTACATTACATATCTAATGTAGGTATAGTACTAACGATATTGGTATTATATGTACATTGATCTGTGGGAATGAATCAGTATATTACATTATACCTTATGTAGATATAGTGCTAATGATATTGTTATTAAATGTACATTGATCTGTGGGAATGAACCAGTATATTACATTATATCGAATGTAGATATAGTGCTAATGATGTTGTTATTAAATGTACATTGATCTGTGTGTAGTAACCAGTATATTACATTATATCTAATGTAGATATGATAATAATAATATTGTTATTAATTGTATATTACATATCTAATGTAGATATAGTACTAATGATATTCGCATTAAATATACTTTGATCTATGGGAATGAATCAGTATATTACATTATAACGAATGTAGATATAGTACTAATGATATTGTTATTAAATCTACATTACATATCTAATGTAGGTATAGTACTAATGATATTGGTATTATATGTACATTGATCTGTGGGAACGAATCAGTATATTACATTATATCGAATGTACATATAGTACCAATGATATTGGTATTATATGTACATTGTTCTGTTGGAATGAATCTGTACATGACATTATATCTATTGTAGATATAGTAATAATGGTATTGTTATTAAATGTACATTGATCTGTGGGAATGAATCAGTATATTACATTATATCGAATGTAGATATAGTACAAGTGATGGTGTTATTAAATGTACATTGATCTGTGGGTAGTAATCAGTATATTACATTATATCTAATGTAGATATGATAATAATAATATTGTTATTAATTGTATATTACATATCTAATGTAGATATAGTACTAATGATATTAACATTAAATGTACATTGATCTGTGGGAATGAATCAGTATATTACATTATACCTCATGTAGATATGGTAATAACGATATTGTTTTTAAATGTACATTGATCTGTGTGAATGAAGCAGTATATTACATTATATCTCAGGCAGATATTTTGCTAATGATATTGTTATTAAATGAACATTGATCTGTGGGAATGAATCAGTATATTAAATTATACCTAATGTAGATATAGTAATAATGATATTGTTATTAAATGTACATTGATCTGTGGGAATGAATCAGTATATTACATTATATCGAATGTAGATATAGTGCTAATGATGTTGTTATTAAATGTACATTGATCTGTGGGTAATAATCAGTATATCACATTATATCTAATGTAGATATGATAATAATAATATTGTTATTAATTGTATATTACATATCTAATGTAGATATAGTACTAATGATATTAACATTAAATGTACATTGATCTGTGTGGATGAATCAGTATATTACATTATACCTCATGTAGATATAGTGCTAATGATATTAACATTAAATGTACATTGATCTGTGGGAAGGAATCCGTATATTACATTATACCTAATGTAGATATGGTAATAACGATATTGTTTTTAAATGTACATTGATCTGTGTGAATGAAGCAGTATATTACATTATAAATCAGGCAGATATTTTGCTAATGATATTGTTATTAAATGTACATTGATCTGTGGGAATGAATCAGTATATTACATTATACCTAATGTAGATATATAATAATGATATTGTTATTAAATGTGCATTGATCTGTGGGAACGAATCAGTATATTACATTATAACGAATGTAGATATAGTACTAATGATATTGTTATTAAATCTACATTACATATCTAATGTAGGTATGGTACTAATGATATTGTTATTAAATGAACATTGATCTGTGGGAATGAATCAGTATATTACATTATATCGAATGTAGATATAGTCCCAATGATATTGTTATTAAGTGTACATTGATCTGTGGGAATGCATCAGTATATTACATTATATCGAATGTACATACAGTACTAATGATATTGGTATTATATGTACATTGTTCTGTTGGAATGAATCTGTACATGACATTATATCGATTGTAGATATAGTAATAATGGTATTGTTATTAAATGTACATTGATCTGTGGGAATGAATCAGTATAATACATTATATCGAATGTAGATATAGTACTAATGATATTGTTATTCAATCTACATTACATATCTAATGTAGGTATAGTACTAATGATATTGGTATTATATGTACATTGATCTGTGGGAATGAATCAGTATATTACATTATATCGAAGGTACATATAGTACTAATGATATTGGTATTATATGTACATTGTTCTGTTGGAATGAATCTGTACATGACATTATATCTATTGTAGATATAGTAATAATGGTATTGTTATTAAATGTACATTGATCTGTGGGAATGAATCAGTATAATACATTATATCGAATGTAGATATAGTACTAATGATATTGTTATTAAATCTACATTACATATCTAATGTAGGTATAGTACTAATGATATTGGTATTATATGTACATTGATCTGTGGGAATGAATCAGTATATTACATTATACCTTATGTAGATATAGTGCTAATGATATTGTTATTAAATGTACATTGATCTGTGGGAATGAAACAGTATATTACATTATATCGAATGTAGACATAGTGCTAATGATGTTGTTATTAAATGTACATTGATCTGTGTGTAGTAACCAGTATATTACATTATGCCTAATGTAGATATAGTAATAATGATATTGTTATTAAATGTACATTGATCTGTGGGAATGAATCAGTATATTACATTATATCGAATTTAGATATAGTGCTAATGATGTTGTTACTAAATGCACATTGATCTGTGGGTAGTAGTCAGTATATTACATTATAACTAATGTAGATATGATAATAATAATATTGTTATTAATTGTGTATTACATATCTAACGTAGATATAGTGCTAATGATATTGTTATTAAATGTACATTGATCTGTGGGAATGAAACAGTATATTACATTATATCGAATGTAGACATAGTGCTAATGATGTTGTTATTAAATGCACATTGATCTGTGGGAATGAATCAGAATATTACATTATATCGAATGTAGATATAGTACCAATGATATTGTTATTAAATGTACATTGATCTGTGGGAATGAATCAGTATATTACATTATATCGAATGTAGATATAGTCCCAATGATATTGTTATTAAGTGTACATTGATCTGTGGAAATGAATCAGTATATTACATTATATCGAATGTACATATAGTACTAATGATATTGGTATTAAATGTACATTGATCTGTGGGAAGGAATCCGTATATCACATTATACCTAATGTAGATATGGTAATAACGATATTGTTTTTAAATGTACATTGATCTGTGTGAATGAAGCAGTATAATACATTATATCTCAGCAGATATTTTGCTAATGATATTGTTATTAAATGTACATTGATCTGTGGGAATGAATCAGTATATTACATTATACCTAATGTAGATATATAATAATGATATTGTTATTAAATGTGCATTGATCTGTGGGAACGAATCAGTATATTACATTATATCTAATGTAGATATATTACTAATGATATTGTTATTAAATGTACATTGATCTGTGGGGATCAATCAGTATATTACATTTTATCGAATGTAGATATAGTACCAATGATATTGTTATTAAATGTACATTGATCTGTGGGAATGAATCAGTATATTACATTATATCGAATGTAGATATAGTACAAGTGATGGTGTTATTAAATGTACATTGATCTGTGGGTAGTAATCAGTATATTACATTATATCTAATGTAGATATGATAATAATAATATTGTTATTAATTGTATATTACATATCTAATGTAGATATAGTACTAATGATATTAACATTACATGTACATTGATCTGTGGGAATGAATCAGTATATTACATTATACCTCATGTAGATATAGTGCTAATGATATTGTTATTAAATGAACATTGATCTGTGGGAATGAATCAGTATATTACATTATATCGAATGTAGATATAGTCCCAATGATATTGTTATTAAGTGTACATTGATCTGTGGGAATGAATCAGTATATTACATTATATCGAATGTACATATAGTACTAATGATATTGGTATTATATGTACATTGTTCTGTTGGAATGAATCTGTACATGACCCTATATCTATTGTAGATATAGTAATAATGATATTGTTATTAAATGTACATTGATCTGTGGGAATGAATCAGTATATTTCATTATATCGAATGTAGATATAGTGCTAATGATGTTGTTATTAAATGTACATTGATCTGTGGGTAATAATCAGTATATCACATTATATCTAATGTAGATATGATAATAATAATATTGTTATTAATTGTATATTACATATCTAATGTAGATATAGTACTAATGATATTAACATTAAATGTACATTGTTCTGTTGGAATGAATCTGTACATGACATTATATCTATTGTAGATATAGTAATAATGGTATTGTTATTAAATGTACATTGATCTGTGGGAATGAATCAGTATAATACATTATATCGAATGTAGATATAGTACTAATGATATTGTTATTAAATCTACATTACATATCTAATGTAGGTATAGTACTAATGATATTGGTATTATATGTACATTGATCTGTGGGAATGAATCAGTGTATTACATTATATCGAATGTAGATATAGTGCTAATGATGTTGTTATTAAATGTACATTGATCTGTGTGTAGTAACCAGTATATTACATTATATCTAATGTAGATATGATAATAATAATATTGTTATTAATTGTATATTACATATCTAATGTAGATATAGTACTAATGATATTGGCATTAAAAATACTTTGATCTGTGGGAATGAATCAGTATATTACATTATATCGAATGTAGATATAGTACGAATGATATTGTTATTAAATCTACATTACATATCTAATGTAGGTATAGTACTAATGATATTGGTATTATATGTACATTGATCTGTGGGAATGAATCAGTATATTACATTATACCTTATGTAGATATAGTGCTAATGATATTGTTATTGAATGTACATTGATCTGTGGGAATGAAACAGTATATTACATTATATCGAATGTAGACATAGTGCTAATGATGTTGTTATTAAATGTACATTGATCTGTGTGTAGTAACCAGTATATTACATTATATCTAATGTAGATATGATAATAATAATATTGTTATTAATTGTATATTACATATCTAATGTAGATATAGTACTAATGATATTCGCATTAAATATACTTTGATCTGTGGGAATGAATCAGTATATTACATTATAACGAATGTAGATATAGTACTAATGATATTGTTATTAAATCTACATTACATATCTAATGTAGGTATAGTACTAATGATATTGGTATTATATGTACATTGATCTGTGGGAATGAATCAGTATATTACATTATACCTCATGTAGATATAGTGCTAATGATATTGTTATTAAATGAACATTGATCTGTGGGAATGAATCAGTATATTACATTATATCGAATGTAGATATAGTACTAATGATATTCGTATTAAATGTACATTGATCTGTGGGAAGGAATCCGTATATTACATTATACCTAATGTAGATATGGTAATAACGATATTGTTTTTAAATGTACATTGATCTGTGTGAATGAAGCAGTATATTACATTATAAATCAGGCAGATATTTTGCTAATGATATTGTTATTAAATGTACATTGATCTGTGGGAATGAATCAGTATATTACATTATACCTAATGTAGATACAGTAATAATGATATTGTTATTAAATGTACATTGATCTGTGGGAATGAATCAGTATATTACATTATATCGAATGTAGATATAGTGCTAATGATGTTGTTACTAAATGTACATTGATCTGTGGGTAGTAGTCAGTATATTACATTATAACTAATGTAGATATGATAATAATAATATTGTTATTAATTGTGTATTACATATCTAACGTAGATGTAGTACTAATGATATTGACATTAAATGTACTTTGATCTGTGGGAATGAATCAGTATATTACATTATATCTAATGTAGATATATTACTAATGATATTGTTATTGAATGTACATTGATCTGTAGGAATGAATCTGAATATTACATTATATCGAATGTAGATATAGTACCAATGATATTGTTATTAAATGTACATTGATCTGTGAGAATGAATCAGTATATTACATTATATCGAATGTAGATATAGTACAAGTGATGGTGTTATTAAATGTACATTGATCTGTGGGTAGTAATCAGTATATTACATTATATCTAATGTAGATATGATAATAATAATATTGTTATTAATTGTATATTACATATCTGATGTAGATATAGTACTAATGATATTAACATTAAATGTACATTGATCTGTGGGAATGAATCAGTATATTACATTATACCTCATGTAGATATAGTGCTAATGATATTGTTATTAAATGAACATTGATCTGTGGGAATGAATCAGTATATTACATTATATCGAATGTAGATATAGTCCCAATGATATTGTTATTAAGTGTACATTGATCTGTGGGAATGAATCAGTATATTACATTATATCGAATGTAGATATAGTACTAATGATATTGTTATTTAATGTACATTGATCTGTGGGAATGAATCAGTCTATTACATTATATCGAATGTAGATATAGTGCTAATGATGTTGTTATTAAATGTACATTGATCTGTGGATAATAATCAGTATATCACATTATATCTAATGTAGGTATGATAATAATAATATTGTTATTAATTGTATATTACATATCTAATGTAGATATGGTGCTAATGATATTAACATTAAATGTACATTGATCTGTGTGAATGAATCAGTATATTACATTATACCTCATGTAGATATAGTGCTAATGATATTGTTATTAAATGTACATTGATCTGTGGGAATGAATCAGTATATTACATTATATCGAATGTAGATGTAGTGCTAATGATGTTGTTACTAAATGTACATTGATCTGTGGGTAGTAGTAAGTGTAATACATTATATCGAATGTAGATATGATAATAATAATATTGTTATTAATTGTATATTACATATCTAATGTAGATATAGTACTAATGATCTTGGCATTAAATATACTTTGATCTGTGGGAATGAATCAGTATATTACATTATATCGAATGTAGATATAGTACTAATGATATTGTTATTAAATCTACATTACATATCTAATGTAGGTATAGTACTAATGATATTGTTATTAAATGTGCATTGATCTGTGGGAACGAATCAGTATATTACATTATATCTAATGTAGATATATTACTAATGACATTGTTATTAAATGTACATTGATCTGTGGGAATGAATCAGTATATTACATTTTATCGAATGTAGATATAGTACCAATGATATTGTTATTAAATGTACATTGATCTGTGGGAATGAATCAGTATATTACATTATATCGAATGTAGATATAGTGCTATTGATATTGTTATTAAATGAACATTGGTCTGTGGCAATGAACCAGTATATTACATTATATCTAATGTAGATATGATAATAATAATATTGTTATTAATTGTATATTACATATCTAATGTAGATATAGTGCTAATGATGTTGTTATTAAATGAACATTGATCTGTGGGAATGAATCAGTATATTACATTATATCGAATGTAGATATAGTACTAATGATATTGGTATTAAATGTACATTGATCTGTGGGAAGGAATCCGTATATTACATTATACCTAATGTAGATATGGTAATAACGATATTGTTTTTAAATGTACATTGATCTGTGTGAATGAAGCAGTATATTACATTATATCTCAGGCAGATATTTTGCTAACGATATTGTTATTGAATGTACATTGATCTGTGGGAATGAATCAGTATATTACATTATACCTAATGTAGATATAGTAATAATGATATTGTTATTAAATGTACATTGATCTGTAGGAATCAATCAGTATATTACATTATATCGAATTTAGATATAGTGCTAATGATGTTGTTACTAAATGTACATTGATCTGTGGGTAGTAGTCAGTATATTACATTATAACTAATGTAGATATGATAATAATAATATTGTTATTAATTGTGTATTACATGTCTAACGTAGATATAGTACTAATGATATTGACATTAAATGTACTTTGATCTGTGGGAATGAATCAGTATGTTACATTATATCTAATGTAGATATGGTAATAATAATATTGTTATTAATTATACATTACATATCTAATGTAGATATAGTACTAATGATATTGGTATTATATGTACATTGATCTCTGGGAACGAATAAGTATGTTACATTATATCGAATGTAGATATAGTACTACTGATATTGGTGTTATATGTACATTGATCTGTTGGAATGAATCTGTACATGACATTATATCTATTGTAGATATAGTAATAATGGTACTGTTATTAAGTGTACATTGTTCTGTGGGAATGAATCAGTATATTACATTATATCTCAGGCAGATATTTTGCTAATGATATTGTTATTAAATGTACATTGATCTGTGGGAATGAATCAGTATATTACATTATACCTCATGTACATATAGTGCTAATGATATTGTTATTAAATGAACATTGATCTGTGGGAATGAATCAGTATATTACATTATATCGGATGTAGATATAGTGCTAATGATGTTGTTATTAAATGTACATTGATCTGTGGGTAATAATCAGTATATCACATTATATCTAATGTAGGTATGATAATAATAATATTGTTATTAATTGTATATTACATATCTAATGTAGATATAGTACTAATCATATTAACATTAAATGTACATTGATCTGTGGGAATGAATCAGTATATTACATTATACCTCATGTAGATATAGTGCTAACGATATTGTTATCAAATGAACATTGATCTGTGGGAATGAATCAGTATATTACGTTATATCGAATGTAGATATAGTACCAATGATATTGTTATTAAGTGTACATTGATCTGTGGGAATGAATAAGTATATTACATTATATCGAATGTAGATATAGTACTACTGATATTGGTGTTATATGTACATTGATCTGTTGGAATGAATCTGTACATGACATTATATCGAATGTAGATATAGTACTAATGATATTGTTATTAAATGTACATTGATCTGTGGGAATGAATCAGTATATTACATTATATCGAATGTAGATATAGTACTAATGATATTGTTATTAAATCTACATTACATATCTAATGTAGGTATGGTACTAATGATATTGGTACTATATGTACATTGATCTGTGGGAACGAATCAGTATATTACATTATATCGAATGTACATATAGCACTAATGATATTGGTATTATATGTACATTGATCTGTTGGAATGAATCTGTACATGACATTATATCTATTGTAGATATAGCAATAATGATATTGTTATTAAATGTACATTGATCTGTGGGAATGAATCAGTATATAACATTATATCGAATGTAGATATAGTGCTAATGATGTTGTTGTTAAATGTACATTGATCTGTGGGTAATAATCAGTATATCACATTATATCTAATGTAGGTATGATAATAATAATATTGTTATTAATTGTATATTACATATCTAATGTAGATATGGTGCTAATGATATTAACATTAAATGTACATTGATCTGTGTGAATGAATCAGTATATTACATTATACCTCATGTAGATATAGTGCTAATGATATTGTTATTAAATGTACATTGATCTGTGGGAATGAATCAGTATATTACATTATATCGAATGTAGATGTAGTGCTAATGATGTTGTTACTAAATGTACATTGATCTGTGGGTAGTAGTAAGTGTAATACATTATATCGAATGTAGATATGATAATAATAATATTGTTATTAATTGTATATTACATATCTAATGTAGATATAGTACTAATGATCTTGGCATTAAATATACTTTGATCTGTGGGAATGAATCAGTATATTACATTATATCGAATGTAGATATAGTACTAATGATATTGTTATTAAATCTACATTACATATCTAATGTAGGTATGGTACTAATGATGTGGTTATTAAATGTACATTGATCTGTGAGAATGAATCAGTCTATTACATTATATCTAATGTAGATATGGTAATAATAATATTGTTATTAACTGTACATTACATATCTAATGTAGATATAGTACTAATGATATTGGTATTATATGTACATTGATCTGTGGGAACGAATCAGTATATTACATTATATCGAATGTACATATAGTACTAATGATATTGTTATTAAATCTACATTACATATCTAATGTAGGTATAGTACTAATGATATTGTTATTAAATGTGCATTGATCTGTGGGAACGAATCAGTATATTACATTATATCTAATGTAGATATATTACTAATGACATTGTTATTAAATGTACATTGATCTGTGGGAATGAATCAGTATATTACATTTTATCGAATGTAGATATAGTACCAATGATATTGTTATTAAATGTACATTGATCTGTGGGAATGAATCAGTATATTACATTATATCGAATGTAGATATAGTGCTAATGATATTGTTATTAAATGAACATTGGTCTGTGGGAATGAATCAGTATATTACATTATATCTAATGTAGATATGATAATAATAATATTGTTATTAATTGTATATTACATATCTAATGTAGATATAGTGCTAATGATGTTGTTATTAAATGAACATTGATCTGTGGGAATGAATCAGTATATTACATTATATCGAATGTAGATATAGTACTAATGATATTGGTATTAAATGTACATTGATCTGTGGGAAGGAATCCGTATATTACATTATACCTAATGTAGATATGGTAATAACGATATTGTTTTTAAATGTACATTGATCTGTGTGAATGAAGCAGTATATTACATTATATCTCAGGCAGATATTTTGCTAACGATATTGTTATTAAATGTACATTGATCTGTGGGAATGAATCAGTATATTACATTATACCTAATGTAGATATAGTAATAATGATATTGTTATTAAATGTACATTGATCTGTTGGAATCAATCAGTATATTACATTATATCGAATTTAGATATAGTGCTAATGATGTTGTTACTAAATGTACATTGATCTGTGGGTAGTAGTCAGTATATTACATTATAACTAATGTAGATATGATAATAATAATATTGTTATTAATTGTGTATTACATGTCTAACGTAGATATAGTACTAATGATATTGACATTAAATGTACTTTGATCTGTGGGAATGAATCAGTATATTACATTATATCTAATGTAGATATGGTAATAATAATATTGTTATTAATTATACATTACATATCTAATGTAGATATAGTACTAATGATATTGGTATTATATGTACATTGATCTCTGGGAACGAATAAGTATGTTACATTATATCGAATGTAGATATAGTACTACTGATATTGGTGTTATATGTACATTGATCTGTTGGAATGAATCTGTACATGACATTATATCTATTGTAGATATAGTAATAATGGTACTGTTATTAAGTGTACATTGTTCTGTGGGAATGAATCAGTATATTACATTATATCTCAGGCAGATATTTTGCTAATGATATTGTTATTAAATGAACATTGATCTGTGGGAATGAATCAGTATATTACATTATATCGGATGTAGATATAGTGCTAATGATGTTGTTATTAAATGTACATTGATCTGTGGGTAATAATCAGTATATCACATTATATCTAATGTAGGTATGATAATAATAATATTGTTATTAATTGTATATTACATATCTAATGTAGATATAGTACTAATCATATTAACATTAAATGTACATTGATCTGTGTGAATGAATCAGTATGTTACATTATAACTCATGTAGATATATTACTAATGATATTGTTATTAAATGTACATTGATCTGTGGGAATGAATCAGAATATTACATTATATCGAATGTAGATATAGTACCAATGATATTGTTATTAAATGTACATTGATCTGTGGGAATGAATCAGTATATTACATTATATCGAATGTAGATATAGTACAAGTGATGGTGTTATTAAATGTACATTGATCTGTGGGTAGTAATCAGTATATTACATTATATCTAATGTAGATATGATAATAATAATATTGTTATTAATTGTATATTACATATCTGATGTAGATATAGTACTAATGATATTGGTATTAAATGTACATTGATCTGTGGGAAGGAATCCGGATATCACATTATACCTAATGTAGATATGGTAATAACGATATTGTTTTTAAATGTACATTGATCTGTGTGAATGAAGCAGTATATTACATTATATCTCAGGCAAATATTTTGCTAATGATATTGTTATTAAATGTACATTGATCTGTGGGAATGAATCGGTATATTACATTATACCTCATGTACATATAGTGCTAATGATATTGTTATTAAATGAACATTGATCTGTGGGAATGAATCAGTATATTACATTATACCTCATGTACATATAGTGCTAATGATATTGTTATTAAATGAACATTGATCTGTGGGAATGAATCAGTATATTACATTATACCTCATGTACATATAGTGCTAATGATATTGTTATTAAATGAACATTGATCTGTGGGAATGAATCAGTATATTACATTATATCGGATGTAGATATAGTGCTAATGATGTTGTTATTAAATGTACATTGATCTGTGGGTAATAATCAGTATATCACATTATATCTAATGTAGGTATGATAATAATAATATTGTTATTAATTGTATATTACATATCTAATGTAGATATAGTACTAATCATATTAACATTAAATGTACATTGATCTGTGGGAATGAATCAGTATATTACATTATACCTCATGTAGATATAGTGCTAACGATATTGTTATCAAATGAACATTGATCTGTGGGAATGAATCAGTATATTACGTTATATCGAATGTAGATATAGTACCAATGATATTGTTATTAAGTGTACATTGATCTGTGGGAATGAATAAGTATATTACATTATATCGAATGTAGATATAGTGCTAATGATGTTGTTCTTAAATGTACATTGATCTGTGGGTAGTAGTCAGTATATTATATTATATCTAATGTAGATATGGTACTAATGATATTGTTATTAAATGTACATTGATCTGTGGGAATGAATCAGTGTATTACATTATATCGAATGTAGATATAGTGCTAATGATGTCGTTATTAAATGTACATTGATCTGTGTGTAGTAACCAGGATATTACATTATATCTAATGTAGATATGATAATAATAATATTGTTATTAATTGTATATTACATATCTAATGTAGATATAGTACTAATGATATTGGCATTAAATATACTTTGATCTGTGGGAATGAATCAGTATATTACATTATATCGAATGTAGATATAGTACTACTGATATTGGTGTTATATGTACATTGATCTGTTGGAATGAATCTGTACATGACATTATATCGAATGTAGATATAGTACTAATGATATTGTTATTAAATGTACATTGATCTGTGGGAATGAATCAGTCTATTACATTATATCGAATGTAGATATAGTACCAATGATATTGTTATTAAATGTGCATTGATCTGTGGGAACGAATCAGTATATTACATTATATCGAATGTAGATATAGTACTAATGATATTATTATTTAATCTAAATTACATATCTAGTGCAGGAATAGTACTAATGATATTGTTATTAAATGTACATTGATTTGTGGGAATGAATCAGTATATTACATTATATCTCAGGCAGATATTTTGCTAATGATATTGTTATTAAATGTACATTGATCTGTGGGAATGAATCAGTATATTACATTATACCTCATGTAGATATAGTGCTAATGATATTGTTATTAAATGAACATTGATCTGTGGGAATGAATCAGTATATTACATTATACCTCATGTAGATATAGTGCTAATGATATTGTTATTAAGTGTACATTGATCTGTGGGAATGAATCAGTATATTACATTATATCGAATGTAGATATAGTACTACTGATATTGGTGTTATATGTACATTGATCTGTTGGAATGAATCTGTACATGACATTATATCGAATGTAGATATAGTACTAATGATATTGTTATTAAATGTACATTGATCTGTGGGAATGAATCAGTATATTACATTATATCGAATGTAGATATAGTACTAATGATATTGTTATTAAATCTACATTACATATCTAATGTAGGTATGGTACTAATGATATTGGTACTATATGTACATTGATCTGTGGGAACGAATCAGTATATTACATTATATCGAATGTACATATAGCACTAATGATATTGGTATTATATGTACATTGATCTGTTGGAATGAATCTGTACATGACATTATATCTATTGTAGATATAGCAATAATGATATTGTTATTAAATGTACATTGATCTGTGGGAATGAATCAGTATATAACATTATATCGAATGTAGATATAGTGCTAATGATGTTGTTATTAAATGTACATTGATCTGTGGGTAATAATCAGTATATCACATTATATCTAATGTAGGTATGATAATAATAATATTGTTATTAATTGTATATTACATATCTAATGTAGATATGGTGCTAATGATATTAACATTAAATGTACATTGATCTGTGTGAATGAATCAGTATATTACATTATACCTCATGTAGATATAGTGCTAATGATATTGTTATTAAATGTACATTGATCTGTGGGAATGAATCAGTATATTACATTATATCGAATGTAGATGTAGTGCTAATGATGTTGTTACTAAATGTACATTGATCTGTGGGTAGTAGTAAGTGTAATACATTATATCGAATGTAGATATGATAATAATAATATTGTTATTAATTGTATATTACATATCTAATGTAGATATAGTACTAATGATCTTGGCATTAAATATACTTTGATCTGTGGGAATGAATCAGTATATTACATTATATCGAATGTAGATATAGTACTAATGATATTGTTATTAAATCTACATTACATATCTAATGTAGGTATGGTACTAATGATGTGGTTATTAAATGTACATTGATCTGTGAGAATGAATCAGTCTATTACATTATATCTAATGTAGATATGGTAATAATAATATTGTTATTAACTGTACATTACATATCTAATGTAGATATAGTACTAATGATATTGGTATTATATGTACATTGATCTGTGGGAACGAATCAGTATATTACATTATATCGAATGTACATATAGTACTAATGATATTGTTATTAAATCTACATTACATATCTAATGTAGGTATAGTACTAATGATATTGTTATTAAATGTGCATTGATCTGTGGGAACGAATCAGTATATTACATTATATCTAATGTAGATATATTACTAATGACATTGTTATTAAATGTACATTGATCTGTGGGAATGAATCAGTATATTACATTTTATCGAATGTAGATATAGTACCAATGATATTGTTATTAAATGTACATTGATCTGTGGGAATGAATCAGTATATTACATTATATCGAATGTAGATATAGTGCTAATGATATTGTTATTAAATGAACATTGGTCTGTGGGAATGAATCAGTATATTACATTATATCTAATGTAGATATGATAATAATAATATTGTTATTAATTGTATATTACATATCTAATGTAGATATAGTGCTAATGATGTTGTTATTAAATGAACATTGATCTGTGGGAATGAATCAGTATATTACATTATATCGAATGTAGATATAGTACTAATGATATTGGTATTAAATGTACATTGATCTGTGGGAAGGAATCCGTATATTACATTATACCTAATGTAGATATGGTAATAACGATATTGTTTTTAAATGTACATTGATCTGTGTGAATGAAGCAGTATATTACATTATATCTCAGGCAGATATTTTGCTAACGATATTGTTATTAAATGTACATTGATCTGTGGGAATGAATCAGTATATTACATTATACCTAATGTAGATATAGTAATAATGATATTGTTATTAAATGTACATTGATCTGTTGGAATCAATCAGTATATTACATTATATCGAATTTAGATATAGTGCTAATGATGTTGTTACTAAATGTACATTGATCTGTGGGTAGTAGTCAGTATATTACATTATAACTAATGTAGATATGATAATAATAATATTGTTATTAATTGTGTATTACATGTCTAACGTAGATATAGTACTAATGATATTGACATTAAATGTACTTTGATCTGTGGGAATGAATCAGTATATTACATTATATCTAATGTAGATATGGTAATAATAATATTGTTATTAATTATACATTACATATCTAATGTAGATATAGTACTAATGATATTGGTATTATATGTACATTGATCTCTGGGAACGAATAAGTATGTTACATTATATCGAATGTAGATATAGTACTACTGATATTGGTGTTATATGTACATTGATCTGTTGGAATGAATCTGTACATGACATTATATCTATTGTAGATATAGTAATAATGGTACTGTTATTAAGTGTACATTGTTCTGTGGGAATGAATCAGTATATTACATTATATCTCAGGCAGATATTTTGCTAATGATATTGTTATTAAATGAACATTGATCTGTGGGAATGAATCAGTATATTACATTATATCGGATGTAGATATAGTGCTAATGATGTTGTTATTAAATGTACATTGATCTGTGGGTAATAATCAGTATATCACATTATATCTAATGTAGGTATGATAATAATAATATTGTTATTAATTGTATATTACATATCTAATGTAGATATAGTACTAATCATATTAACATTAAATGTACATTGATCTGTGTGAATGAATCAGTATGTTACATTATAACTCATGTAGATATATTACTAATGATATTGTTATTAAATGTACATTGATCTGTGGGAATGAATCAGAATATTACATTATATCGAATGTAGATATAGTACCAATGATATTGTTATTAAATGTACATTGATCTGTGGGAATGAATCAGTATATTACATTATATCGAATGTAGATATAGTACAAGTGATGGTGTTATTAAATGTACATTGATCTGTGGGTAGTAATCAGTATATTACATTATATCTAATGTAGATATGATAATAATAATATTGTTATTAATTGTATATTACATATCTGATGTAGATATAGTACTAATGATATTGGTATTAAATGTACATTGATCTGTGGGAAGGAATCCGGATATCACATTATACCTAATGTAGATATGGTAATAACGATATTGTTTTTAAATGTACATTGATCTGTGTGAATGAAGCAGTATATTACATTATATCTCAGGCAAATATTTTGCTAATGATATTGTTATTAAATGTACATTGATCTGTGGGAATGAATCGGTATATTACATTATATCGAATGTAGATATAGTACCAATGATATTGTTATTAAATGTACATTGATCTGTGGGAATGAATCAGTATATTACATTATATCGAATGTACATATAGTACTAATGATATTGTTATTAAATCTACATTACATATCTAATGTATGTATAGTACTAATGATATTGGTATTATATGTACATTGATCTGTGGGAATGAATCAGTATATTACATTATACCTCATGTAGATATAGTGCTAATGATATTGTTATTAAATGAACATTGATCTGTGGGAATGAATCAGTATATTACATTATATCGAATGTAGATAGAGTACCAATGATATTGTTATTAAATGAACATTGATCTGTGGGAATGAATCAGTATATTACATTATATCGAATGTAGATATAGTCCCAATGATATTGTTATTAAGTGTACATTGATCTGTGGGAATGAATCAGTATATTACATTATATCGAATGTACATATAGTACTAATGATATTGGTATTATATGTACATTGTTCTGTTGGAATGAATCTGTACATGACATTATATCTATTGTAGATATAGTAATAATGGTATTGTTATTAAATGTACATTGATCTGTGGGAATGAATCAGTATAATACATTATATCGAATGTAGATATAGTACCAATGATATTGTTATTAAATGTACATTGATCTGTGGGAATGAATCAGTATATTACATCATATCGAATGTAGATATAGTACTAATGATATTGTTATTAAATCTACATTACATATCTAATGTAGGTATGGTACTAATGATATTGGTACTATATGTACATTGATCTGTGGGAACGAATCAGTATATTACATTATATCGAATGTACATATAGTACTAATGATATTGTTATTAAATGTACATTGATCTGTAGGAATCAATCAGTATATTACATTATATCGAATTTAGATATAGTGCTAATGATGTTGTTACTAAATGTACATTGATCTGTGGGTAGTAGTCAGTATATTACATTATAACTAATGTAGATATGATAATAATAATATTGTTATTAATTGTGTATTACATGTCTAACGTAGATATAGTACTAATGATATTGACATTAAATGTACTTTGATCTGTGGGAATGAATCAGTATATTACATTATATCTAATGTAGATATGGTAATAATAATATTGTTATTAATTATACATTACATATCTAATGTAGATATAGTACTAATGATATTGGTATTATATGTACATTGATCTCTGGGAACGAATAAGTATGTTACATTATATCGAATGTAGATATAGTACTACTGATATTGGTGTTATATGTACATTGATCTGTTGGAATGAATCTGTACATGACATTATATCTATTGTAGATATAGTAATAATGGTACTGTTATTAAGTGTACATTGTTCTGTGGGAATGAATCAGTATATTACATTATATCTCAGGCAGATATTTTGCTAATGATATTGTTATTAAATGAACATTGATCTGTGGGAATGAATCAGTATATTACATTATATCGGATGTAGATATAGTGCTAATGATGTTGTTATTAAATGTACATTGATCTGTGGGTAATAATCAGTATATCACATTATATCTAATGTAGGTATGATAATAATAATATTGTTATTAATTGTATATTACATATCTAATGTAGATATAGTACTAATCATATTAACATTAAATGTACATTGATCTGTGTGAATGAATCAGTATGTTACATTATAACTCATGTAGATATATTACTAATGATATTGTTATTAAATGTACATTGATCTGTGGGAATGAATCAGAATATTACATTATATCGAATGTAGATATAGTACCAATGATATTGTTATTAAATGTACATTGATCTGTGGGAATGAATCAGTATATTACATTATATCGAATGTAGATATAGTACAAGTGATGGTGTTATTAAATGTACATTGATCTGTGGGTAGTAATCAGTATATTACATTATATCTAATGTAGATATGATAATAATAATATTGTTATTAATTGTATATTACATATCTGATGTAGATATAGTACTAATGATATTGGTATTAAATGTACATTGATCTGTGGGAAGGAATCCGGATATCACATTATACCTAATGTAGATATGGTAATAACGATATTGTTTTTAAATGTACATTGATCTGTGTGAATGAAGCAGTATATTACATTATATCTCAGGCAAATATTTTGCTAATGATATTGTTATTAAATGTACATTGATCTGTGGGAATGAATCGGTATATTACATTATATCGAATGTAGATATAGTACCAATGATATTGTTATTAAATGTACATTGATCTGTGGGAATGAATCAGTATATTACATTATATCGAATGTACATATAGTACTAATGATATTGTTATTAAATCTACATTACATATCTAATGTATGTATAGTACTAATGATATTGGTATTATATGTACATTGATCTGTGGGAATGAATCAGTATATTACATTATACCTCATGTAGATATAGTGCTAATGATATTGTTATTAAATGAACATTGATCTGTGGGAATGAATCAGTATATTACATTATATCGAATGTAGATAGAGTACCAATGATATTGTTATTAAATGAACATTGATCTGTGGGAATGAATCAGTATATTACATTATATCGAATGTAGATATAGTCCCAATGATATTGTTATTAAGTGTACATTGATCTGTGGGAATGAATCAGTATATTACATTATATCGAATGTACATATAGTACTAATGATATTGGTATTATATGTACATTGTTCTGTTGGAATGAATCTGTACATGACATTATATCTATTGTAGATATAGTAATAATGGTATTGTTATTAAATGTACATTGATCTGTGGGAATGAATCAGTATAATACATTATATCGAATGTAGATATAGTACCAATGATATTGTTATTAAATGTACATTGATCTGTGGGAATGAATCAGTATATTACATTATATCGAATGTAGATATAGTACTAATGATATTGTTATTAAATCTACATTACATATCTAATGTAGGTATGGTACTAATGATATTGGTACTATATGTACATTGATCTGTGGGAACGAATCAGTATATTACATTATATCGAATGTACATATAGTACTAATGATATTGGTATTATATGTACATTGATCTGTTGGAATGAATCTGTACATGACATTATATCTATTGTAGATATAGTAATAATGATATTGTTATTAAATGTACATTGATCTGTGGGAATGAATCAGTATATTACATTATATCGAATGTAGATATAGTGCTAATGATGTTGTTATTAAATGTACATTGATCTGTGGGTAGTAATCAGTATATCACATTATATCTAATGTAGAAACGATAATAATAATATTGTTATTAATTGTATATTACATATCTAATGTAGATATAGTACTAATGATATTAACGTTAAATGTATATTGATCTGTGGGAATGAATCAGTATATTACATTATATCGAATGTAGATATAGTGCTAATGATGTTGTTATTAAATGTACATTGATCTGTGGGTAATAATCAGTATATCACATTATATCGAATGTAGATATAGTACCAATGATATTGGTATTATATGTACATTGATCTGTGGGAATGAATCAGTATATTACATTATACCTCATGTAGATATAGTGCTAATGATATTGTTATTAAATGTACATTGATCTGTGGGAATGAATCAGTATATAACATTATATCGAATGTAGATATAGTACTAATGATATTGTTATTAAATCTACATTACATATCTAATTTAGATATAGTACTAATGATATTGGTATTAAATGTACATTGATCTGTGGGAAGGAATCCGTATATTACATTATACCTAATGTAGATATGGTAATAACGATATTGTTTTTAAATGTACATTGATCTGTGTGAATGAAGCAGTATATTACATTATATCTCAGGCAGATATTTTGCTAACGATATTGTTATTAAATGTACATTGATCTGTGGGAATGAATCAGTATATTACATTATACCTAATGTAGATATAGTAATAATGATATTGTTATTAAATGTACATTGATCTGTAGGAATCAATCAGTATATTACATTATATCGAATTTAGATATAGTGCTAATGATGTTGTTACTAAATGTACATTGATCTGTGGGTAGTAGTCAGTATATTACATTATAACTAATGTAGATATGATAATAATAATATTGTTATTAATTGTGTATTACATGTCTAACGTAGATATAGTACTAATGATATTGACATTAAATGTACTTTGATCTGTGGGAATGAATCAGTATATTACATTATATCTAATGTAGATATGGTAATAATAATATTGTTATTAATTATACATTACATATCTAATGTAGATATAGTACTAATGATATTGGTATTATATGTACATTGATCTCTGGGAACGAATAAGTATGTTACATTATATCGAATGTAGATATAGTACTACTGATATTGGTGTTATATGTACATTGATCTGTTGGAATGAATCTGTACATGACATTATATCTATTGTAGATATAGTAATAATGGTACTGTTATTAAGTGTACATTGTTCTGTGGGAATGAATCAGTATATTACATTATATCTCAGGCAGATATTTTGCTAATGATATTGTTATTAAATGAACATTGATCTGTGGGAATGAATCAGTATATTACATTATATCGGATGTAGATATAGTGCTAATGATGTTGTTATTAAATGTACATTGATCTGTGGGTAATAATCAGTATATCACATTATATCTAATGTAGGTATGATAATAATAATATTGTTATTAATTGTATATTACATATCTAATGTAGATATAGTACTAATCATATTAACATTAAATGTACATTGATCTGTGTGAATGAATCAGTATGTTACATTATAACTCATGTAGATATATTACTAATGATATTGTTATTAAATGTACATTGATCTGTGGGAATGAATCAGAATATTACATTATATCGAATGTAGATATAGTACCAATGATATTGTTATTAAATGTACATTGATCTGTGGGAATGAATCAGTATATTACATTATATCGAATGTAGATATAGTACAAGTGATGGTGTTATTAAATGTACATTGATCTGTGGGTAGTAATCAGTATATTACATTATATCTAATGTAGATATGATAATAATAATATTGTTATTAATTGTATATTACATATCTGATGTAGATATAGTACTAATGATATTGGTATTAAATGTACATTGATCTGTGGGAAGGAATCCGGATATCACATTATACCTAATGTAGATATGGTAATAACGATATTGTTTTTAAATGTACATTGATCTGTGTGAATGAAGCAGTATATTACATTATATCTCAGGCAAATATTTTGCTAATGATATTGTTATTAAATGTACATTGATCTGTGGGAATGAATCGGTATATTACATTATATCGAATGTAGATATAGTACCAATGATATTGTTATTAAATGTACATTGATCTGTGGGAATGAATCAGTATATTACATTATATCGAATGTACATATAGTACTAATGATATTGTTATTAAATCTACATTACATATCTAATGTATGTATAGTACTAATGATATTGGTATTATATGTACATTGATCTGTGGGAATGAATCAGTATATTACATTATACCTCATGTAGATATAGTGCTAATGATATTGTTATTAAATGAACATTGATCTGTGGGAATGAATCAGTATATTACATTATATCGAATGTAGATAGAGTACCAATGATATTGTTATTAAATGAACATTGATCTGTGGGAATGAATCAGTATATTACATTATATCGAATGTAGATATAGTCCCAATGATATTGTTATTAAGTGTACATTGATCTGTGGGAATGAATCAGTATATTACATTATATCGAATGTACATATAGTACTAATGATATTGGTATTATATGTACATTGTTCTGTTGGAATGAATCTGTACATGACATTATATCTATTGTAGATATAGTAATAATGGTATTGTTATTAAATGTACATTGATCTGTGGGAATGAATCAGTATAATACATTATATCGAATGTAGATATAGTACCAATGATATTGTTATTAAATGTACATTGATCTGTGGGAATGAATCAGTATATTACATTATATCGAATGTAGATATAGTACTAATGATATTGTTATTAAATCTACATTACATATCTAATGTAGGTATGGTACTAATGATATTGGTACTATATGTACATTGATCTGTGGGAACGAATCAGTATATTACATTATATCGAATGTACATATAGTACTAATGATATTGGTATTATATGTACATTGATCTGTTGGAATGAATCTGTACATGACATTATATCTATTGTAGATATAGTAATAATGATATTGTTATTAAATGTACATTGATCTGTGGGAATGAATCAGTATATTACATTATATCGAATGTAGATATAGTGCTAATGATGTTGTTATTAAATGTACATTGATCTGTGGGTAGTAATCAGTATATCACATTATATCTAATGTAGAAACGATAATAATAATATTGTTATTAATTGTATATTACATATCTAATGTAGATATAGTACTAATGATATTAACGTTAAATGTATATTGATCTGTGGGAATGAATCAGTATATTACATTATATCGAATGTAGATATAGTGCTAATGATGTTGTTATTAAATGTACATTGATCTGTGGGTAATAATCAGTATATCACATTATATCGAATGTAGATATAGTACCAATGATATTGGTATTATATGTACATTGATCTGTGGGAATGAATCAGTATATTACATTATACCTCATGTAGATATAGTGCTAATGATATTGTTATTAAATGTACATTGATCTGTGGGAATGAATCAGTATATAACATTATATCGAATGTAGATATAGTACTAATGATATTGTTATTAAATCTACATTACATATCTAATTTAGATATAGTACTAATGATATTGGTATTAAATGTACATTGATCTGTGGGAAGGAATCCGTATATTACATTATACCTAATGTAGATATGGTAATAACGATATTGTTTTTAAATGTACATTGATCTGTGTGAATGAAGCAGTATATTACATTATATCTCAGGCAGATATTTTGCTAACGATATTGTTATTAAATGTACATTGATCTGTGGGAATGAATCAGTATATTACATTATACCTAATGTAGATATAGTAATAATGATATTGTTATTAAATGTACATTGATCTGTAGGAATCAATCAGTATATTACATTATATCGAATTTAGATATAGTGCTAATGATGTTGTTACTAAATGTACATTGATCTGTGGGTAGTAGTCAGTATATTACATTATAACTAATGTAGATATGATAATAATAATATTGTTATTAATTGTGTATTACATGTCTAACGTAGATATAGTACTAATGATATTGACATTAAATGTACTTTGATCTGTGGGAATGAATCAGTATATTACATTATATCTAATGTAGATATGGTAATAATAATATTGTTATTAATTATACATTACATATCTAATGTAGATATAGTACTAATGATATTGGTATTATATGTACATTGATCTCTGGGAACGAATAAGTATGTTACATTATATCGAATGTAGATATAGTACTACTGATATTGGTGTTATATGTACATTGATCTGTTGGAATGAATCTGTACATGACATTATATCTATTGTAGATATAGTAATAATGGTACTGTTATTAAGTGTACATTGTTCTGTGGGAATGAATCAGTATATTACATTATATCTCAGGCAGATATTTTGCTAATGATATTGTTATTAAATGAACATTGATCTGTGGGAATGAATCAGTATATTACATTATATCGGATGTAGATATAGTGCTAATGATGTTGTTATTAAATGTACATTGATCTGTGGGTAATAATCAGTATATCACATTATATCTAATGTAGGTATGATAATAATAATATTGTTATTAATTGTATATTACATATCTAATGTAGATATAGTACTAATCATATTAACATTAAATGTACATTGATCTGTGTGAATGAATCAGTATGTTACATTATAACTCATGTAGATATATTACTAATGATATTGTTATTAAATGTACATTGATCTGTGGGAATGAATCAGAATATTACATTATATCGAATGTAGATATAGTACCAATGATATTGTTATTAAATGTACATTGATCTGTGGGAATGAATCAGTATATTACATTATATCGAATGTAGATATAGTACAAGTGATGGTGTTATTAAATGTACATTGATCTGTGGGTAGTAATCAGTATATTACATTATATCTAATGTAGATATGATAATAATAATATTGTTATTAATTGTATATTACATATCTGATGTAGATATAGTACTAATGATATTGGTATTAAATGTACATTGATCTGTGGGAAGGAATCCGGATATCACATTATACCTAATGTAGATATGGTAATAACGATATTGTTTTTAAATGTACATTGATCTGTGTGAATGAAGCAGTATATTACATTATATCTCAGGCAAATATTTTGCTAATGATATTGTTATTAAATGTACATTGATCTGTGGGAATGAATCGGTATATTACATTATATCGAATGTAGATATAGTACCAATGATATTGTTATTAAATGTACATTGATCTGTGGGAATGAATCAGTATATTACATTATATCGAATGTACATATAGTACTAATGATATTGTTATTAAATCTACATTACATATCTAATGTATGTATAGTACTAATGATATTGGTATTATATGTACATTGATCTGTGGGAATGAATCAGTATATTACATTATACCTCATGTAGATATAGTGCTAATGATATTGTTATTAAATGAACATTGATCTGTGGGAATGAATCAGTATATTACATTATATCGAATGTAGATAGAGTACCAATGATATTGTTATTAAATGAACATTGATCTGTGGGAATGAATCAGTATATTACATTATATCGAATGTAGATATAGTCCCAATGATATTGTTATTAAGTGTACATTGATCTGTGGGAATGAATCAGTATATTACATTATATCGAATGTACATATAGTACTAATGATATTGGTATTATATGTACATTGTTCTGTTGGAATGAATCTGTACATGACATTATATCTATTGTAGATATAGTAATAATGGTATTGTTATTAAATGTACATTGATCTGTGGGAATGAATCAGTATAATACATTATATCGAATGTAGATATAGTACCAATGATATTGTTATTAAATGTACATTGATCTGTGGGAATGAATCAGTATATTACATTATATCGAATGTAGATATAGTACTAATGATATTGTTATTAAATCTACATTACATATCTAATGTAGGTATGGTACTAATGATATTGGTACTATATGTACATTGATCTGTGGGGAACGAATCAGTATATTACATTATATCGAATGTACATATAGTACTAATGATATTGGTATTATATGTACATTGATCTGTTGGAATGAATCTGTACATGACATTATATCTATTGTAGATATAGTAATAATGATATTGTTATTAAATGTACATTGATCTGTGGGAATGAATCAGTATATTACATTATATCGAATGTAGATATAGTGCTAATGATGTTGTTATTAAATGTACATTGATCTGTGGGTAGTAATCAGTATATCACATTATATCTAATGTAGAAACGATAATAATAATATTGTTATTAATTGTATATTACATATCTAATGTAGATATAGTACTAATGATATTAACGTTAAATGTATATTGATCTGTGGGAATGAATCAGTATATTACATTATATCGAATGTAGATATAGTGCTAATGATGTTGTTATTAAATGTACATTGATCTGTGGGTAATAATCAGTATATCACATTATATCGAATGTAGATATAGTACCAATGATATTGGTATTATATGTACATTGATCTGTGGGAATGAATCAGTATATTACATTATACCTCATGTAGATATAGTGCTAATGATATTGTTATTAAATGTACATTGATCTGTGGGAATGAATCAGTATATAACATTATATCGAATGTAGATATAGTACTAATGATATTGTTATTAAATCTACATTACATATCTAATTTAGATATAGTACTAATGATATTGGTATTAAATGTACATTGATCTGTGGGAATGAATCAGTCTATTACATTATATCTAATGTAGATATAGTACTACTGATATTGGTGTTATATGTACATTGATCTGTTGGAATGAATCTGTACATGACATTATATCTATTGTAGATATAGTAATAATGGTACTGTTATTAAATGTACATTGTTCTGTGGGAATGAATCAGTATATTACATTATATCTCAGGCAGATATTTTGCTAATGATATTGTTATTAAATGTACATTGATCTGTGGGAATGAATCAGTATATTACATTATACCTCATGTAGATATAGTGCTAATGATATTGTTATTAAATGAACATTGATCTGTGGGAATGAATCAGTATATTACATTATATCGAATGTAGATATAGTGCTAATGATGTTGTTATTAAATGTACATTGATCTGTGGGTAATAATCAGTATATCACATTATATCTAATGTAGGTATGATAATAATAATATTGTTATTAATTGTATATTACATATCTAATGTAGATATAGTACTAATCATATTAACATTAAATGTACATTGATCTGTGTGAATGAATCAGTATATTACAATATACCTCATGTAGATATAGTGCTAATGATATTGTTATTAAATGTACATTGATCTGTGGGAATGAATCAGTGTATTACATTATATCGAATGTAGATATAGTGCTAATGATGTTGTTATTAAATGTACATTGATCTGTGGGGAGTAATCAGTATATTACATTATATCTAATGTAGATATGATAATAATAATATTGTTATTAATTGTATATTACATATCTAATGTAGATATAGTACTAATGATATTAAAATTAAATGTACATTGATCTGTGGGAATGAATCAGTATATTACATTATACCTCATGTAGATATAGTGCTAACGATATTGTTATCAAATGAACATTGATCTGTGGGAATGAATCAGTATATTACGTTATATCGAATGTAGATATAGTACCAATGATATTGTTATTAAGTGTACATTGATCTGTGGGAATGAATAAGTATATTACATTATATCGAATGTAGATATAGTGCTAATGATGTTGTTCTTAAATGTACATTGATCTGTGGGTAGTAGTCAGTATATTATATTATATCTAATGTAGATATGGTACTAATGATATTGTTATTAAATGTACATTGATCTGTGGGAATGAATCAGTGTATTACATTATATCGAATGTAGATATAGTGCTAATGATGTTGTTATTAAATGTACATTGATCTGTGTGTAGTAACCAGGATATTACATTATATCTAATGTAGATATGATAATAATAATATTGTTATTAATTGTATATTACATATCTAATGTAGATATAGTACTAATGATATTGGCATTAAATATACTTTGATCTGTGGGAATGAATCAGTATATTACATTATATCGAATGTAGATATAGTACTACTGATATTGGTGTTATATGTACATTGATCTGTTGGAATGAATCTGTACATGACATTATATCGAATGTAGATATAGTACTAATGATATTGTTATTAAATGTACATTGATCTGTGGGAATGAATCAGTCTATTACATTATATCGAATGTAGATATAGTACCAATGATATTGTTATTAAATGTGCATTGATCTGTGGGAACGAATCAGTATATTACATTATATCGAATGTAGATATAGTACTAATGATATTGTTATTAAATCTAAATTACATATCTAGTGCAGGTATAGTACTAATGATATAGTTATTAAATGTACATTGATTTGTGGGAATGAATCAGTATATCACATTATATCTCAGGCAGATATTTTGCTAATGATATTGTTATTAAATGTACATTGATCTGTGGGAATGAATCAGTATATTACATTATACCTCATGTAGATATAGTGCTAATGATATTGTTATTAAATGAACATTGATCTGTGGGAATGAATCAGTATATTACATTATACCTCATGTAGATATAGTGCTAATGATATTGTTATTAAGTGTACATTGATCTGTGGGAATGAATCAGTCTATTACATTATATCGAATGTAGATATAGTGCTAATGATGTTGTTATTAAATGTACATTGATCTGTGGGTAATAATCAGTATATCACATTATATCTAATGTAGGTATGATAATAATAATATTGTTATTAATTGTATATTACATATCTAATGTAGATATGGTGCTAATGATATTAACATTAAATGTACATTGATCTGTGTGAATGAATCAGTATATTACATTATACCTCATGTAGATATAGTGCTAATGATATTGTTATTAAATGTACATTGATCTGTGGGAATGAATCAGTATATTACATTATATCGAATGTAGATGTAGTGCTAATGATGTTGTTACTAAATGTACATTGATCTGTGGGTAGTAGTAAGTGTAATACATTATATCGAATGTAGATATGATAATAATAATATTGTTATTAATTGTATATTACATATCTAATGTAGATATAGTACTAATGACCTTGGCATTAAATATACTTTGATCTGTGGGAATGAATCAGTATATTACATTATATCGACTGTAGATATAGTACTAATGATATTGGTATTAAATGTACATTGATCTGTGGGAAGGAATCCGTATATTACATTATACCTAATGTAGATATGGTAATAACGATATTGTTTTTAAATGTACATTGATCTGTGTGAATGAAGCAGTATATTACATTATATCTCAGGCAGATATTTTGCTAACGTTATTGTTATTAAATGTACATTGATCTGTGGGAATGAATCAGTATATTACATTATACCTAATGTAGATATAGTAATAATGATATTGTTATTAAATGTACATTGATCTGTAGGAATCAATCAGTATATTACATTATATCGAATTTAGATATAGTGCTAATGATGTTGTTACTAAATGTACATTGATCTGTGGGTAGTAGTCAGTATATTACATTATAACTAATGTAGATATGATAATAATAATATTGTTATTAATTGTGTATTACATGTCTAACGTAGATATAGTACTAATGATATTGACATTAAATGTACTTTGATCTGTGGGAATGAATCAGTATATTACATTATATCTAATGTAGATATATTACTAATGATATTGTTATTAAATGTACATTGATCTGTGGGAATGAATCAGAATATTACATTATATCGAATGTAGATACAGTACCAATGATATTGTTATTAAATGTACATTGATCTGTGGGAATGAATCAGTATATTACATTATATCGAATGTAGATATAGTACAAGTGATGGTGTTATTAAATGTACATTGATCTGTGGGTAGTAATCAGTATATTACATTATATCTAATGTAGATATGATAATAATAATATTGTTATTAATTGTATATTACATATCTGATGTAGATATAGTACTAATGATATTGGTATTAAATGTACATTGATCTGTGGGAAGGAATCCGGATATCACATTATACCTAATGTAGATATGGTAATAACGATATTGTTTTTAAATGTACATTGATCTGTGTGAATGAAGCAGTATATTACATTATATCTCAGGCAAATATTTTGCTAATGATATTGTTATTAAATGTACATTGATCTGTGGGAATGAATCGGTATATTACATTATATCGAATGTAGATATAGTACCAATGATATTGTTATTAAATGTACATTGATCTGTGGGAATGAATCAGTATATTACATTATATCGAATGTACATATAGTACTAATGATATTGTTATTAAATCTACATTACATATCTAATGTATGTATAGTACTAATGATATTGGTATTATATGTACATTGATCTGTGGGAATGAATCAGTATATTACATTATACCTCATGTAGATATAGTGCTAATGATATTGTTATTAAATGAACATTGATCTGTGGGAATGAATCAGTATATTACATTATATCGAATGTAGATATAGTACCAATGATATTGTTATTAAATGAACATTGATCTGTGGGAATGAATCAGTATATTACATTATATCGAATGTAGAAATAGTACTAATGATATTGGTATTAAATGTACATTGATCTGTGGGAAGGAATCCGTATATTACATTATACCTAATGTAGATATGGTAATAACGATATTGTTTTTAAATGTACATTGAGCTGTGTGAATGAAGCAGTATATTACATTATATCTCAGGCAGATATTTTGCTAATGATATTGTTATTAAATGTATATCGATCTGTGGGAATGAATCAGTATATTACATTATACCTAATGTAGATATAGTAATAATGATATTGTTATCAAATGTACATTGATCTGTGGGAATGAATCAGTATATTACATTATATCGAATGTAGATATAGTGCTAATGATGTTGTTTCTAAATGTACATTGAGCTGTGGGTAGTAGTCAGTATATTACATTATAACTAATGTAGATATGATAATAATAATATTGTTATTAATTGTGTATTACATATCTAACGTAGATATAGTACTAATGATATTGACATTAAATGTACTTTGATCTGTGGGAATGAATCAGTATATTACATTATATCTAATGTAGATATATTACTAATGATATTGTTATTAAATGTACATTGATCTGTGGGAATGAATCAGTATATTACATTATATCGAATGTAGATATAGTACAAGTGATGGTGTTATTAAATGTACATTGATCTGTGGGTAGTAATCAGTATATTACATTATATCTAATGTAGATATGGTAATAATAATATTGTTATTAATTGTATATTACATATCTAATGTAGATATAGTACTAATGATATTAACATTAAATGTACATTGATCTGTGGGAATGAATCAGTATATTACATTATACCTCATGTAGATATAGTGCTAATGATATTGTTATTAAATGAACATTGATCTGTGGGAATGAATCAGTATATTACATTATATCGAATGTAGATATAGTACTAATGATATTGTTATTAAATCTACATTACATATCTAATGTAGGTATAGTACTAATGATATTGGTATTATATGTACATTGATCTGCGGGAATGAATCAGTATATTACATTATACCTCATGTAGATATAGTGCTAATGATATTGTTATTAAATGAACATTGATCTGTGGGAATGAATCAGTATATTACATTATATCGAATGTAGATATAGTACCAATGATATTGTTATTAAATGTACATTGATCTGTGGGAATGAATCAGTATATTACATTATATCGAATGTAGATATAGTACTAATGATATTGTTATTAAATCTAAATTACATATCTAGTGCAGGTATAGTACTAATGATATTGTTATTAAATGTACATTGATCTGTGGGAATGAATCAGTCTATTACATTATATCTAATGTAGATATAGTACTACTGATATTGTTATTAAATGTACATTGATCTGTGGGAATGAATCAGTATATTACATTATACCTCATGTAGATATAGTGCTAATGATATTGTTATTAAATGAACATTGATCTGTGGGAATGAATCAGTATATTACATTATACCTCATGTAGATATAGTGCTAATGATATTGTTATTAAGTGTACATTGATCTGTGGGAATGAATCAGTATATTACATTATATCGAATGTAGATATAGTGCTAATGATGTTGTTATTAAATGTACATTGATCTGTGGGTAATAATCAGTATATCACATTATATCTAATGTAGATATGATAATAACAATATTGTTATTAATTGTATATTACATATCTAATGTAGATATAGTACTAATGATATTAACATTAAATGTACATTGATCTGTGGGAATGAATCAGTATATTACATTATACCTCATGTAGATATAGTGCTAATGATATTGTTATTAAATGAACATTGATCTGTGGGAATGAATCAGTATATTACATTATATCGAATGTAGATATAGTCCCAATGATATTGTTATTAAGTGTACATTGATCTGTGGGAATGAATCAGTATATTACATTATATCGAATGTACATATAGTACTAATGATATTGGTATTATATGTACATTGTTCTGTTGGAATGAATCTGTACATGACATTATATCTATTGTAGATATAGTAATAATGGTATTGTTATTAAATGTACATTGATCTGTGGGAATGAATCAGTATAATACATTATATCGAATGTAGATATAGTACTAATGATATTGTTATTAAATCTACATTACATATCTAATGTAGGTATAGTACTAATGATATTGGTATTATATGTACATTGATCTGTGGGAATAAATCAGTATATTACATTATATCGAATGTACATATAGTACTAATGATATTGGTATTATATGTACATTGTTCTGTTGGAATGAATCTGTACATGACATTATATCTATTGTAGATATAGTAATAATGGTATTGTTATTAAATGTACATTGATCTGTGGGAATGAATCAGTATAATACATTATATCGAATGTAAATATAGTACTAATGATATTGTTATTAAATCTACATTACATATCTAATGTAGGTATAGTACTAATGATATTGGTATTATATGTACATTGATCTGTGGGAACGAATCAGTATATTACATTATATCGAATGTACATATAGTACTAATGATATTGGTATTATATGTACACTGATCTGTTGGAATGAATCTGTACATGACATTATATCTATTGTAGATATAGTAATAATGATATTGGTATTAAATGTACATTGATCTGTGGGAATGAATCAGTATATTACATTATATCGAATGTAGATATAGTGCTAATGATGTTGTTATTAAATGTACATTGATCTGTGGGTAGTAATCAGTATATCACATTATATCTAATGTAGATACGATAATAATAATATTGTTATTAATTGTATATTACATATCTAATGTAGATATAGTACTAATGATATTAACATTAAATGTACATTGATCTGTGGGAATGAATCAGTCTATTACATTATATCGAATGTAGATATAGTGCTAATGATGTTGTTATTAAATGTACATTGATCTGTGGGAATGAATCAGTATATTACATTATATCGAATGTAGATATAGTACTAATGATATTGTTATTAAATCTACATTACATATCTAATGTATGTATAGTACTAATCATATTGGTATTATATGTACATTGATCTGTGGGAATGAATCAGTATATTACATTATACCTCATGTAGATATAGTGCTAACGATATTGTTATTAAATGAACATTGATCTGTGGGAATGGATCAGTATATTACATTATATCGAATGTAGATATAGTACCAATGATATTGTTATTAAATGTACATTGATCTGTGGGAATGAATCAGTATATTACATTATATCGAATGTAGATATAGTGCTAATGATGTTGTTATTAAATGTACATTGATCTGTGTGTAGTAACCAGTATATTACATTATATCGAATGTAGATATAGTACTAATGATATTGTTATTAAATGTACATTGATCTGTGGGAATGAATCGGTCTATTACATTATATCGAATGTAGATATAGTGCTAATGATGTTGTTATTAAATGTACATTGATCTGTGGGAATGAATCAGTATATTACATCATATCGAATGTAGATATAGTACTAATGATATTGTTATTAAATCTACATTACATATCTAATGTATGTATAGTACTAATCATATTGGTATTATATGTACATTGATCTGTGGGAATGAATCAGTATATTACATTATACCTCATGTAGATATAGTGCTAACGATATTGTTATTAAATGAACATTGATCTGTGGGAATGGATCAGTATATTACATTATATCGAATGTAGATATAGTACCAATGATATTGTTATTAAATGAACATTGATCTGTGGGAATGGATCAGTATATTACATTATATCGTATGTAGATATAGTACCAATGATATTGTTATTAAATGTACATTGATCTGTGGGAATGAATCAGTATATTACATTATATCGAATGTAGATATAGTGCTAATGATGTTGTTATTAAATGTACATTGATCTGTGTGTAGTAACCAGTATATTACATTATATCGAATGTAGATATAGTACTAATGATATTGTTATTAAATCTAAATTACATATCTAGTGCAGGTATAGTACTAATGATATTGTTATTAAATGTACATTGATTTGTGGGAATGAATCAGTATATTACATTATATCTCAGGCAGATATTTTGCTAATGATATTGTTATTAAATGTACATTGATCTGTGGGAATGAATCAGTATATTACATTATACCTCATGTAGATATAGTGCTAATGATATTGTTATTAAATGAACATTGATCTGTGGGAATGAATCAGTATATTACATTATACCTCATGTAGATATAGTGCTAATGATATTGTTATTAAGTGTACATTGATCTGTGGGAATGAATCAGTATATTACATTATATCGAATGTAGATATAGTGCTAATGATGTTGTTATTAAATGTACATTGATCTGTGGGTAATAATCAGTATATCACATTATATCTAATGTAGATATGATAATAACAATATTGTTATTAATTGTATATTACATATCTAATGTAGATATAGTACTAATGATATTAACATTAAATGTACATTGATCTGTGGGAATGAATCAGCATATTACATTATACCTCATGTAGATATAGTGCTAATGATATTGTTATTAAATGAACATTGATCTGTGGGAATGAATCAGTATATTACATTATATCGAATGTAGATATAGTCCCAATGATATTGTTATTAAGTGTACATTGATATGTGGGAATGAATCAGTATATTACATTATATCGAATGTACATATAGTACTAATGATATTGGTATTATATGTACATTGTTCTGTGGGAATGAATCTGTACATGACATTATATCTATTGTAGATATAGTAATAATGGTATTGTTATTAAATGTACATTGATCTGTGGGAATGAATCAGTATAATACATTATATCTAATGTAGATATAGTACCAATGATATTGTTATTAAATGTACATTGATCTGTGGGAATGAATCAGTATAATACATTATATCGAATGTAGATATAGTGCTAATGATGTTGTTATTAAATGTACATTGATCTGTGGGAATAAATCAGTCTATTACATTATATCGAATGTAGATATAGTGCTAATGATGTTGTTATTAAATATACATTGATCTGTGGGAATGAATCAGTATATTACATTATATCGAATGTAGATATAGTGCTAATGATGTTGTTATTAAATGTACATTGATCTGTGGGTAGTAATCAGTATATCACATTATATCTAATGTAGATACGATAATAATAATATTGTTATTAATTGTATATTACATATCTAATGTAGATATGGTACTAATGATATTAACATTAAATGTACATTGATCTGTGGGAATGAATCAGTATATAACATTATATCGAATGTAGATATAGTACTAATGATATTGTTAATAAATACTACATTACATATCTAATGTAGGTATAGTACTAATGATATTGTTATTAAATGTGCATTGATCTGTGGGAACGAATCAGTATATTACATTATATCGAATGTAGATATAGTACTAATGATATTGTTATTTAATCTAAATTACATATCTAGTGCAGGTATAGTACTAATGATATTGTTATTAAATGTACATTGATTTGTGGGAATGAATCAGTATATTACATTATATCTCAGGCAGATATTTTGCTAATGATATTGTTATTAAATGTACATTGATCTGTGGGAATGAATCAGTATATTACATTATACCACATGTAGATATAGTGCTAATGATATTGTTATTAAATGAACATTGATCTGTGGGAATGAATCAGTATATTACATTATACCTCATGTAGATATAGTGCTAATGATATTGTTATTAAGTGTACATTGATCTGTGGGAATGAATCAGTATATTACATTATATCGAATGTAGATATAGTGCTAATGATGTTGTTATTAAATGTACATTGATCTGTGGGTAATAATCAGTATATCACATTATATCTAATGTAGATATGATAATAACAATATTGTTATTAATTGTATATTACATATCTAATGTAGATATAGTACTAATGATATTAACATTAAATGTACATTGATCTGTGGGAATGAATCAGTATATTACATTATACCTCATGTAGATATAGTGCTAATGATATTGTTATTAAATGAACATTGATCTGTGGGAATGAATCAGTATATTACATTATATCGAATGTAGATATAGTCCCAATGATATTGTTATTAAGTGTACATTGATATGTGGGAATGAATCAGTATATTACATTATATCGAATGTACATATAGTACTAATGATATTGGTATTATATGTACATTGTTCTGTGGGAATGAATCTGTACATGACATTATATCTATTGTAGATATAGTAATAATGGTATTGTTATTAAATGTACATTGATCTGTGGGAATGAATCAGTATAATACATTATATCTAATGTAGATATAGTACCAATGATATTGTTATTAAATGTACATTGATCTGTGGGAATGAATCAGTATAATACATTATATCGAATGTAGATATAGTGCTAATGATGTTGTTATTAAATGTACATTGATCTGTGGGAATGAATCAGTCTATTACATTATATCGAATGTAGATATAGTGCTAATGATGTTGTTATTAAATAAACATTGATCTGTGGGAATGAATCAGTATATTACATTATATCGAATGTAGATATAGTGCTAATGATGTTGTTATTAAATGTACATTGATCTGTGGGTAGTAATCAGTATATCACATTATATCTAATGTAGATACGATAATAATAATATTGTTATTAATTGTATATTACATATCTAATGTAGATATGGTACTAATGATATTAACATTAAATGTACATTGATCTGTGGGAATGAATCAGTATATAACATTACATCGAATGTAGATATAGTACTAATGATATTGTTAATAAATACTACATTACATATCTAATGTAGGTATAGTACTAATGATATTGTTATTAAATGTGCATTGATCTGTGGGAACGAATCAGTATATTACATTATATCGAATGTAGATATAGTACTAATGATATTGTTATTTAATCTAAATTACATATCTAGTGCAGGTATAGTACTAATGATATTGTTATTAAATGTACATTGATTTGTGGGAATGAATCAGTATATTACATTATATCTCAGGCAGATATTTTGCTAATGATATTGTTATTAAATGTACATTGATCTGTGGGAATGAATCAGTATATTACATTATACCACATGTAGATATAGTGCTAATGATATTGTTATTAAATGAACATTGATCTGTGGGAATGAATCAGTATATTACATTATACCTCATGTAGATATAGTGCTAATGATATTGTTATTAAGTGTACATTGATCTGTGGGAATGAATCAGTATATTACATTATATCGAATGTAGATATAGTGCTAATGATGTTGTTATTAAATGTACATTGATCTGTGGGTAATAATCAGTATATCACATTATATCGAATGTAGATATAGTACCAATGATATTGGTATTATATGTACATTGATCTGTGGGAATGAATCAGTATATTACATTATACCTCATGTAGATATAGTGCTAATGATATTGTTATTAAATGTACATTGATCTGTGGGAATGAATCAGTATATAACATTATATCGAATGTAGATATAGTACTAATGATATTGTTATTAAATCTACATTACATATCTAATTTAGATATAGTACTAATGATATTGGTATTAAATGTACATTGATCTGTGGGAATGAATCAGTCTATTACATTATATCTAATGTAGATATAGTACTACTGATATTGGTGTTATATGTACATTGATCTGTTGGAATGAATCTGTACATGACATTATATCTATTGTAGATATAGTAATAATGGTACTGTTATTAAATGTACATTGTTCTGTGGGAATGAATCAGTATATTACATTATATCTCAGGCAGATATTTTGCTAATGATATTGTTATTAAATGTACATTGATCTGTGGGAATGAATCAGTATATTA